>NC_134690.1:93012864-93320007 GCF_050947455.1 Rhinoderma darwinii
CAACCATCTTGTAGCTGCATTTTGTCACTTGGGGAGTTCAGCAGCTGTGATTTAGTATAAAGTCCGCTGGGTACATATTAAATAGTCTGGATTCTGATTGTAGATTCCATGAAGTGTAGGGGCACCTCTGGCTGACGGATACTAATATAAAGAAAACGGCTTCTCTACTAGGGCCTCACCAGCTTGAACATGGATGACCAAGGCTATTGGGAGGTGTGTATAAGGGTACCTGTGCATTAAGTGGTAGGGTCCTTTACAAATTGTCTTGCCTAGTGTTGGACCTTGATCCTGCCCTGAAAGGGGGCCCCATTGGGGTGAGAAGAATGACCCTGTGGCTGTTTCCTCTTCACTTCTTTGTTATTATGGATGTGATTGGTAGTAGTAAACCCCTTCAAACGGGGAAGGGGTCACTATATAATCTTAATTAAGACTCAACTTAATTTTGTGTCTCAGCATTGGGTAGCAGAACTACACTTTATCGTGCCAGACTCCTCTTGCACCAGCAGGTGGCAGTGTTTTCTTATAATTAATGTGATTTTTGCAGCGACTTTGGATGACTCTATAAACGTCTCTACATAAGCGGCTTTCTTTATAACGAAAATTTCTTGCATCTCGCTTGTATTTTTTATTATTATTGTAACTGGGTATTACGTCTCGTCATTGGAACTATGATGTCTACATACTGTATGCTGGACATTTCAGGGATCAAATCATTTGTCCTTCCTATACCAACCACAACCTGTTGAACTTTAGATCATCAAGTTCTATCAATTGAAGCTATAAATAAATTCCTCGTGAGCTTATAATAGACCATGAGATTCTGAATAGTATTTTATGTTCTACAGATGCAGCAGAGCTTGTCATTTGCACATTTCATCATAATATTATAAGGCGTTAGCTGAGTGACGGCATCAAATCAATTACATTTGCCTAAAATATGGTGGAGGTGGATACTACAATGAATAATTATAGAGGACCACTCCTGTTTTTATCTTAAAGGGGTTCTCTAAGCACTCTCCTTAGGAAAGACCATCAAAATTTGACTGATACGTTTCTGACCTCCGAGACCCTGCCAATCAGCACAATGAGGGGGATGCGGAGCTCCTGCGAACTCCCATTACACAGCCTTTCACATTCAGCCCCATTCAAGAGAATGAGACGAGAGGCAGTACCATCTTTGGCCGCCCCATGCGGACCCTTTATTGTGCAGATCGGCGCGGGTCCAAAATGTTGGACCCCCACGATCAAACATTAATGGCCTATCCTAAGGATAGACCATTAATGTTAAAGTCTAGGAGAACCCCTTTAATATAATATTACTGGAACCGCTTTCTTTGCAAGAGGAAGAAACTAGACTACAACTTATAGCGCTGTGGGAAGTTTTTGGCAGTCTGATGGTAGAAACGGGCTGTTATGGTGTGCTACTGGGCATTGCATTGTCAGAATACAGGCTACTATAAATGCTGTCTGTATTCTGCAGACACATTCTACAGGGCAATGGGGAGATTTGAAGTTCGCAGCAAAGCAGGGTTATCTTTGGATTGTTCCTTCTTGTAAAGCTAGCCATGGACATGAGATTTAAGTCTGTCAGATGCAAGGCCTATCAGGAGTTCAACCATGACATTGGACAATAGCATTAAAAACATATGCAACTGTTTGCCGACAGAAAACATGACTCATAAAAAATAGGTCACATTCATAACAGAATCTCATACTACTACTTCTACTTTTGTCCCATGGGTGGATGAGGTGGTCTTTAAATTAATCTCCACCTTTTCTCATCATGCTGTTTTTAGGTACAAACTTCTGTGCTGATTAATTTCTTAGTATATAGTGGTCGGGGCTTTGTTTATCTGATGCAAAGCTCCAGATCTTCTGCACATTTAAAAGGCAACATTATGGCTACCTGCAGCCACCACTAGAGGGAGCACGGGAGCTTACTGCAGTCTTATTATTTATTATTGAGTTCAATGTATGCAGTAAGCTCCCATGCTCCCTCTAGCGGTGGTTGCAGGCAGCCAACATCCTATGCTTTAAATCTATATCTATGCAGGGGATTTGGAGTGCTTTATATAAGAACTGGGACGCTAACCGCTATGAAAATATATCAATAAATTATTCATTACAGAATTTTCAACTTATTTAAATAAAAAAAAAATAAAAAAAAAAATGATGTTCATGGGTGGAAGTTCACCCTGTTAGGATAACTTCTGTCGCCATGAGTGTCCCTGTAAATTGCGTTGTCAGCTATTATCTGCTGTCTTCATTATTTCAAAATATAAGGGCTGAATTTATCTTTTTCAACCCTGGGGTATTATTATTGTGACTCTGGCCCCTTCAATCCCCGGACTGGAGAGTAAGCATATTATTACGTTCCTCCTGATATAATAAAAGACTACGTTTGGCTGTCAGTACTCACTGGATTTTACATTTCCACACCAGCTGGAGTGTCAGAATGTGCTGCCTACTTCTTTCTGAGTCACTTCATGGTCCATACACTGGACTACAGTAATAGAAGTTGTGCTTTAGATGTACAGATGTGTCTTCTTGTACACATTGCATTCATGGTCACATTTTCTGATGACAAATAGGTGGTTATTGTGATCTGATGTGATGCTCAGCATTATGTACGGGAATATTCTGCTGCTATTTCTTTACTGTCTGTCATTTTCATATGTCCTATGTAGCCCGTAATAATCTGGACCCCTCTCCTGTACTTGTTTGCACTTTTTCCTTTTGACCATTTCCTCTCGTAGCGTATTCAACCCTCCTCTCTCCCACTCGTCGTCTCCTTCCTCTCCCTCCTCCCAGCTCTTTCTCACTCTTTTCTTCGTATACTGCCTCTCTTGTTCCTGGGCTGGCACCTGCCCAGACTGTTAAGGGAAAGAAAACAGTCCAGAAACCTGCCAAATCTTTGAGCTAGGCTCCAGAGCTTGCCTGGAAGGGGTGGGGTGGCCTCCTGAGTCAACAGCCACCGACAGGTGCGGAAGCAATTCCGGCTAGGGTGGGGGAGGCAGAACCCCGAGACTGGACTAAGTCAAAACGCCAATTCTGGGCTCCCTCCTGTAGCCGCTGCCTGCTCCTTAGGGATAGAGGAAGTCAGTGTAATTTTATACAACGTTGAGTGCACACAGCGGATACACACATCACAAGATAAATATACAGCAACACCTGCCGACAAGGTCATGCCAGAAAGTAACCCCTGTGTGTACCGGCGAGAGCGCCAGAAATTTACCACAGCAGCATCTGCTTTCCTTTTACCATTATATCTTACTCTATATTATGAACATTGTTACTTTATATAGTACAATACATTTACTAGTTCCAGGAAAACTATGTTGCTGAGAATATTTCACTGTTAGCCTCAAGGAGCACCAGACCTACTTGCATTCAAAAACTTGCCAAATGCTGACAACCCATACATGAAATAGTCAGTCGGCCATGGCTGCAATCTATTATTGTAGATGAAAGTTAAGAATGGGTCATCTATATCACGTATTATTATATATATGAATGGAAACCATTTGATAAGCTAACAGAATGGCCCCAGTGACCATGACGGGTGGAATATGTCCATAGGGACTTATATACATATGCAATCCATGTGGTATTGTAATATTATTGACAGAATATATCTATACATGGTCCCTCCAGAAGTAAACAAATAATCCCGCACATCGCCACCCGCTGATGCAGCCACTGTTCCTAGGATTAGCAGTCTGGGACTTCATTTTAATATGGGGCATGCTATAAATTAGATCTTGTTTAACATGGGGCAGGCTATATATTAGATCTTATTCAACATGAGGCATGCTATATATATATTAGATCTTGTTTAACATGGGTCATGCTATATGTTAAATCTTGTTTTACATGGGGCATGCTATATATTAGATCTTGTTTAACATGGGGCATGCTATATATTAGATCTTGTTCAACATGGGGCATGCAATATATTAGATCTTGTTCAACATGGGGCATGCTATATATTAGATCTTGTTTAACATGGGGCATGCAATATATTAGATCTTGTTCAACATGGGGCATGCTATATATTAGATCTTGTTTAACATCGGGCATGCAATATATTAGATCTTGTTTTACATGGGGCATGCAATATATTAGATCTTGTTCAACATGGGGCATGCTATATATTAGATCTTGTTTAACATGGGGCATGCAATATATTAGATCTTGTTCAACATGGGGCATGCAATATATTAGATCTTGTTCAACATGGGGCATGCAATATATTAGATCTTGTTCAACATGGGGCATGCTATATATTAGATCTTGTTTTACATGGGGCATGCTATATATTAGATCTTGTTCAACATGGTGCATGCTATATATTAGACCTTGTTTCACATGGGGCATGCTATATATTAGATCTTGTTTAACATGGGGCATGCTATATATTAGATCTTGTTTTACATGGGGCATGCTATATATTAGATCTTGTTCAACATGGGGCATGCTATATATTAGATCTTGTTTTACATGGGGCATGCTATATATTAGATCTTGTTCAACATGGGGCATGCTATATATTAGACCTTGTTTCACATGGGGCATGCTATATATTAGATCTTGTTTAACATGGGGCATGCAATATATTAGATCTTGTTTAACATGGGGCATGCTATATATTAGATCTTGTTTTACATGGGGCAGGCTATATATATATATTAGATCTTGTTTAACAAGGGGCATGCTATATATTAGATCTTATTGAACATGGGGCATGCTATATATATATTAGATCTTGTTTAACATGGGTCATGCTATACGTTAAATCTTATTTTACATGGGGCATGCAATATATTAGATCTTGTTTAACATGGGGCATGCTATATATTAGATCTTGTTCAACATGGGGCATGCTATATATTAGATCTTGTTCAACATGGGGCATGCTATATATTAGATCTTGTTTAACATGGGGCATGCTATATATTAGATCTTGTTTAACATGGGGCATGCTATATATTAGATCTTGTTTAACATCGGGCATGCAATATATTAGATCTTGTTTTACATGGGGCATGCTATATATTAGATCTTGTTCAACATGGGGCATGCTATATATTAGATCTTGTTCAACATGGGGCATGCTATATATTAGATCTTGTTTAACATGGGGCATGCTATATATTAGATCTTGTTTAACATGGGGCATGCTATATATTAGATCTTGTGTCAACATGGGGCATGCTATATATTAGATCTTGTTTAACATCGGGCATGCAATATATTAGATCTTGTTTTACATGGGGCATGCTATATATTAGATCTTGTTCAACATGGGGCATGCTATATATTAGATCTTGTTTAACATGGGGCATGCAATATATTAGATCTTGTTCAACATGGGGCATGCTATATATTAGATCTTGTTCAACATGGGGCATTCTATATATTAGATCTTGTTTAACATGGGGCATGCAATATATTAGATCTTGTTTTACATGGGGCATGCTATATATTAGATCTTGTTCAACATGGGGCATGCTATATATTAGATCTTGTTTAACATGGGGCATGCTATATATTAGATCTTGTTCAACATGGGGCATGCTATATATTAGATCTTGTTCAACATGGGGCTTGCAATATATTAGATCTTGTTTTACATGGGGCATGCTATATATTAGATCTTGTTTAACATGGGGCTTGCAATATATTAGATCTTGTTTTACATGGGGCATGCTATATATTAGATCTTGTTCAACATGGGGCATGCTATATATTAGACCTTGTTTCACATGGGGCATGCTATATATTAGATCTTGTTTAACATGGGGCATGCAATATATTAGATCTTGTTTAACATGGGGCATGCTATATATTAGATCTTGTTTAACATGGTGCATGCTATATATTAGATCTTGTTTTACATGGGGCAGGCTATATATATATATATATATATATATATATATATATATATATATATATATTAGATCTTGTTTAACATGGGGCATGCTATATATTAGATCTTGTTCAACATGGGGCATGCTATATATTAGATCTTGTTCAACATGGGGCATGTTATATATTAGATCTTGTTTGACATGGGGCATGCTATATTAGGGATGTCACGATACCAGAATTTAGACTTCGATACCGATACTTCGTTTAGTACTGCGATTTTGATACCAATTCGATACTTTGCCAACAGTAAAAAAAAAAATCTTCTGCTTTCTGATGTGAGGCGCGAGGTGTGATGAATTTTGAATGTGCCTCAAATTAATAGTAATTAATCCCATCATGTTTCTCATAATGGGTTAATGCGTAAGGTACATGATGGGGTTAATTACTATTAAGGTGAGGCACATGGAGGTTAAATTCATCACACCTCGTGCCCCAAAATAAGTGAGAAAGCAGTTTTTATTTTATTTTTTTACAGCGTACACATCATAAATGATGCAAAAAAATTGTTGTGCAGGTTATTACGGCCGCGTCAATACCCAATATGTGTATATTTTATGTATTGAGAATTATTTTAATGTTTATTAAATTTAACATTACTTTATGTTTTTACTTTATTTTTAAACTTTAATATACTGGCATATATCAGATATATGTCAGTACATTAGTCTGTGTACTGATAGTACACAGGCAGTTGTTAGGACATACCTAAGTATGCCCTAACAACAGGAAATATTGTAGGACAGCCCTGGGGTCCTTCAATGGACCCTGGGCTGTCTGCCCATATATGGTATGTCCCTCAATCGCGTCACAGGGATTCCTGTGATGCGATCCAAGGGGCATCCCCCCCTTCTTACCTCCTCTTGAATGATGCAGTCCGCTTTGGTCGCAGCATTCAGGGGAATAGCGGCGGAGATGAGAGGTTTATCTGATCTTCGCCGTTATAGAGCGGGGCTGCGGCTGTGTAATAAACTTATTGTCCTGCTCCTGACAATAAGTGCGCGCGCGGTCGGCCTGAGGTGATGTGGCCGGCGCTGCCCTAATGAGCGGGGGTGTTTTGCAGTGCGCCCGCCATGTTCTGTCTTCAGTGCCGCCTCTCATTAGTGCAGCGCTGGCCACATTTCATCATCCTGACAGCGCGCACATGTCAGGACTCAGGAGCGGGGCAATGATTATTACACAGACGCAGCCCCACTCTCATACATTCATGTGTTACAATGCTAAGCTGTGCGGCCGCACAGCTAAGTATCGAAATACATGAAATAACGGTATCGAACCGTTTGGGGATGCAAAGTATCGAAACAGTATCGAAGTTTCGATGCATCATGCATCCCTATGCTATATATTAGATCTTGTTTAGTGCTCTGTCTTATTTTTTCCTATTTATCTGCATATCTTCTCCAGTATTGCGGTTTCTGTGGCCTCCTTTACAAAGCCCGTATTAATTTAAGGAGCCAAATCAACATACATCAGGGTCATGTTGGGTAAAGTTCTGAATGGATGGAATTGTGTGAAACAAGAAACACCTTAAGATGAATTATCAGCAACACATGAAGTGTAGGAAGGAGTTTCTAGATTTGAGTTATAGTTCAGCATGTTGTTGCTTTCATCAGGGGAACTGGTATGGCCGATACTCGAGAATAAATTATGCTGCGGCTCTTTTAGTGATAAAGATGTACTTTGCACTTGGTTGACTCATAGCTTAGCCATTCCGCTGAATCTATTATAAATAACATATATAAATTATAGTCCAGCCCAGCTATTAAACTATGTACGTATTATTATTACATTTTAGGATTGATTCTTGTTTCATGTTATGGTAATTCTAGGTTTGTATTTGGGGTATAAGAGGGAACCGATGATGAAGATGTTATGCAAACACAATGCTTATGTTGCTTGGGTCAGAACTAAAAGGGTTTTCCAGTCCCTAAAAATTGATGGCCTGTCCTCAGGATAGGCCATCAATATGTGATCGGTCGGGGTCCGACTCCCTGACCACCCGACGATCAACTGTTTTGAAGGGGCCGCATCGCTCGTACAAGCTCTGCTTCCCCTTCATTTCTACTTGCTCATTGTGAATGGTCGACACACATGCAGCGACGGCTCACAGTATTATATCCTTCTCCCATTTAAGTAAATGGGAGAGGGCTGTAATATTATGAACTGCCGCTACATGTGTGTCGACCATTCACAATGAGCAAGTAGAAATGAAGGGGAGGCAGCGCTCGTACGGGCCTTGCGGCCCCTTCAAATCAGCTGATCGGCGGGGGTGCCGGGAGTCGGACCCCGACCAATTACATATTTATGTACTATCCTGAGGATAGGCCTTACATTTTTTGGGACTGGAAAACCCCTTTAAATCCAGAATTAATCTGACTACACATCTATGACAAGAGTCCATTGAACTGTATCTGTGCGGCCACCATTGACAAGACCATTGATAGGTCCCCGAAGCTGAACAGCTTTTCAAAATCATTCTAGTAGTCCAGTGCACAACCTGAGTTTTATTGGAGTCTGATCTATTGACACTATACATAATTATTAAAAGACAAATTGGTTCACAACATATATCATCTAGTAGATATTATCTTTCCACATTTGCATAATATCTTGTATGGATCTGAGCTGTAAACTGATCAATTTCTACCACTGATTCCTGCCTATGTTGTGCAGAGAGCAGACCTTTTAAATCTGGGAACATATGGATTACAGATGCTAAATGGTTGCAGCACAAGCAAATGTTGCTGTATGTGAATAATTCATATGTGTATATGTATTAAGAATTATATTGCTGATGTATAAGTATATGTGTCAATCCTTGGAATATCTGAAGTAACCAGAGAAGCTGAGCAGTCAATAGTTGAATGGGTTGTCTGGCTTAACATTTTCAAACACTATATTAGGAAATTCTGAGTTAACAGAGGTGAGGTCCAAGGTTGAGAACCCGTGTCTAGAGAAGAGAGTGGCTACAAAGTGGCTCGCACACTCTGGAGGACCTAACTTGTCCATACATTACATAGACTGCCCACTGATTTCAATGAGAACTGTGTAATGCTTTTTTTTAGCCTGCGGTGGCATTGCAGGGGAATTGAATACTTGCTGCTGGGTTCCTCCACCAATTACAGCTGATCGCTGGAGTTTTAAGCAGCCTATTTGATCATTCTTTTTTTTTTTTTTTTAAAACATCATTTTTTTATTAACAGTTTTCACATTTTCTTATAAACATTTCACGCAAAGGTTGCGTCATAAGTGCTCAGCACTCAACTTTCATTAAATTAACATTGAATTAAACATAACATAACATACAAACATGGCATAAGTGTCGATCTTCATATAAACAGAAAACAGAAAACATGACTTCCCCCATCCCCGACACGACTTAGGTCATCAATGAGTAGCTACGTTTCATTTATCCCCTGACTAGATCAAAGTTGCAGACCCCCTAAAGTGCCTGCCAAGAGCTGCATATAATACCACGTAACAATTTCCACTACCTCGGCCGCTGTGCACTGCGATTCTATGAATATTTGCCATTTATCGAATAGCTTCTTGGTTCCCGTTTCCTTCCGTCTTTCCACCTCCACCCTCTCAAGAACTAATAACTGCTTCAGGCTAGACACTATCAGGTCTAACCCCGGCGTGTCTGTTTCTAGCCATTTACTCAGGAGGCATCTCAAGGCCACCAGTAAAATCGTGTGCACCAGCAGGGGAGGAGACCTCACCCCTCGAGCACCCTCTTCCTCCAGCGGTCGCGCCTGATGGAACAGCAGCGCTTGAGGCGTCATTGGGAGTTTCGTTTTCCAATGATCCGAAATATATTTGTGTACCATCCCCCAAAATCGTTTAGTATGAACACACCCCCATACTCCATGCCACAAATTCGTCAGGGGGGTGTTGCATTTGGGACAACACGTAATGCGGTCGGGGAAGGATTGTGAAGGCAAAATATTAAAGCCATATATAGCCGAATGCATCAATTTAAAATAGGTTTCCCTCCAGTTCTCGTTTATAACACTCTTCCGTACCGTCTCCCAACCCCCCAATATGATCTCACCTATACCTGGATCTTGAGACCATCGTACCCAGACTTTGAATCTAACCCTTGATTGCGGACGAACAAAACCATCCCCCAGTGCTCGATACAACCCTGAAATAGTCGCATGCACAGTCGTTGGACCTATGACCTCATCTAGAGTGTGAGAGGTGGCTTCCTTATTCAAATCCCTGAGCCTAGAGGTGCAAAATGATCGTGCCTGAAGAATTTGTAAAAAATTAACCCTACCCTCTAGGGGTCTAACGGCATATGTTTCGTTAGCAGGTGAGGTAGGTCAAAGTGCTTACGTACCGCTTTCCAAGCTAGGACTGTATCTCTCAATACAATGGAGGTTTTGAGACGGCACGGAAGAGAAGCAACTCTACAATGTAGCAAAGCTTTCAGGTTCCAGGGTGAGGCATACTCCCCCTCCAGATCTAAGTTGGAATAATGGCTCGTTTCGTGAAGCCAATCCACTACATGACGAAAGAGACATGCCACGTTATAGCCCCTGATATTCGGGAAGTTCAAACCCCCTTCTTGTTTGCCCATCATGAGCTTGGTGAGTGCAATGCGAGGCCTTTTTCCTGCCCATATAAATTTTGTGAATGAGGAAGTCAGTTTAGAGACATCCACATGTTTCAATAGGAGAGGGAATGTTTGAAAGGGGTATAGCAATCTGGGGAAACTAACCATCTTGATCAGGTGGCACCTCCCCAGAAGGGATAACGGCAATTGGCACCATCGGGTGAGTTCCGCTTGCATTTTTTTAAATAACGGGGGATAATTTAGGCCATACAGGGTGTCTGGCACCTTCCCTATCTTGATGCCCAGATAAGTAATGCAGTGTTCAACCGGGGATATCCCACATCCCAAGGATTGCCAAAAGGTCTTAGGCAATGGTTTGCCCAACTCCAGCAGTTCGCTTTTAGCTAGGTTGACTTTATATCCCGAGCATTGCCCAAATTCCTGTAAAAAATGAAAAACCGGCATTAAATGCTCTTGAGGATTTGACATAAAAAGTATAACGTCATCAGCAAACAGGGCTAACTTAACTGCCAGTGATCCCACCTGAATACCTCTGAACATATCGGATTCCTCCAGGAATCTAGCCATAGGTTCCAGTGCTAGATTGAATAACAGTGGCGACAGGGGACATCCCTGCCGGGTTCCTTTATGCAATTGAAAGGGATCCGACAGAAATCCTGAGGAATGAACGCGGGCCTGGGGATTATTGTAAACACCCTTCAAGAAGACCCGGAAGGCTCCCTGGACATTCATTTTGTCCAGCACCATCCCCAGCCATTCCCACTGTATGTTATCAAAAGCTTTCTCTGCGTCTAGCGCTAAGAGTGCCGTCCGGGTACCTGGCTGGGGATCGTGCCTGACTGTTTCTAGCACCGTCAACACCTTACGTAAATTAGTCACTGCTGCCCTGCCCTTTACAAAGCCTACTTGGGATTTTCCCACCAGTGTGGGTAGATACGTAGCCAGACGATTGGCCAAAACTTTTGTGAGTAATTTCTCGTCTTGGTCTATCAGTGATATAGGACGGTATGACCCCGGGTCAAGAGGATCCTTCCCCTTCTTGGGTAATACCTTTTATATGCGCTATTTTGGCCTCTGCTGGGAGAGTACCGGTTCTTAGTAAAATATTATAGTATGCCACCAAGATGGGGCTAATTTCTTCTCTCAGGGACTTAAAAAACTCTCCTGTAAATCCATCTGGACCCGGGGCCTTTCCGTTGGATAAGGTCTTAATGGTGCTCTGGATTTTCTCTAAGGTAATCTCTGCGCTCAAGTAGTCGTTCTGCTCCTGAGTAAGCCCTGGCAGCTTTACCTTCTCCAAAAATTCCCTACCTTTTTGGGGGTCTATTGGCGTGTCTGAGTAAAGGGCTTGATAGTATTTAATTAATATAGTGTTCATTTTTTTTGGGTCTGATGTAGGATTTCCGTTGGAGTCGTTAAGTGTTGAAATGTGTGACGGTGCAAACCTGCCCTTCGCTAGTCGCGCTAATAATTTGCCCGCTTTATTGCCGAAACTCATTAGATCAGCATCAAATTGGGACCGATAAATACTTTCTCTTTTATCTAACCACTGATCAAATTGCCGCTTAGCTTCCCTCCATTTCTCCCCCAAAGATGTTGATGGAGAGTGTAGAAATGCTGTGTATGCACACCGTAATCGGTCACTCGCTGCCTTGTACCCTTCGGTAGTCTTGCGTTTAAGATTAGACATAAATTGCATCATTTTCCCTCGTATTACCACTTTGGCTGTACGCCAATACAGTGACGGGTCCGAACGATGTGATGCATTATCCACATCATATTCTGTCCACCACCCCTTTAGCTTCTGTAGAAAGCCCTCATCCTTTGCCAGAAAGGAGGGGAACCTCCAAATAAAATCCGTTCCCCTAGCTACTGTGTCGGTCAAAGTAATGGTAACCGGGGCATGGTCCGAAATAACGAGATCCTCAATCGCCGCTTCACGTAACCGTTGAGATAAGGCGTCATTAACTAGCAAATAATCAATACGCGACCATGACTCATGGACATGAGAAAAATGCGTGTATTCCCGCGCATCAGGGTGTAGACTCCTCCAAGCATCTGTTAGGGCAGTGTGTCTTAAAAAGTCTGGCAAGATCTTATCCCTATTTCTCTGCGAACTAGTCCCTGCGCTCCTATCTTCCCTGGAGGACGTTACAGTGTTAAGGTCTCCTCCTAGAATTAAAAGCCGAGTACGATCCTGCTGGAGTTGGGCTTCCAAGTGACCAAAAAAAACCTGTGTTGACCGCATTTGGGCCATACACATTATGAATACTGATAGTTTCCCCTGCATGATCCACCACTAGATGGATCCAACGGCCCTCCTCATCACGCTCCTGAGACACTAGCGTAAAGGTAAAATTTTTGTGTACCAAAATTATAACTCCCGCCTTACCATCCCTTGCCGGCGAGCCAAAAACCTGACCCACCCAGAATTTTTGCAAATATTTAAATTCTGGCTCGGTAAGGTGAGTTTCCTGTAATAGGGCTACATCTGGGTGTAATCGTTTCATGTGTCGCAAAAGTTTGGTCCGTTTCTGTGGGGACCTAAGCCCCTTAACGTTCCATGAAATTATTTTCATGTTATTGGGCAGTGCATAAGATGAGCTAAAATGTCTGCGGCAAGGGTCATCAGCCCCTTAATACCCATTGGCGTAAGAGACTTCACTTTTTTCTGTTGTGCCAAAACACGTCCCTCCCCCCCAGACCTGCATATATATCACCTTCAATGAGTAAGCTGCACCTGCCCTTACCACCTCATTAACCCTTTGCCGCCGATACATAAATTTATACAATCTTATACCATCGGTCTAACATCTTAGAGTCCGTTTGGACTATAACATAACGTGTCAAAATGAACCCTGCTCCACCGCTAGACTTCCCTGCCTCATTTTCCAGAATCCCCTACCGAACCTTCCCCAAGTATGCGACCTGTGGCAGATATAACTAATCCCTTGCGTAGGGGAGGCCTTGTATCATTCCCGGTCGAGCACGCCCACCAGGAGAGATCTCAGAGCATGCCCTAACTCACTCTCTAATCCCCTGCAGTGGAAATGCGGGAAAATATCAAAATGCATACATTTTAACATTGTAACATTATAACATTAGGTCAGTTGCTGACCGAAACAAGGTGCCTTATAAGACCGCCAAATACAGCCATCAGAACTTTAAGATTATCTGCAAACTTATCTGCAGACGATCGGAACCTGCGATTGATCTACAGCGTCCACATGACCATCACATCAGATAAAATGGTGCTGAGAAAACTTCACCCGTCAATCAGGAGACGTAGATCGGGTGCGGTCCCGCGGTTGCCTCTGCGGCTTCGGAGAGTCCCCTCCATTTCCGGATCGACCTCCCCGGGATCTTCCTGGTGTGGGCATTAAAGCTTCTGCCCAGGTTCGCTCCATATCTAGTCGATTCCGTTTGACTTCTCTTGACTTTCGATGTGGACGGTGTGCTGGACTGCGATGCTCCTCGTGCTGGAGTCTGTATCTGCAGAGCTCTGCAAGTGCGTCCTCCGCTTCCTTCGGTGTGGTGAAAATCTTGGTCCGCCCGTTTTCTTGAAACACCCGTAAGATGGCTGGGTACTGCAGGTTAAAATGTACTTTCGCTTGGAACAGCGCGGTACAGATCTTGCTGAAAGAACGTCTGCGTTTTGCGACCTCCGTAGAATAGTCCTCGAAAAGTAGCACTTTCATGCCCATTATTTCCAAAGGACGCGATCTGCTGCGGAATGCCTTCATAAGTGCCACCTTATCATTGTAATCCAACAGCTTAAATATTACTTGTCTGGGACGAAGCGAACTGTTGTCATCCGCTGCTGGGAGATTTCTGGGGTCCGGCCCCACCCTGTGTGCCCTCTCCACCCGGCAGGGACGTGGAAGACCTAAAGCTGCTGGCAATGTCCTCTCACATAGTCGCTGTAAATCAGAAGGGATCACCGCTTCTTTCAGACCCACCAGTCGTAGGTTGCTCCTCCTGGAGTGGTTTTCCAGATCCTCCACCTTGTCCCCCAACTGCGTAGTAGCAGACAGCACCACTTTAAGTTTGGATTGCAGGCGCTCGTTTTCATCCTCCAGCAGCGTCATACGCTGTTCTAATTCATCAGTACTGGAAGTGACTTGTGCCAGCTCCGCATGCATGCGGTTCAGGGAATCTTGCACCGTTTTTTCCAGTGCCTTTTGCAGGTCTGGCGCTATCTGCTTGGCCACTTCACGGGCCAGGGCTATATAATCAATAGGTGCAGGATGAGAAGAGGCTATGGGTTCTGCAGGGCTTGAAAGCTGAGGCTGCTGCAGCGCATCATCCTGTGTGTATAGCAGGGGAGCAGTGGCGGGAAGCGCCGCCATCTTACCTCCCTTTTCCTCGGCTGCGGCTGAGTCTTCCATGGCTGGCTTATGCGCACTTCTGAGGAGGTACCTGTCCATACAGGCACCACCGGGTATGTTCCTGTGTGCAGGGCTGGTGGCTTCACAGCTGATTGTCGCCGCCGGAGCGACTGTTGCGGGCAAGCAAGCTAGACGGGAGCGGGAGCTCAGTCACTCGCGTCCTGCATCGCCAGCGCCGGAACCGGAAGTCTTTGATCATTCTTACTTAAAAGTATTGTCCAATAAGGTCAACTCCTTAAAGGGGTTATGCGGGGTCCAAAAAGTGCATTGCAATATTATATTTATGTGAAACTAAGTAACTTACTAATGTACTTTAACTTAAAATTCTGTACTAAATGGTGCAATTCGAACCTCGTGAATCAGTGTGTTCATGAACATGACCGCAAGGGGCTGTCACATTGCCTATTGCTTGAGTCCCGAGCAGAGCATCAGCTAGCGCTTTGCTTGGGACTCCAGTCCTGCTCCGGATGTCCATATTTGCTCAATTCAGGGGTTTTCTATCGCTGGAGTTCCGAGCAGAGCATCAGTTGATGCTCTGCCTGGTGACTACCGTACTTCTGACAACATCACGGTTCATATATGGTCAGTGACTTAAGGGGTTTCCTATTGCTGGAGTTCCCGAGCAGAGCAGAGCATCAGCTGATGCTCTGCTCGGGGACTCCAGTACTGCTGCCGACGTCATTGTCCATTGTCCATATATATACATTACCAGCATTGGAGAGCAGGGGAGACCAAGGCTCAATGCACACGATGTGTATTACGTGCGGCAAATCCACAGCATAATACAGTACCAGCATATTAAATGAGATTTCAGGAAATCTCATGTACACGCTGCATTTTTTTTCAGCACGTGAATTGACCTGCTGTGCATATTTTAAAATCCGCAGTATGTACATTTATCTTGCGTTTCTGCTTGCAAATTGTATCTGACTAGTTCTAAGGAAAAATGCACCAAAACCCACAGCATGAAAACGCTCCTATTGTCGCATCAAAATGTAAAAACCACATTGAAAAATGTGCGATTAGGTGCAGGTTTTACCTGCGAATTTCCTGCGATTTCCTGCGGTTTTGATGCGTATTTTCTGCAGCATAATATGCAACATGTGACTGTAGCCTAAGCCACACTAGTTATGACAGAAGTGATTGTATGTTGCTAAAGATAAAATAACATTTTAATTTCGCCACAGATTATGACCAATGGTGAAGTCCAAAAAGAAGAGAACAACTGCAGCACCCCAAAGTAAAGTAGAATTGTTAATTTATTCCTACGTGCTGTGGGGTGAATAAAGTCACTATTCTACATTATTTTGGAGTGCTGCGGTTTTTCTCTTCTCCGTGTCTATGTAGGTTTGTAGACCTGTTCTCTTTGACTGCTGTGCACCCACCTACACCTTTTAACCTCCAGAATTATTTGGACAGTGACACAAGTTTTGGCATTTTAGCTGTTTACCAAAATATATTGAATATACAGTTAGAAAATCAATATGGGCTTAAAGTTCAAACTCTCAGCTTTAATTTGAGGGTATTCACATCCTAATTTGAGGAAGGGTTTAGGAATTTCAGCTCTTTAATATGTAGCTGCCTCTTTTTCAAGGTACCAAAAGTAATTGTACAATTATCTCAAAAGCTATTTAATGGGCTGCATGGGCTATTCCCTCATTAATCAATCATCAATTAAGCAGGTAAAAGGTCTGGTGTTTATTCCAGGTGTGGCATTTGCATTTGGAAGCTGTTGCTGTGAACCCACAACATGAGGTCAAAGGAGTGAAACAGACCATCATTAGGCTGAAAAAAATGAAGAAATCCATCAGAGAGATCGCACAAATGTTAGGAGTGGCCAAATCAACAGTTTGGTACATTCTTGAAAAAAAAAAGCGCACTGGTGATCTCGTGAACTCCAAAAGGCCTGGACGTCCACGGAAGACAACAATGGTGGATGACCGCAGAATCCTTTCCATGGTGAAGAAAAACCACTTCACAACATCTACCCAAGTGAAGAACATTCTCCTGGAAGTAGGTGTATTAGTATCTAAGTCTACCATAAAGAGAAGACTTCATGTGAGCAAATACAGAGGGTTCACCACAAGGTGCAAACCATTAACCAGCCTCAAAAATAGAAAGGCCAGATTAGACTTTGCCAAACAACATGTAAAGAAGCCGCCCAGTTCTGGAACAGCATGAAACTAAGATCAACCTGTACCAGAATGATGGGAGGAAGAAAGTATGGAAAAGGCTTGGAACGGCTCATGATTCAAAGCACACCACATCCTCTGTAAAACATGGTGGAGGCAGTGTGATGGCATGGGCATGCATGGCTGCCAAAGGCACTGGGTCACTGGTGTTTATTGATGATGTGACTGAAGACAGAAGCAGCCGGATGAATTCTGAAGTGTTCAGGGATAAACTTTCTGCTCAGATTCAACCAAGTGTGCAAGGTTGATTGGACGTCGCTTCACAGTACAGATGGGCAATGACCCAAAGCATACTGCGAAAGGAACCCAGGAGGTTTTTGAAGGCAAAGAAGTGGAATATTCTGCATTGGCCAAGTCAATCACCAAATCTTAATCCTATCGAGCATGCGTTTCACTTGCTTAAGGGTATGTTCACACGTAGAGTCAAAAACGTCTCAAAATACGGTGCTGTTTTCAAGAGAAAACAGCTCCTGATTTTCAGACGTTTTCTTGTGCCACTCGCGATTTTCGCAGCATTTTTTACGGCCGTTATTGGAGTTTTTTTCGATAGAGCCAATGAAAAACGGCTCCAAAAACTTTCCAAGAAGTGACCTGCACTACTTTTTCGTGGCCTTTTTTTTACGTGTAAAAAAACGCAGCGAAAAAAGCTCCGTCGGAACAGAACATCGTTTTCCCATTGAAATCAATGGGCAGATGTTTGGAGGCGTTCTGCTTCCGACTTTTCGGGCGTTTTTCGGGCGTTTACGGGCCGAAAATAGGCCATGTGAACATACCCTAAGACAAAACTTAAGGCAGAAAGACCCACAAACAAGCAACAACTGAAGACCGCTGCAGTAAAGACCGGGCAAAGCATCACAAAGGAGGAAACCCAGTGTTTGGTGATGTCCATGGGTTCCAGACTTCAGGCAGTCATTGCCTGCAAAGGATTCTCTACAAAGTATTAGGGTATCACACGTAGTGACCAAAAACGTCTGAAAATACAGAGCTGTTTTCAAGGGAAAACAGCCCCTGCTTTTCAGACGTTTTTTGAGCAACTCGCGTTTTTTACGTCCGTTTTTGGAGCTGTTTTCATTGGAGTCTATGAGAAAACAGCTCCAAAAACGTCCAAAGAAGTGTCCTGCACTTCTTTTGACGAGGCTGTATTTTTACGCGTCGTCGTTTGACAGCTGTCAAACGACGACACGTAAATGACAGGTCGTCTGCACAGTACGTCAGCAAACCCATTCAAATGAATGGGCAGATGTTTGTCGACGTATTGTAGCCTTATTTTCAGACGTAAAACGAGGCATAATACGCCTCGTTTACGTCTGAAAATAGGTCGTGTGAACCCAGCCTTACAAAAAAAACAACACATTTTATTCATGGTAATGTTAATTTAGTCCAATTACTTTTGAGCCCCTGAAATGTGGAGGCTGTGTAGAAAAATGGTTGCAATTCCTAAACGTTTCACAGGATATTTTTGTTTAACCCCTTTAGTTAAACCTGAAAGTCTACACTTCAATTGCATCTCAGTTGTTTCATTTCAAATCCAATGTGGTGGCAGCGGAGCCCAAATCCTGAATATTGTGTCACTGTCCAAATAATTCTGGACCTAACTACAGTATACAGTGAAGGAAATAAGTATTTGATCCCTTGCTGATTTTGTAAGTTTGCCCACTGTCAAAGATATGAACAGTCTAGAATTTTTAGGCTAGGTTAATTTTACCAGTGAGAGATAGATTATATTTAAAAAAAAACAGAAAATCACATTGTCAAAATTATATATATTTATTTGCATTGTGCACAGAGAAATAAGTATTTGATCCCTTTGGCAAACAAGACTTAATACTTGGTGGCAAAACCCTTGTTGGCAAGCCCAGCAGTCAGACTTTTTTTGTAGTTGATGATGAGGTTTGCACACATGTTAGATGGAATTTTGGCCCACTCCTCTTTGCAGATCATCTGTAAATCATTAAGATTTCGAGGCTGTCGCTTGGCAACTCGGATCTTCAGCTCCCTCCATAAGTTTTCGATGGGATTTAGGTCTGGAGACTGGCTAGGCCACTCCATGACCTTAATGTGCTTCTTTTTGAGCCACTCCTTTGTTGCCTTGGCTGTATGTTTCGGGTCATTGTCGTGCTGGAAGACCCAACCACGAGCCATTTTTAATGTCCTGGTGGAGGGAAGGAGGTTGTCACTCAGGATTTGACGGTACATGGCTCCATCCATTCTCCCATTGATGCGGTGAAGTAGTCCTGTGCCCTTAGCAGAGAAACACCCCCAAAACATAATGTTTCCACCTCCATGCTTGACAATGGGGACGGTGTTCTTTGGGTCATAGGCAGCATTTCTCTTCCTCCAAACACGGCGAGTTGAGTTAATGCCAAAGAGCCCAATTTTAGTCTCATCTGACCACAGCACCTTGTCCCAATCACTCTCAGAATCATCCAGATGTTCATTTGCAAACTTCAGATGGGCCTGTACATGTGCCTTCTTGAGCAGGGGGACCTTGCGGGCACTGCAGGATTTAATCCATTACGGCGTAATGTGTTACCAATGGTTTTCTTGGTGACTGTGGTCCCAACTGCCTTGAGATCATTAACAAGTTCCCCCCATGTAGTTTTCGGCTGAGCTCTCACCTTCCTCAGGATCAAGGATACCCCACGAGGTGAGATTTTGCATGGAGCCCCAGATCGATGTCGATTGACAGTCATTTTGTATTTCTTCCATTTTCTTACTATTGCACCAACAGTTGTCTCCTTCTCACCCAGCGTCTTACTTATGGTTTTGTAGCCCATTCCAGCCTTGTGCAGGTCTATGATCTTGTCCCTGACATCCTTAGAAAGCTCTTTGGTCTTGCCCATGTTGTAGAGGTTAGAGTCAGACTGATTGAGTCTGTGGACAGGAGTCTTTTATACAGGTGACCATGTAAGACAGCTGTCTTTAATGCAGGCACCAAGTTGATTTGGAGCGTGTAACTGGTCTGGAGGAGGCTGAACTCTTAATGGTTGGTAGGGGATCAAATACTTATTTCTCTGTGCACAATGCAAATAAATATATATAATTTTGACTATGTGATTTTCTTTTTCTTTTTTTTTAATATAATCTATCTCTCACTGGTAAAATTAACCTAGCTTAAAAATTCTAGACTGTTCATGACTTTGACAGTGGGCAAACTTACAAAATTAGCAAGGGATCAAATACTTATTTCCTTCACTATATTGTGGATGTTCTGCTGTTTCTATATATTGCAATAGTGAAGTCCAGGTATCACCATATTCTGGATTGTGAGGCCTTAATAATAATAAAAGATTGAGAAGCCGTGCTCTAGCCTAAACAAGGGAGAACCATGTTGCCATATGGCCTTGCGCTCTTCAATATGGACCCAATATCATGGAGTGTTTGGACATAAAATAACCAACCCCCTTGTTCAGTAATAGTATACAGAAGATAATTATTGTCAAGGAGAAAAATGCTGTAAGAACAAGAGCACCAATAGCTCATATGAGACTCGAGACGTCTAGTCATGTAGCTGACTTAGTATGGCAGGCTTCTACTTAACTCATTGTGTAACATGTTTATTTCAGAAGCTGGAACATACAGTCCTGAATCCAGAAATTGCAGCTGAAGACAGAATATTGAGTGTTCGCAGTGTGGAGGGCGAGAGGGACACACTCACTCCTGTCCCTGCCCGAATCCGAGAGATTATCACCCAGAATCTGAATGAAGACTCAAGCCAAAGTAAGTGGAATCTGTCAATTCAATCTGTGGGGCTATAGGTATCCATTCAGGGTGTAGAGTTTCTGTAGCAACTTATGTGCGTTATCTTCATGGCACATTTTCCTCCACCATGAAATGTGTCCGCTGTTTTTTTCGTTCCATGTCAGTTGTCACGTGACAGCTAATCTCCATTCAGGTAATTGGAAAGGACACATTTTATGACCTACCTGAAATAAAAAATAGGGGATTCATCAATTTCCTCTCTAAAATTAAGATCGATTATCACTGGTCTTCTATGGTCCATGTGGAATTATGTAATGAATTTTAAATGTTTTCTTCTTTTATAGGGTACACAGACCCATATCCCGATGTCAGTGTAAAGGAGGAAAACAGATCTTTGCAAGATGAATTATTTCGCTTGAAGGACTTACTGGCGTTAACTCGTGCTGAACGCGATGACCTTACCATCAAGAACCATGCCCTGAGTGAGAAGGTAATAAAAATAGACATGCATGACATGTTTGTAAGCACAAATTGTAGGTCAGTATCACACTTATAGCCGGCCCTACACATAACGCCACTCTCCCAACTCTACCGTGACCTCCCATTAACATGCACATTCGGCTTGGCTGAGCATGCATGTTTATTTGAATGGGGATATGGGAATAAGCCCTGCCAGACACTTCTGGCAACGGCTTATCTTAGGCGGGAAAAAAGGAAAGGGCAGGTTGAAATCTAACAAGTATTAGATCTGTTGCAGCCCTTGGGTGTAAACAAGTCCATTTATTGACAACAAGCAGAGGTTTTGAAAATGGTTAGGAATTTATAAAAATACATTTTATTTACATGAAACCAAAACCCATATACTAAAACGTGACAGGTACAAACACACAAACCAGGTCCCCAGTTTTTATTCCAGAAAACTAAAACAATGAGCATCAGAAAATGGTCGTAACAACTATCAGACATATCATTTAGCGTTCCTAAGTTGGACAAACAGTGTAAGATGACTCATCCCCAGAACCATAAGATTTTTGATCGTGATTTCCAATATGTTATAAAATCTCTTGGCGCCGTATGAAGTGTCTCTGGTCGTCAAAAGCATTCATTATCTTTTCACATGACCACACTTAAAAAACCTGTTCCTGGATCATAACTCTGTAAATATAAAGGATCTCCTAATACAATAACACAGATGCACTGCAGCAGTATTTTCACAGTTGGGTCTCATTCACACAACAGATTTGCTCTACCTCACTCTATTTCGGACGTATTCTGGCCAAAAATAAATACTTCTATGGAGGAATAGTTCCGTAATATGGCATCTAATGGAGCATGCCGCATTGGTGCCATATTACAGCCCTTTACAATTTGGAGGTTGTACGGTTTTATAATACGGCAATGTGCATAAGCAGGGCCGGCCTCGGGTGTGCGACCTGTGCCATTGCACATGCCGCATCACTCCTGCAGATGGAAGAGAGCGCCGCACTGGCTCCCTTCCCATGCTTGTGTTGCAGAAGCGCCCGGGCCCGGCGACTCAGCAGCAGCCTTTCCGCCCGCGCGCTTCTTCTCTCAGTGGCGTCGCTACCGCTGTAGCAACCACAGCAGATGCACCAGGCATGAGGGCGACTGTGCCGGCCGTCGGGGCGGCCCGTTCCCCCCCATAGCCGCTGCTAGCAGCCGCTGTGGCTGCCACAGCGGTAGCGACGCCACATTCAATAGTATCTGCGTTCTTAGGACGCAAATACTATTGAACACACACTATAGCAGAGCAGGGAGGTAACTCCCTGCTCTGCTATCTACTAGCGCTACTGTAGCTCCCTGAAGGAGCGGAATCCCCGTGTGGCCAGGGATTCCGCTCCTGGACGGAGCGCTTGATGTCTCTGTCCATAAACACTGTCCATAAACACTGTGAACGGGTATTCCACTCCAGGAGTTGCCCCTGATATTACCGTCCATATGACTACAGGGCCACATGGGGATTCTTCTCCTTCAGGGAGCTACAGTGGCGCTATCTACAGGGGGGGGGTGCTGTCTACAAGGGGGCTGTGTGGCACTGCCTACAAGGGGGCTGTGTGGCACCGCCTACAAGGGGGCTGTGGAGCACTACCTACAAGGGGGCTGTGGAGCACTACCTACAAGGGGGCTGTGGAGCACTACCTACAAGGGGGCTGTGGAGCACTACCTACAAGGGGGCTGTGGAGCACTACCTACAAGGGGGCTGTGGAGCACTACCTACAAGGGGGCTGTGGAGCACTACCTACAAGGGGCTATGTGGCACTATCTACAGAGGGTTGTGTGGTACTATCTACAGGGGGCATCTGTGAGTGGCAGGCTAATGGTCATTTTAGTGAGAGTGGCGGACTGATGGTCATTTTACTGTGAATGGGGGGCTGATGGTCATTTTACTGTGAATGGGGGGCTGATGGTCATTTTACTGTGAATGGGGGGCTGATGGTCATTTTACTGTGAATGAGGGGGCTGATGGTTATTTTACTGTGAGTGGGGGGCTGATGGCAATTTTACGGTGAGTGGCGGGCTGATTTTCATTTTACTGTTAGTGGGGGGACTGATGGTCATTTTACTGTGAGTGGGGGGACTGATGGTCATTTTACTGTTAGTGGGGGGACTGATGGTCATTTTACTGTGAGTGTTGTAGCTAATGGTCATTTTAGTGAGAGTGGCGGACTGATGGTCATTTTACTGTGAATGGGGGGCTGATGGTCATTTTACTGTGAATGGGGGCTGATGGTCATTTTACTGTGAATGGGGGGCTGATGGTCATTTTACTGTGAATGAGGGGGCTGATGGTTATTTTACTGTGAGTGGGGGGCTGATGGCAATTTTACGGTGAGTGGCGGGCTGATTTTCATTTTACTGTTAGTTGGGGGACTGATGGTCATTTTACTGTGAGTGGGGGGACTGATGGTCATTTTACTGTTAGTGGGGGGACTGATGGTCATTTTACTGTGAGTGTTGTAGCTAATGGTCATTTTACTGTGAGTGGCGGGCTGGTGGTAATTTTACTGTAGGTGGCGGGCTAATGGTAATTTTACTGTGAGTGGGGGGGCTGAATTTTTTTTTTTTGCAGGGGTGCCTCGAGTCCAAAAAGGTTGGGAAACTCTTTACTAGGCTACAGGACCATGCCGGACTATGCAAGGATCCCGTCGTCGGCGTTGTGGAGCAGCTCAGTTCATCGTGGGAACAGGGCTTAGGTGAGTACAAGTTTTTTGTTTAGGGGCACTGTCTACAAGGGGGAGGTGGGGGGCTGTATGGCACTGTCTACATGGGGTGGTGGGGGGCTGTATGTCACTGTCTACAAGGAGGAGGTGGAGGATTATGGCACGGTCTACAGGGAGGCTGTATGGCACAATCTACAGGGGGGCACTATCTACAAGGGGGGACTGTGTGGCAGCCAGGTGAGGGGGGCATTATACTGTGTGGAGGCCACTAAGCGGACACTATACTGTGTAGGGGCACTACAGGGGTCAATATACTGTGTGTGGCACTTAGGGGCATAATACTGTGTGGGCACAATTAGAGGACAAAATACTGTGTCCTTGAAAGGGTTATAATACATTATTAAATATTATTATTATACTGTATGGGGGGCACTATATAGGGCAATATACTAGGGGGGCATTATACTTTTTTATGGGGCAATCTTCTTTTATGATGGGGTGGGGCGCCGAAAGATAATTTTGTATGGGGCGCTATCTATTTTAAGGCCGGCCCTTTGCATGAGCTCTTAAACAAACCAAGTCTTACTACATTTAGGGTATGTTCACAGAGTTTTTTGCAGGCAGAAAATTCTGCCTGGAAAAATCAGCTCCGGTTCATTTGAAGTGGTTATGCACCACACTCGCGTGAAAAAAACGCCTCCACCTCCTTTTGAAATCAATGGGAGTCAATTTCGGCCGTTTTTTTACTTATTTTTTGCCGCGGTTTCCGAGTGCTGTCATCAGCTAATTCTGTCATTCCATTAGATTTTGAATGGAGCGACGGCACGCATGCTCGACGACTGCTCCTTTCAATGTCCTTTGGGATCCCCATTCTCACGATCGGTATTGTTTCCAAAATATTTACTCATTAACCCTTTCCTATCCTGCCCTGTGCTGTAAGTGTCAGCACTTAATTCACTGTATATTTACGATTGTTGTGATAGCAGGGGCACAGCAGTTGTGCCCGTGCGGTCACCGCATGGTGGTGGCTGTTATTGACAGCCGCCATCCCGGCGGAAAAAGCCAGGATCAGAGATGAACTCTCATCCAAGCTGTTTAACATTTTTGATGCCATGATCATTCACGATTGTGACATCATAAAGGAGGGGGACTTCCTTTGCCCCCTGATTGGCAGCCCAAGCAATAGCGATCACTGACCTTTTTAAATGACAGCCCTGGGCCTAACAAAGTTCCCTCAGGCTTTGGAGTCCCCAGGCAGAGCATCAGCTGATGCTTTTCTCGGGTACCCCAGCGATAGGAAACCCCTGAATTGACCAAATATGGACGTCGGGAGCAGTGCTGGAGTCCCCGAGCAAAGCGCTAGCTAATGCTCTGCTCGGGACTCAAGCAATAGGCAATGTGACAGCCCCTTGCGGTCATGTTCACGAACAGCACATGAAGCTAGAGCTTTGTCACGTGGGGCCATGTAGGAGCGTCATCATTATTAGAAAAGCTCCAGCACTTCTTGAATAATTCATGAGGTTTGAACTGCAACATTTAGTACAGAATTTTTAAGTAAAGTATATTAGGGGGTTACTTAATTTAAAAAAACAAAACTTTCACAAACTTCCAAAAATATACAAATTTGACATGTTGTTCTACCCATTGATATTAATACCCATATAAGCCACATATTTATCATTGACAGTAGAACAATGGCATTATACCATATGATCCGAAAACAGTATTTATTAAACCCTCTAGGGTCAGAATAAAGGACAATGCTATCCTGATGATCTGTCACAGGCAAAAACTGTTGAAAATCTGTGCCTCTCCAAGTAAGGGGAGCATTTGAGTCATAGCCCTGTGGATTAAACATTAGTCCAATAATAACTCGCCAATGTTTTAACGAGACTGGCACTACCCTTTGTAAGTTCCAAAACTTCTCCCACAATGCCATCTGCTTGTCATACACATCTTGACTTAAGCTGGGACTCAAATCTCTGCTTGTGTGCTGTGTCAGCCTTTGGCAGTGTACCATAAGCCTCGCACACTGACGACAAGGCCCTTGACTGCTTTGTGACCTTGTCCCTCACACCAGATCTCGCATCATTCCCTCCAGCTGCACCTCTCTGCTCCCCCCATGGGGCCAGATTCCCACCTTCCCGAGCAGAATTAACGCTCTCTCATAACATCACTAAATAAACTGTCTGGCTGTTAACAACCCAGTGGGAGCGCTGCCCTCCCCGCAAACACTTTCCCAGGGACGTGTGATCTCCGACTCCCATCCCTTCCCCCCACAGCTCCCCTCGAGCAACACAGGAGACGTCAAGACTTCACACTTTCAAACAGAAATGCTTATATAGTGACACATTTTATTGGACAACATAAATATTTCTCTACGGATTTGGTTCAACATGAATGTTTTATATCAGATTGAAAGCTGTCAAGCTAATAATTATTTCCAAACAGTTTTAGTGCCATTTAGCCACTAATTGACCCCCGCGGCAATGTTTTTGTATCCTCTGGCACAAAAAGGTCGCTGTATATGGCTGTTTTAGCGGGAATTTTTCTTAAAGTGGAATTTTAGCGGTAACTTGCCTAGGGGGGGTTTAAGGTATGATTCACTAAATATAAAAGTAACTATTAAGATCAATCTGTCTTTATGTGAGCATTAAAAAACAGTACAACTTCAAGCTGGTGGCGCCAGCGAGTGACTGAGGAAACATCAAAATGGGCACTAAAAGGTCTAAATTTAGACATAAAGAGGAACAGACCAACACATGTTCTGATGGGGTTTAGTGAGGTGAGAGGGAGATTGTAGAGATGGCTGCAGGAGAAAGACAAGTTATTCATGTGACAAGCGCATAAATCTGAGATAACATACAAAGATTGGTGAATAATTCCTGCTATTTGAAAGGGAACCTTTGCTGAGGTGCAGCATGGGAACTATTGGGCACCGTTGGTGTTGTTTGGCTCTCCATATATTGGAAAAAAAGTCACCTGACTTAACAGTTCTTTGTGTGAGGCCTTATGGCACAGACATGTGCAGGAGAGTGTACGGCGGCACATGGAGTCCCCTGTAGCACTGTAATCGAGCCATAGACATTGTGTGCTGCTGTATAGTTCTCCATGCAGCTCCGTATTTCAGAGATATCCTCCCCTAGAAGTACCCCGATGGAACATGGGACATTTTCTTACTGTTGGATCTTAATGGAATATGACAGAAAAAAACCTCTGTATGAAATCCGAGGCATATGTAGTAGGTACACACAGGCCACATACACAATCTATTGGCGCTACAACTCTTGAGTTTGTTCAGTCATAATACAGACATGTGCTGTACTGGACTGACTGTCAGAGTTTGTGTTGCTAGAGACTAACCCTGACAAAGCACTACCATTGGTGATTGTTAAACGCCTTTAACCCCTTCACGCAAATGGGCGTACCATTATGTCCTAATTGCAAAATCTTTTGATCGCAATAGGACATAATGGTACGCTTAGTGGATGGCATGGGCACAAGAGCTGTGCACACGCCATCCACAGCACGGCTGTAATATACAGACGACATCCCGGAGATACCTCCGATCCCGGCCGTTTAACCCCTTAGACGCCAAACTCAATAGCACCTGCCGTATCTAAGTGGCTGCAGAGGGGTCACTTTGTCACCCCATCAGTGCCCCACAACATGATTGGGCACCTATGGGTTGCCATGGCAGCTGGGGACCTGACAAAAAATGGTTTGATTGCTACCAAAGCATTATAGAAGCGATCAAACAATCACATTGTAAAGTCCCCTAGTGGGAACGTAAATTAAAGTGTAACTAAACATTTGACAAACTTCTGACATGTCATAGTGACCTGTCAGAAGTTTTGAGCGGTGGAGGTCCGAGCACTGAGACTCCCACCAATCGTTCAAACAAAGCAGCAGAAGCACTCGAGTGAGCACTTAGCTGCTTCGTGTATGTTCGGCTTTTTCTGGAAAGCCGATGTATCGGAGTACGGGCTCATAGACTTTCAATTGAGCCCGTACTCCCATACGTTGATTTCTGGAAAAAGCTTAACACACGAAACGGCTAAGCATTTGAGCGAATGGTGGGGGTCTCAGTGCTCAGACCGCCACCAATCAAAACTTCTGACATGTCACTATGACATGTCAGAAGCTTGTCACACATTTAGTTACTCTTTAAACATAGTTTAACCCCTTCCCGCACCTTGAAGCAGTAACATCACACCTTGACGTGATGTTACGTCTGGACTTTGACAGTTAACCGCCGCGCGGCGCTACACCGCAGCGGCGGTTAACTGTGCAGGGTGTCTCCCTGCACTCCCTTTTGCCGATCAGCGGCCCATCGCTGCTGATTTCGGCAATTAACCTGTTAGATACGACGGTCGATTGTGATCGCCGCATTTAAGGAGTTTAGAGCAGATCGTCAGACAATGGCGTCTGGCCTGCCAGGTACGGAAACCTTTGAGGCTGGTCCTCATAGGCTTCCTGTCAGAGTGACTGTCTTGTCACAATGACAGTTAGGGCTGATTCAGACGAACGTTGCGTTTTTGCGCGCGCAAAAAACGCGGCGTTTTGTGCGCGCAAAAACCACTTGACAGCTCCGTGTGTCATCCGTGTATGATGCGCGGCTGCGTGATTTTCGCGCAGTCGCCATCATAGAGATGAGTCTAGTCGACGTCAGTCACTGTCCAGGGTGCTGAAAGAGTTAACTGATCGGCAGTTAACTCTTTCAGCACCCTCGACAGTGAATGCCGATCACAATATCGAGAAACCTGTTAAAAAAAAAGAAAAAGTTCGTACTTACCGAGAACTTCCCTCCCGGCCGTTGCCTTGGTGACGCGCCTCTCTTGACTTCGGGCCCCACCTCCCTGGATGACGCGGCAGTCCATGTGACCGCTGCAGCCTGTGCTTGGCCTGTGATTGGCTGGAGCTATCACTTGGACTGAATTGTCATCCCGGGAGGTCAGACTGGAGGAAGAAGCCGGGAGTTATCGGTAAGTCAGAACTTAATTTTTTTTTTACACGTTCATGTATATTGGGATCGGAAGTCACTGTCCAGGGTGCTGAAACAGTTTAACTCTTTCAGCACCCTGGACAGTGACTATCTCCTGACGTCGCGTACCGGAAATTTTTTTGCCGGGTTCGGCCAAAACGAGTTCGGCCGAACCCGGTGAAGTTCGGTTCAGTTGTCCGGGTTCGCTCATCTCGAAGACACTCCGTTTGGATGTTTGGAAACAGAAAAGCACGTGGTGCTTTTCTGTTTACACTCATCCTGTTGACAGCTGGTGCGCGAAACAGTCGGTTCGCACGGAAGTGCTTCCGTGCGACCTGCGTGGTTTTCACGCACCCATTCACGGAGATATTGAGCATGTCGCGCTTTTTGCGCAGTGGACAAACGCTGCGCAAAAAGCACGGACTGTCTGTACTGCCCCATAGACTTGTATTGGTCTGTGCGTGGCGCGTGAAAACCACGCGGCCCGCACGGACCCAATACACGTTCGTGTGAATCCCCCCTTAGAATACATTACACTACTTAAGTAGTGTAATGTATTCTAGCAGCGATCAGTGCTGCAAGTCTTCATGTCCCCTAGTGGGACAAAAAAAAAAGTAAAAAAAGGTAATAAAAAAGTTTTAGAAAAGTGTAAAAATAAAAGTTATAAGTTACAAATACAAAAAAAATGCTTTTTTTCCTATAATAAGTATTTTATTATAGGAAAAAAAATCAGCACGTTAAAAAAAGTACACATATTTAGTAAAAAACCATGCCAGAATCACAATTTTTTGGTCACCACGCCTCCCAAAATATAGAATAAAAAGTGATCGAAAAGTCGCATGTACGCCAAAATAGTACCAATAAAAACTACATCCTGTCCCGCAAAAAACAAGCCCTTACACAGCTTTTTTCTGTTCAATCATTTTTATTAATTTTACACGAAAAGAATAGATGCAAACTATACATGTCACAGATTATTGTTTGCACATAGGAAGGTTACAGCATCATAGTCATCGTAACTGCTTTGTATCATTACAACAGTATAACATTACAACAAGACAACAGAGCAACATCGCTAGCAACTTGTATGTCTTCAGAAGATATTGTAAGAATATGGTTTCTTACACAGCTTTTTTGATTGAAAAATAAAAAAAGTTATGGCTCTCAGAATATGGTGACACAAAAAAGAAATAGTTTTATACAAAAAGTGATTTTATTGCGCAAATGCTGCAAAACATAAAAAAACTATATACATCTGGTATCGCCGTAATCGTATCAACCCGCAGAATAAAGTAAATGTCCTTTAAAGCCCACGGTAAAGGCTGTTAAAAAAAAAAAAGGAATAAAAAACATTCTCAGAATTAAGGGTTTTTAATCACCTAGCTTGCCAAAAAATGGAATGAAAAGTGATCAAAAAATCGCATGTACCCCAAAAGTGTTCCAAAAGCAGATAAGATTGGGCACCACTTATTAGACACTGCCAACACATATGTGAAATATTATTTATATACCGCATTATCATACCCTTTTATTATGCCCTGATGTACTCTGCCCAGCCTACATATGCCCCCACATTATAAACTGAAATACCAGTAAAACTCCAAACAGTACTAAACACCAAGCAAAATCTGCGCTCCAAAAACCAAATGCTGCTTCCTTCTTTCTGAGCCCTGCACCATGCCCAAACAGAAGTTTATGTCCACAGATATGGCATCGCCATACCTGGGAGAACACAATTAATATTTTATGAGATATTTGTCTTCAGTGCCACAAACTGGGCACAACATATTGTGCACTAAAATGGCACATCAGTGGAAAATTTTAATTTTCACTCCACACCATAGCATGTTGTAGTGCGGGGGTTATATATGGCGCTGGCTCACACGCTGAGCCCGTGCCATACGCTGCGGGTGTCAGTTGTGTATTACAGCTGACACCCGGGACTAACGGACAGGAACAGCGATCACGCTGTTACAGGTGCCTGTAAAAATGACAATATACTGCAATACATTAGTATTGCAGTATATTGTACCAGCGATCTAATGATCACTCGTTCCAGTCCCCTAGGGGGACCAATAAAATGTGTAAAAAAAAAAGTAAATAAAGTTATTATTAGTGAAAATTTTTTGATAAATATTTAAAGTAAAAAAAACAACCCTTTTCCCATTTATTTTTCTCAAATAATGTATAAAATAAAAAAATACACAAAATTGGTATCGCTACGTCCATAAAAGTCCAAACTATTACAATATACTAATATTTAACTTACACTCACGCCGTAAAAAATAAAGAATTTATAATGCCAAATTGGTCACCTTCGCGCTAAAAAAATTAATAATAAAAAAGTGTCCAAAAAGTTGTATGTACCAAAAAATTGCACCAATAAAAACTACAGCTCGTCCCGCAAAAAATAAGCCCTCACACCTATCAATCGACCAAAAAATAAAAAAAATTATACCTCTTGGAATGTAGTGAAACAAAACAATTTATTTTTTTTAACAAATAGTTTTTACTTTGCAAAAGTAGTAAAATATAAAAAAAACGATATGTTCGGCATTACCGTAATCGCATTGACTCACAGAAAAAAAATTTAAGTTGTTGTTTTTGCTGCATGGCGAAAGCATTAAAAACAAAACTCAAAAAACTATGGAGGAATCGCAGCTTTTTTAAATTTCTGCCTTCAAAGGATTTTATTTTCAGTTTCCCAGTACATTAATTAGTAATTTAAATGGTGTCAATAGAAACAACAACTCCTCCCCAAAGAAATAAGGCCTCACACCGCTCTAGTGACGGAAAAATAAAGAAGTTATGGCTCTTGGAAAGCGGGGAGGAAAAATCTAAAAAGAAAAAGCAAAAAATGGATCAGTCCGGAATGGGTTAATTAATTTCTAATAAAAAAAACATTTATGACCACATGTGGGGTATTGCTGTACTCGGGAGAAATTGCTTTACAAATGTTGGGGTGCTTTTTCCTCCTTTATTCTTTGTAAAAATGAAAATGAAACATTTTCGTGGAAATAATGTTGATATTCATTTTCACTGCCTAATTCTAATGAATTCAGCAAAAAAAAAACTGTAGGGTCAAAATGCTCACTATACCCCTAGATAGATTCCTTGAGGGGTGTATTTTTCAAAATGGGGTCACTTTTGGGTGGTTTCCACGGTTTTGGTCCGTCCAGTTCATTGCAAATGCGACATGGCACTAAAAAGTATTCCAGCAAAATCAGCGCTCCAAAATCCAAATGACGCTCCTTCCCTTCTGAGCCCTGCTGTGGGTCCAAATAGCAGTTTATGACCACATATGGGGTATTGCCGTAATCTGGAGAAATTGCTTTGAAAATGTTGGGGTGTTTTTTCTCTTTATTCCTTGTAAAAATGCAAAATGTCTACATTTTTTTCAGTAAAAAAGTAGATTTTCATCTTCACAGACTAATTCAAATACATTTAGCAAAAAAAAAGTGGGGTCAAAATGCTAACTATACTCCTAGATAAATTCCTTGAGGGGTATAGTTTCCAAAATGGGGTCACTTTTGTTTTTTGTTTTTTATATTGTTTTGGCACCACAAGAGCTCTTCAAACCAGACATGGAGCCTAAAATATATTCTAATAAAAAGAAGGCTCCTTTACTTCTAAGGCTTGTGCTTCAGTCCATTACCACACTAGTGCCACAGGTGGGATATTTCTAAATAACTGCAGAATCTGGGCAATGAATATTAAGTTGCATTTCTCGGGTAAAACGTTCTGTGTTACAGAAAAAACTGTTTTACAAATAATAAAAACAAACAAAAATAAAAAATTTGTAAATTTCACATCTACATTGCTTTAATTCCTCAGAAATGCTTAAAGAGGCTCTGTCACCAGATTTTGCAACCCCTATCTGCTATTGCAGCAGATAGGCGCTGCAATGTAGATTACAGTAACGTTTTTATTTTTAAAAAACGAGCATTTTTGGCCAAGTTATGACCATTTTTGTAATTATGCAAATGAGGCTTGCAAAAGTCCAAGTGGGTGTGTTTAAAAGTAAAAGTCCAAGTGGGCGTGTATTAGGTGCGTACATCGGGGCGTTTTTAATACTTTTACTAGCTGGGCGCTGTGAAGAGAAGTAACATCCTCTTCTCTTCAGAACGCCCAGCTTCTGACAGTGCAGATCTGTGACGTCACTCACAGGTCCTGCATCGTGACGGCCACATCGGCAGCAGAGGCTACAGTTGATTCTGCAGCAGCATCAGCGTTTGCAGGTAAGATCGACTTACCTGCAAACGCTGATGCTGCTGCAGAATCAACTGTAGCCTCTGGTGCCGATGTGGCCGTCACGATGCAGGACCTGTGAGTGACGTCACAGATCTGCACTGTCACAAGCTGGGCGTTCTGAAGAGAAGAGGATGTTACTTCTCATCAGAGCGCCCAGCTAGTGAAAGTATTAAAAACGCCCCGATGTACGCACATAATACACGCCCACTTGGACTTTTACTTTTAAACACACCCACTTGGACTTTTGCAAGCCTCATTTGCATAACTACAAAAATGGTCATAACTTGGCCAAAAATGCTCGTTTTTTAAAAATAAAAACGTTACTGTAATCTACATTGCAGCGCCTATCTGCTGCAATAGCAGATAGGGGTTGCAAAATCTGGTGACAGAGCCTCTTTAAAGGGTTAAAACATTTTCTGAATGCTGTTTTGGATACTTCGAGGGTGCAGTTTTCAAAATTTATGGGGTGATTTATGGGGACTTTCTAATATATAAGGCCCTCAAAGTCACTTCAGAACTGAACTGGTCCCTGAAAAAATAGCCTAATTAAATTTTCTTGAAAATATGAGAAATTGCTGCTAAATTCTAAGCCTTGTAACGTCCTGGAAAAATAAAAGAATGTTCAAACAACGATGCCAAGATAAAGTAGACATATGGGATATATGAAATAGGAATACCACACAAAATAGTTACTATCTGTCTTACAAGGAGATACATTTAAATTTAGAAATATGCTAATTTTTTTAAATTTTCTCTAAATTATGGTGTTTTTCATAATTAATTTATCGACCAAATTTTTATAAAAGCATTCCAAAGTTATTACAACATAAAGTGACACATGTCAGATTTGAAAAAATCGGCTTCATCCTCAGCCAAAACAGGCTCAGTCCTGAAGGGGTTAATAAAGCTTGTTTTAAAATAAAAAATAACAAAAAATTTCACAGTAAGAACATAAAATGAAACCATTTTTTTCCCATGGTTTTATCTTGCAAATGTGTTTTATAGACAAAATATATACAGTTAGGTCCAGAATTATTTGGACAGTGACACAATCTTCATGATTTGGGCTCCGCTGCCACCACATTGAATTTGAAATTAAACAACCGAGATGCAATTGAAGTGTAGACTTTCAGGTTTAATTCAAGGGGTTGAACAAAAATATCCTGTGAAACGTTTAGGAATTGCAACCATTTTTCTACACAGTCTCCTCATTTCAGGGGCTCAAAAGTAATTGGACAAATTAACATTACCATAAATAAAATGTGTCATTTTTAATACTTTGTAGAGAATCCTTTGCAGGCAATGACTGCCTGAAGTCTGGAGCCCATGGACATCACCAAATGCTGGGTTTCCTCCTTTATGATGCTTTGCCCGGCCTTTACTGCAGCCGTCTTCAGTTGTTGCTTGTTTGTGGGTCTTTCTGCCTTAAAGAGACTCTGTCACCACATTATAAGTGCCCTATCTCCTACATAATGTGATCGGCGCTGTAATGTAGGTGACAGCAGTGCTTTTTATTTAGAAAAACAATCTATTTTCACCAAGTTATGAGCGATTTTAGCTTTATGCTAATGACTTTCTTAATGCCCAACTGGGCGTGTTTTTACTTTTGACCAAGTGGTCATTGTGAATAGAAGTGTATGACGCTTACCAATCAATACGTCGACAAACATCTGCCCATTCATTTGAATGGGTTTGCTGACGTACTGTGCAGACGACCTGTCATTTACGTGTCGTCGTTTGACAGCTGTCAAACGACGACGCGTAAAAATACAGCCTCGTCAAAAGAAGTGCAGGACACTTCTTTGGACGTTTTTGGAGCTGTTTTCTCATAGACTCCAATGAAAACAGCTCCAAAAACGGACGTAAAAAACGCGAGTTGCTCAAAAAACGTCTGAAAAGCAGGGGCTGTTTTCCCTTGAAAACAGCTCTGTATTTTCAGACGTTTTTGGTCACTACGTGTGATACCCTAATACTTTGTAGAGAATCCTTTGCAGGCAATGACTGCCTGAAGTCTGGAACCCATGGACATCACCAAACACTGGGTTTCCTCCTTTGTGATGCTTTGCCCGGTCTTTACTGCAGCGGTCTTCAGTTGTTGCTTGTTTGTGGGTCTTTCTGCCTTAAGTTTTGTCTTAGGGTATGTTCACATGGCCTATTTTCGGCCCGTAAACGCCCGAAAAACGCCCGAAAAGTCGGAAGCAGAACGCCTCCAAACATCTGCCCATTGATTTCAATGGGAAAACGATGTTCTGTTCCGACGGAGCTTTTTTCGCTGCGTTTTTTTACACGTAAAAAAAAGGCCACGAAAAAGTAGTGCAGGTCACTTCTTGGAAAGTTTTTGGAGCCGTTTTTCATTGGCTCTATCGAAAAAAACTCCAATAACGGCCGTAAAAAATGCTGCGAAAATCGCGAGTGGCACAAGAAAACGTCTGAAAATCAGGAGCTGTTTTCTCTTGAAAACAGCACCGTATTTTGAGACGTTTTTGACTCTACGTGTGAACATACCCTTAAGCAAGTGAAACGCATGCTCGATAGGATTAAGATTTGGTGATTGACTTGGCCAATGCAGAATATTCCACTTCTTTGCCTTCAAAAACCTCCTGGGTTCCTTTCGCAGTATGCTTTGGGTCATTGCCCATCTGTACTGTGAAGCGACGTCCAATCAACCTTGCACACTTGGTTGAATCTGAGCAGAAAGTTTATCCCTGAACACTTCAGAATTCATCCGGCTGCTTCTGTCTTCAGTCACATCATCAATAAAACACTAGTGACCCAGTGCCTTTGGCAGCCATGCATGCCCATGCCATCACACTACCTCCACCATGTTTTACAGAGGATGTGGTGTGCTTTGGATCATGAGCCGTTCCAAGCCTTCTCCATACTTTCTTCCTCCCATCATTCTGGTACAGGTTGTTCCAGAACTGGGCTGGCTTCTTTACATGTTGTTTGGCAAAGTCTAATCTGGCCCTTCTATTTTTGAGGCTGATTAATAGTTTGCACCTCGTGGTGAACCCTCTGTATTTGCTCTCATGAAGTCTTCTCTATATGGTAGACTTCGATACTGATACACCTACTTCCAGGAGAGTGTTCTTCACAAATTAGTAATACCCTCAAATTAAAGCTGAGAGTCTGCACTTTAAGCCCATATTGATTATATAACTGTATATTCAATATGTTTTGGTAAACAGCTAAAATGCCAAAACTTGTGTCACTGTCCAAATAATTCTGGACCTAACTGTATATTGTTGCATTTGTAACGACCTATTTATAATAAAGTTAAAACATTATTTAAACCACAAGGTATACGATGTATAAAAAAATGCAAAAAAACAATGGCAGGATTGGTTGGTTTTGTTCCATTACCTACCACCCAAAATTGTATTTTTAAAAGTTAAGCAATAATTCGCTAAAGTTAAAAAAAAATAGTAAATATAAATATTGGCGTCTTTACTCCCCTCACGACTGACAGTTGTTAGTCTTTTACCTTTTCACATTTTAAGGTATTGTCTCTTGCATAGTGGGTTATTCCTGGTACACATCATACAAAGTTGCTAAAAAAATAATATATATACATATATACTTATTCTTTAGTTCTTGACTCAACTAGACCAGCCAGCTTGCTGAATCAAAGGCTCTCATATCTTTTTTTCCTGTCGTTTTCCTGTAACCTGCACAATCCATGTCTCAATTATGTAAGGCCTTAAAATCCTTTTCTATGTCTGTCATCCCAATCCTTAAAATCTTTCTTTAACCTGTTTAATTCCTTCAATCTTTAGTGATTGACGTGGATTTAACATAGAAAATAATTGTGTTTAATAGTTTTCATCAGGCTTTTCACTGTGCAACATAGTCTTCATGTATTGTGGTAAAGAAAAATTATAAAAACTTACCTTACAGAAAAGTGTGTCTTAACATTTAAGCCAAGTTCCTTAGTGATCAGTTGTATATGTTAACAGAATAAAACTATGCTCACACTGCCATCAGGGGCAGTTGCTTGAGATTTGACGGGAAGAATAGCCCCACATGCTGCAATATTCTTCCCTGGTGGACGCTACGATGGAAGCCCGATGTGCCCCATTATAAGTCATAGGGGTACATAGAGAAAGATTGATGTTGTTCTGTGGTATATCCACCACTGTGTCATGGCTTTAGTTCAGAAGAGGGGCGCAAAATGATTTTTTTATGCCCATTCATTTATTAGGACACCCCAAACTAATGGAATTTGAGTCACAAATAGTACATATGACCTACTTCAGCAGACCCCAAAATAGATGCAGACCACACAGCACAGACCACACACCAAACTTCCCCATTTATACAAACACAGACAAGCTGCGCTTGTATATACAGACCCCCTAAAAATTTCAGACCCCCCCCCCCCCTATAAATTACAGACCCCAGACCAATCCCTCTTTGTGTATATACAGGCATCTAGACTGTCCTGCCTCTACTGTCCATGTGTTGACACCACCATCGCTGTCATCACCCTTATCATCATCATGATCCTCCTCCTATACAATTTGGTCAGTCTGTAAACATGGGGGGGGTCTGATCTGAGGTCTGTAATTTTTGACCCCTAAAAATTACAGACCTCAGATAAGACCCCCCCATGTTTACGGACCGACCAAATTGTATACGAGGAGGATAATGATGATGATGAGGGCGATGAAAACGATGGTGGTGGCGACGACACATGGACAGCAGAGGCAGGACAGGCACAGTGCAGGAGAAGAGCGGGCTTCCTAAGCTGGGCAAGCTTTAGAGGAAACCTGTCGCTAGATTTTAGAACATTGTACCAGGGCATTAGACCACCAGTATATCGTTATATACTGCTGGGGCTTAGCTTCCTAAACATACCCCTCTCCTAACTGTCCATTTTAGCATTTCATCTAAAAAAAGTTATAATACAGTGTGCGCTGTATGTAAATAACCAGGGAAGAATCTTGAGACGAGTCCAACACAGGCTCAGTGCCCAGATAAAGCAGACGCCAGTACACCTAGACTCCTCTTAGCACTCTTTTCTGGTCATTTACATGGCACATGCTGTATTATAACTTCTTTGTTATAATATGTGACTGTTATTATTTTTTTTAAAGTGGAAATTGCCCACATTGTGGTTGTGATCACTATAAATGTTAAAATGTGAATCTCCAGCACTTATTCATATGTTTGCTCAGTGACGGACTGGAGTTCCTTGGGCTCACCAGAGGAAATGATCCCTTCCATCTGTACAGAACATGTACACATCCTCTTTTAATTGCATGTGATTTTTGTTGCAATCATTGTACACACAGGACATATCATTAATAAGGTTTAGTAGGTCATTTATCAATCAACTCAAGGAATAGACCCTAGTGAGAAGTGATTAGTTCCAAAGTCAGCGGTGGACCAGTCAGACCCTGTGCTTGCTTATTGTGGCAAGGCAAGCATAGCTATCATAGGAATAAATATTATGGGTAGTGTGTGTGACTCTTCAAAAAATATAGTTGTTTTTGGGTAGTATTTGAGAAGTGCTGGGTAATATACTAGACTGCAATGCTGCCGTATTAGGCACTGTATGATAAGTGCTGTAAAATATACTACACCGTAGCGCTGCCATAATAAGCACTGTATGATAAGTCCTACATAATATACACACATCTCCCCTGAGGAAGCACCTTTAGCGAAACGCGCGTTGTGGTTCATGTGTAGGAGCGAGCACTGACTACTACCTTTCCTTGCTGTTATGGGTAAGCTATTGCTGTTTGATTCAAACAGCACTTTGATGCACTAGCACTTTACTCCATCACCAGTCTCCCCCTTTTTTCCTATTCTACTACTGACTGAACATACATATATATGGTTCACTAACTATGAAATAGGGTAGCCTGTCCATTTTGGGTTTATATATGACTTATAGCCCATATACCTATATACAATATTTTGCAAGTGTCAGTAATTGCTCCTATGTTCATACTAGGGTCTTGTCCTTTTGTTCAATTTTAAAAACTTTGTTTGTCATATGTGTTAAATAAATTCTACTTTTTATATATAATCTGGCTATAAGCTCGTCTTTCTTTTGTGTGTTTTGGTATACAATATGGAGCTGCCTATATGGTAAATTATGGGGGGACGCTTCTGTTGTGAACCGTGCCCAGCCCTTAGTACAAATGCTTTTGGAGTGCATATATTGATTATAATATACTGGCCTGTAGTGCTGCCATAATAGGCACTGTATGATAAGTGCTGTACAATATACTGGACTGTAGCGCTGCCATAATAGGCACTGTATGATAAGTGCTGTACAATATACTGGACTGTAGTGCTGCCATAATGGGCACTGTATAATAAGTGCTGTACAATATACTGGACTGTAGTGCTGCTATAATAGGCACTGTATGATAAGTGCTGTACAATATACTGGACTGTAGCGCTGCCATAATAGGCACTGTATGATAAGTGCTGTACAATATATTGGACTGTAGTGCTTCTATAATAGGCACTGTATGATAAGTGCTGTATAATATACTAGACTGTAGTGCTGCTATAATAGGCACTGTATGATAAGTGCTGTACAATTTACTGGACTGTAGTGCTGCCATAATAGGCACTGTATGATAAGTGCTGTACAATATACTGAACTGTAGCGCTGCCGTAATAGGCACTGTATGATAAGTGCTGTACAATATACTAGACTGTAGCGCTGCCATATTAGGCACTGTATGATAAGTGCTGTACAATATACTGGACTGTAGAGCTGCCATAATAGGCACTGTATGATAAGTGCTGTATAATATAATGGACTGTAGTGCTGCCATATTAGGCACTGTATGAAAAGTGCTGTATAATATAATGGACTGTAGCGCTGCCATAATAGGCACTGTATGATAAGTTCTACATAATATACTGGACTGTAGCGCTGCCATAATAGGCACTGTATGATAAGTTCTACATAATATACTGGACTGTAGTGCTGCCATAATAGGCACTGTATGATAAGTGCTGTACAATATACTGGACTGTAGTGCTGCCATAATGGGCACTGTATAATAAGTGCTGTACAATATACTGGACTGTAGTGCTGCTATAATAGGCACTGTATGATAAGTGCCGTACAATATACTGGACTGTAGTGCTGCCATAATAGGCACTGTATGATAAGTTCTGTATAATATACTGGACTGTAGCGCTGCTATAATAGGCACTGTATGATAAGTGCTGTATAATATACTGGACTGTAGTGCTGCCATAATGGGCACTGTATGATAAGTGGTGTATAATATACTGGACTGGGACTTCCGGTTCCGGCGCTGGCGATGCAGGACGCGAGTGACTGAGCTCCCGCTCCCGTCCAGCCTGTTTGATCGCAATAGTCGCTTCGGCGACGACAATCAGCGGTGAAGCCACCAGCCCTGCGCACGGAAACATACCCGGTGGTGCCTGTATGGACAGGTACCTCCTCAGAAGCGCGCAGAAACCAGCCATGGAAGATTCAGCCGCGGCCGTGGTAAAGGGAGGTAAGATGGCGGCGCTTCCCGCCACTGCGACCCTGCTATACACACAGGAAGATGAGCTGCAACACCATCAGTCCCAGCTTTCAAGCCCGGCAGAACACATAATGTCCTCTCATCCTGCAGCCATTGATTATGTAACCCTGGCCCGGGAAGTAGCCAAACAGATAGCCCCAGAACTGCAAAAGGCGCTGGAAAAAACGGTGCAAGATTCCCTAAACCGCGTGCAGGCAGAGCTGGCACAAGTCATTACCAGAGCTGATGAGTTAGAACAGCGTATGACGCTGCTGGAGGATGAAAATGAGCGTCTGCAATCCAAACTGAAAGGGGTGCTGTCTGTTACTACGCAGTTGGGGGACAAGGTGGAGGATCTGGAGAACCGCTCCAGGAGGAGCAACCTGCGACTGGTGGGGCTGAAGGAAGCGGTGATATCTTCTGATTTACAGCGACTATGTGAGAGGACATTGCCAGCAGCTTTAGGTCTTCCCCGTCCCTGCCGGGTGGAGAGGGCGCACAGAGTGGGGCCGGACCCCAGAAACCTCCCAGCAACAGATGACCACAGTTCGCTTCGTCCCAGACAAGTAATCTTTAAGCTGTTGGATTACAATAACAAGGTGGCACTCATGAAAGCTTTCCGCAGCAGATCGCGTCCTTTGGAAATAATGGGCATGAAAGTGCTACTTTTTGAGGATTTCTCTGCGGAGGTTGCAAAACGAAGGCGGGCCTTCAGCAAGATCTGCACCGCGCTGTTCCAAGCGAAAATACGCTTTAACCTGCAGTACCCAGCCATCTTACCGGTGTTTCAAGAGAACGGGCGGAACAAGGTTTTCACCACGCCACAGGAAGCGGAGGACGCACTTACAGAGCTTTGCAGGCACAGACCCCAGCAAGAAGAGGAGCGTCACAGTCCAGCATACAGTCCAAATCGCAAGTCAAGAGAAGCCAAACGGAACCGACAAAATATGGAGCGAACCTGGGCAGAAGCTTTAATGCCCACACCAGGAAGATCCCGGGGGGGTCGAGCCGGAAATGGAGGGAACTCTCCGAAGCCGCAGAGGCGAACGCGGGACCGCACCCGATCTACGTCTCCTGATTGACGGACGAAGTTCTTTTCAACACCATTTTATTTAAGCTGATGTGATGATGATTTTGTGGACGCTGTAGACCAATTGCAGATTCCGACCGGCTACAGATAAGTTTGCAGATAATTTGAAAGTTTTGAGGGCGATATTTGGCGGTCTTATACGGCACTCTGTACCTGTCAACAGCTGACCTAATGTTATAATGTTACAATGTTGAAATGTATGCATTTTTGATATTTCCCTGCATTCTCGCTACAGGAGATTAGTGAGGGAGTTAGATCAGGTTCTGAGATTTTTCCTTGTGGGCGGGATCGACCGGGAATGATACAATGCCTCCCCTACGCAAGGGATTAGTTATATCTGCCACAGATGGCATACTGGGGGAAGTTGCGGTAGGAGATCTGGGAAAAGGAGGCAGGGAAACCTAGAGGCGAAACAAGATTTATGTGAGGATATAATCCAAACGGACTCTAGGTTGTTAAACCGACGGTATGAGAATGTATAAATGTGTGCACAGGCGACAAAGGGGTAATGAGGTGGTAAGGGCAGGTGCTGCTTCCTCATTGAAGGAGACATATATGCAGGTCTGGGGGGGAGGGGAGGGAGGGGCGTGTTTTGACACAACAGAAAAAAGTGAAGTCACTTACACCAATGGGTATTAAGGGGCTGATAACCCTTGCCGTAGGTGATTTTATGGTGGTGTTAGATAAAGGCCGGATGGCCTTGACATGGAGTTTGGTTCTGGTTTATAAGCCGGGTTTTGGTTATGTTATTAATGTTTATACATGGCTCTTGGAAAAAGGCGGATCTGACTCCCCGAACCTATCACGACTTTTAGGCATTTTAGCTCATCTTATGCACGGCCCAATAACATGAAAATAGTCTCTTGGAACGTTAAAGGGCTGAGATCCCCACAGAAACGGACCAAACTTTTGCGACACATGAAGCGATTGCACCCAGATGTGGCCCTATTACAGGAAACTCACCTTACCGAGCCAGAGTTTAAGTATTTGCAAAAATTCTGGGTGGGTCAGGTTTTTGGCTCGTCGGCAAGGGAGGGTAAGGCGGGAGTTATCATTTTGATACATAAAAATTTTGCGTTTACGCTGGTGTCCCAGGAACGGGATGACGAGGGCCGTTGGATCCATCTAGTGATGGAGCATGCAGGGGAAACTATCAGTATTCATAATGTGTATGGCCCAAATACGATTAACGCAGGTTTTTTTGGTCATTTGGAAACCCAACTCCAGCAGGATCGCACTAGGTTTTTGATTCTGGGGGAAGACCTTAACACTGTGAGGTCTTCAAGGGAAGATAGGAGCGCAGGGACTAGTTCGCAGAGAAATAGAGATATGATCTTGCCCGAATTTTTAAGACACACGGCCCTAATAGATGCGTGGAGGAGTCTACACCCAGATGCGCGGGAATATACACATTTCTCCCATGTTCATCAGTCATGGTCGCGTATTGATTACTTGCTAGTTAATGATGCATTATCGCGACGATTACGTGAAGCGGCGATTGAAGATCTAGTTATTTCGGACCATGCCCCGGTTACCATTACCTTGGCCGACACAGTAGCTAGAGGAACGGATTTTATCTGGAGGTTTCCCGCCTTTCTGGCAAAGGATGAGGGCTTTATACAGAAGCTTAAGGGGTGGTGGATGGAATTTGATGGGGATAATGTATCGCATCGTTCGGAACCGTCATTGTATTGGCGTACAGCCAAAGTGGTAATAAGGGGGAAAGTTATGCAATTTATGTCTAATCTTAAACGCAAAACGACCGAAGGATACAAGGCAGCGAGCGACAGATTACGGTGTGCATACACAGCATTTCTACATTCTCCATCACCGCCATTGGGGGAGAAATGGAGGGAAGCCAAGCGACAGTTTGATCAGTGGTTAGACAAAAGAGAGAGTATTTACCGGTCCCAATTTGATGCCGATCTAATGCGTTTCGGCAATAAAGCGGGCAAATTATTAGCGCGATTAGCGAAGGGGAGGTATGCACCGTCACACATTTCAACACTTAACGAATCTAATGGAACTTCTACCTCAGACCCAAAAAAAATCAACACCATATTAAGTAAATACTACCAAGCCCTTTACTCAGAGACACCCATAGATCTCCAAAAAGGGAGGGAATTTTTGGAGAAGGTGAAGCTGCCAGGGCTCACTCAGGAGCAGAACGGTCACTTGAGCGCAGAGATTACATTAGAGGAAGTTCGGAGCGCCATTAAGACCTTATCTAACGGAAAGGCCCCGGGTCCAGATGGATTCACAGGAGAGTTTTTTAAATCTCTGAGAGAAGAAATCAGCCCTACCTTGGTGGCATACTATAATATTTTACTAAGGACGGGTGCTTTACCAGCAGAGGCCAAAGTAGCGCATATAAAGGTGTTACCCAAGAAGGGGAAGAATCCTCTTGACCCGGGGTCGTACCGTCCCATTTCACTGATAGACCAAGATCAGAAATTGCTCACAAAAATTTTGGCCAATCGGCTGGCTATGTATCTACCCACACTGGTGGGAAAATCCCAAGTAGGATTTGTAAAGGGCAGGGCAGCAGTGACGAATCTACACAAAGTGTTGACGGTGCTAGAAACAGTCAGGCACGGTCCCCAGCCAGGTACCAGGCCGGCACTATTAGCGTTAGACGCAGAGAAAGCCTTTGATAACATACAATGGGCATGGCTGGGGATGGTGCTGGACAAAATGAACGTTCAGGGAGACTTCCGGGTCTTCCTGAGGGGAGTCTACAATAACCCGCAGGCACGTGTTCACTCCTCAGGGTTCCTGTCGGATCCCTTCCAATTACATAAAGGAACACGACAGGGTTGTCCCCTGTCGCCCCTGTTATTCAATCTCGCATTGGAACCTATGGCTAGATTTCTGGAGGAATCGGATATGTTCAGAGGCATTCAAGTAGGGTCTCAGGCAGTGAAGTTAGCCCTGTTTGCTGATGACGTTATACTTTTTATGTCAAATCCTCAAGAACATTTAAGGACGGTTTTTCAATTTTTGCAGGAATTTGGGCAATGCTCGGGATATAAAGTCAACCTAGCTAAAAGCGAACTGCTGGAGTTGGGCAGGCCATTGCCTAAAACCTTTTGGCAATCCTTGGGGTGTGGGATATCCCCAGTTGAACATTGCATTACTTATCTGGGTATCAGAATAGGGAGGGTGCCGGACACCCTGTATGGCCTAAATTATCCCCCGTTAATTAAAAAAATACAAGCGGAACTCACTAGATGGGGCCAATTGCCGTTGTCCCTCCTGGGAAGGTGCCACCTGATTAAGATGGTTAGCTTCCCCAGATTGCTATACCCCTTCCAAACAATCCCTCTCTTGTTGAAGCATGTGGATGTCTCTAAACTGACGGCCTCATTCACTAAATTTATATGGGCAGGAAAAAGGCCTCGCATCGCACTTACCAAGCTCATGATGGGCAAACAAGAAGGGGGTGTGAACTTTCCGAATGTCAGGGGTTATAACGTGGCCTGTCTTTTTCGTCATGTAGTAGATTGGCTTCACGAAACGAGCAATTATTCCAACTTAGATCTGGAGGGGGAGTATGCCTCACCCTGGAACCTGAAAGCTTTGTTACATTGTAGAGTTGCTTCTCTTCCGTGCCGTCTCAAAACCTCCATTGTATTGAGAGATACAGTCCTAGCTTGGAAAGTGGTACGTAAGCAGTTTGGGTTACCTCACCTGGTATCGAAATATATGCCGTTGAGCAGACACCCGGAATTTTTACCGGGAGTAGGCAAGGGGGATGGATTTGCCTCATGGGGGATGGTAGGCATTGACAACGCAGGGGATCTTATGCACATAGAGGAAAGGAGGTGGTTAACTGGGGAGGAAATTACCACTAAACTCAGACCCATAGAAGGTAGGGTCAATTTTTTACAAATACTTCAGGTACGAGCATTTTGCACCTCCAGGCTCAGGGATTTGAGTAAGGAAGCTACCTCGCACACTCTAGATGAGGTCATAGGTCCAACAACTGGGCGGGAGACCATTTCTGGGTTGTATAGAGCACTGAGAGATGGTTTTGTTCGTCCGCAATCAAGGGTTAGTTTCAGAATCTGGGAACGGTGGACCCAAGATCCAGGTATAGGAGAGATCATACTGGGGGGTTGGGAGACGGTACGGAAGAGTGTTATAAATGACAGCTGGAGGGAAACCTATTTTAAGTTGATGCATTCCGCTATATATGGCTTTAATATTCTGCCTTCACAATCCTTCCCTGACCGCATTACGTGTTGCCCAAAATGCAATACACCTCTGACGAATTTATGGCATGGAGTGTGGGGGTGCGTACATACGAAACGATTTTGGGGGATGGTACAAAAATATATTGAGGATCATTGGAAAGCGAACCTCCCACTGACGCCTCAAGCGCTACTATTCCATCAGGCGCGGCCGCCAGAGGAAGAGGGTGCTCGAGGAGTGAGATCACCTCCAGCGCTGGTGCACACGATTTTACTGGTAGCCTTGAGATGCCTGCTGAGTAAATGGTTGGAGGCAGACACGCCGGGGTTAGAACTGATTGTGTCACGGCTGAAACAGTTATTAGTTCTTGAAAGGGTGGAGGTGGAAAGGCGGAAGGAAACGGGAACCAAGAAGCTATTTGATAAGTGGCAAATATTCATAGAATCGCAATGTACAGCAGCCGAAATAGCGGAAATTGTTAAGCCTTTCCAGCACACAAAGTGGTACTGCACACAGCTCTTGGCAGGCACTTTAGGGGGGTTGCAACTTTGAACTAGTTGGGGGATAAATGATAAGTAGATACTCATTGATGACCTAAGTCGTGTCGGGGTTGGGGGAAGTCATGTTTTCGGTCCATATGAAGATCGACACTTATGCCATGTTTATATGTTATGTTATGTTGAATTTAATTCAAAGTTAATTCAATGACAGTTGAGTGCTGCGCACTCATGATGTAACTTTTACGTGAAATGTTTGTAAGAAAATGTGAAAATTGACAATAAAAAGGATATTTAAAAAAAATATATACTGGACTGTAGCGCTGCCATAATAGGCACTGTATGATAAGTGCTGTACAATATACTGGACTGTAGTGCTGCTATAATAGGCACTGTATGTTAAGTGCTGTACAATATACTGGACTGTAGTGCTGCCATATTAGGCACTGTATGATAAGTGCTGTACAATATACTGGACTGTAGTGCTGCTGTAATAGGCACTGTATGTTAAGTGCTGTACAATATACTGGACTGTAGTGCTGCCATATTAGGCACTGTATGATAAGTGCTGTATAATATACTGGACTGTAGCGCTGCCATAATAGGCACTGTATAATAAGTGCTGTACAATATACTGGACTGTAGTGCTGCCATATTAGGCACTGTATGATAAGTGCTGTATAATATACTGGACTGTAGCGCTGCCATAATAGGCACTGTATAATAAGTGCTGTACAATATACTGGACTGTAGTGCTGCCATATTAGGCACTGTATGATAAGTGCTGTATAATATACTGGACTGTAGTGCTGCTATAATAGGCACTGTATGATAAGTGCTGTACAATATACTGGACTGTAGTGCTGCCATATTAGGCACTGTATGATAAGTGCTGTACAATATACTGGACTGTAGTGCTGCCATAATAGGCACTGTATGATAAGTGCTATACAATATACTGGACTGTAGAGCTGCTATAATAGGCACTGTATGATAAGTGCTGTACACTATACTGGACTGTAGCGCTGCCATAATAGGCACTGTATGATAAGTGCTGTACAATATACTGGACTGTAGCGCTGCCATAATAGGCACTGTATGATAAGTGCTGTACAATATACTGGACTGTAGCGCTGCCATATTAGGCACTGTATGATAAGTGCTGTACAATATACTGGACTGTAGCGCTGCCATAATAGGCACTGTATGATAAGTGCTGTATAATATACTAGACTGTGGCGCTGCTATGACGTATAGTTTCAATAATCTTAGTTAGTGTGGCAGCCGTGCAGACATTATACAGCACCCATAGTTACTTTCCTAAAATGTTAACTGGAGGCTGCATACTATTTTTTATTTTTTTTCAACATTCAAAATCTGATGTTTATATTTTATTTACCACATTACAGCTGGAGCAGCGTCACACACAAAGATCCGCAGGAAGTGAAGCTATTCTAGATTTAAGACATCGGTTTCAGGAGGAGGAGATGGCGTATAAACGCAAATTATCTGCCTACCAGGAGGGGCAGCAGCGACAGGCCCAGTTGGTGCAGAGATTGCAGAATAAGGTGGGTTGACATGATGGGTATTATACAAGCCTGATGGACGCAGTAGGAATTTTAATATTATGGTTGATAAGTAAAGTTGTTGATCTTTAGAATATCGTAACAGAAGTAATAGTTTTAGAATTTTTTTGCCAAAGAGAAGATGTCAGTAATCATGAGACATGATAGTTTAGCAGTAATCTTATAACTTTGTAGCTGAACATTAAATTGCCTTAGTAGGAATCACTAGTCATCTTGTAGAGATTATGGATCAGTAAACACAATGGCATTATATGTGATCTCTGATTATATATTACATTAGAGGATGTCATTAGTTATGGGGATTTGGTGCACAGAATCGGTTATTCAGACGTGGCAGATTTGTCTCAACACTTTTTTCAACTGTTCCATACATCTGGATTTAAATAAATCGGATTTATATATATAAATATCGGTGCACATGCTACAGAAACAACCTCATTCAGATTTTCCGTATGGAATGGATTTTCAGTCACAGAAATTCCAGCATCAAATCTGCCACGTATGAACATAACTAATTATTTTGAGTTGACTATTAATAATCTGTTTGAGTAATCATGAAATTAATTATATTTAAGAGGTTGCTGTAGACTGTTAGAGCACATCCACAGGATAGGCCATGAATGTCTGAACGGTGCTAGTTCTATCTCTGGGACCTCCACCTATCTTGGGAATGGGGGCCTTTTTACCCCGATTCCGCCAGGTGACATGTAGACGGCTTTCTCTTCATTCAGGTCTATGGGAGTTCTATAATGGTGACTGAGCTAAAGTGGAAAGGGGCATTCGAAGAGGGGGAGAAAGCGGGTCATTTACTGGCAGTGATCTCTAGGGCTCAACAGGAGACTTCCTATATTAGGCAATTATACTCTGGTGCAGGGAATCTGGTAAACCACTCCCAACATATTCTAGAAGTGTTAAGAGTTTTTTTATGCATCTTTATATGAGTCTAGGACTGCCCCCTCCAAAGGGGAGTTGGATGTTTTTTTTAAGAATCTTTTCCTTCCATCCTTGTCTCCAGAGGATGCGACACTCCTGAACTCGCCCCTGACTTCAGAGGAAGTGGAGGAAGCACGGGCCTCTATGGCTAATGCGAAGTCCCCTGGTACGGATGGATTACCGGCCGAGGTGTTTAAATCATATACTCAACCACTGATGGCAAAATGACTCCAGGTGTATCAGTCGGCCCTGGAAACTGGTTGGCTGCCTGACTCGATGAATGATGCCATTATCGATGTGATACCCAAATCTGATAAAGACGTCCGATTGCCTATAGGCCTATTTCGCTCCTGACAATTGATGTGAAAATACTTGCTAAAATTCTGGCCAATAGACTCTCTAAGGTGGTCACAAAGGTAGTGCATCAGGATCAAGCGGGCTTTATGCCCAATATGTCAACGGCTGTAAACTTGCGCAGATTAATTGTGAAACTCCAGTTGCCACAGGTTGCAGGGGAAGCCAGGGCGGTGGCCTCTTTGGACGCAGCAAAGGCCTTTGACAGCGTGGAGTCGAAGTACTTATGGTCTACTTTAAAATATCTTGGATTTGGTTGCGGCTTTATCTCTTGGGAGAAACTAATGTATGCTGCACCTAAAGCCCGGGTTCAAGCTCATGGTCTGCTCTCAACCTCATTGCCACTGTTCCGATGAACGAGACAGGGATGTCCCTTATCACCCCTGTTATTTGCGTTGGCTACAGAGCCACTAGCGGCTGCCATTCGTCAAGCTGATGCAGTTAGGGGATTATGTTATGAAAGGGTACATGAAAAAAATCACTCTTTATGCGGATGACATGCTCCCCTTCTTAAGACACTGGCCCGTTTCCTTACGAAATGTTATGCATATAATTGATAATTTAGGGTTTTTGTCAGGCTTAACTATTAATTGGACGAAAATCCTCCCTTTTATTGGTGGGACCACAATCCCCTGGTGTGGCGGGAGAAACAGGGCAACTGAAAAAAGTCTCCAGATTTAAATATTTCAGTATCCATGTTAGTGACAGAGTTATGGATTTTGAGTCTCTAAATATTGATCCGGGGGGCGTGGCCTGCTGGCAACATGAGCAGACGTGCAGAGTGAGAGGCTCCGACGGGTAACCCGCTATACACGTTATCCTGCCTATAATCCTGAGACAGACCTCTTGCCTGCTCACGGGAGTGCTTCTGAGACATGGCACCGATGGGTCCCACGATATGGTCATCAGCCGCGGAGAAACTGAAAGATTTCACCAGGGACAGCACCCAAAATGGTGCCGCAGCCTCTCCAGCACAATGCTCCAGACAACCACGCGGTCAGAGTGCTCACACGAGTCAGCTTGAGGAGACGGAGCCTGGTCCTGAATTGACTCTGCAACAGGTATACGGACAACTGCTGCAGGCTATAAATATGTCTACTACCTCACTGACTGGGAAGATAGAGGAGGTGAGGGGGGATCTTGGCTTGCTCCGCCATGATGTACAGAAACTCAGAGAGAGGATGAAGAAGACGGAACATCGTATTTCCGCCATTGATTATGCTAATGTTCGCATTCCTGCTAGATTGTCGGTGGTGGAGGCAAAAATGAACTGTGGCAACAGAAATGCGATGATTTGGAAAATCGTTCGCATAGAAATAATGTCAGAATTATTGTTCTCCCGGAACGAGTGGAAGGAGCTACGCCTGGCGCATTTATTGAGCAATGGTTCCGGACCACCTTCCCTGAGGCACACTTCTCAGTGGCATTTGCGGCGGAACGTGCGCACAGAGTGCCGGCGCGACCACCTCAGCCCGGCTTACCACTACGACCTTGATTGGCGCGTCTACTCAACTGGAAGGACCGGGATTTGATATTGCAGATGGCTCGGAAGCAACCAAATATTCAATATGAGAATTCTCGAGTGTTGTTCCCTGATTTTTCGGCTGAACTGCAGAAAGAAACATGCAACATTTATTTCTGTGAAAAGGAATATGCGGGACCTAAACATCTCTTAATCGATGGCTTATCCGGCTCGCCTCCGTATAAATGATGGCGGGAAGGCAGTTTTCTTTGGGGACCCAAGGGAAGCTGAGGAGTGGCTAACTACGCGATCAGGAGGCTCACATGATTAACAATGGCTACCTAACATTTGCAGACTCTGCCGTGTTCGCACATGTACAGATATGACGGCCATGTAATTCCTAGCTGAGCGGGATGGAAGATTACTCTCGTCTTGACATTTTATTGCTTGGATCATTACAGTCCTGTCACCTGGCGGATGCTGCATTCCCATCTTCTATACTGTACTGTCTCTCCTGTCTAACCTGTGAAGAGGTCTGATGTGTGATAGCGGGGGAAACTTATGTTGCTGTTTTATTTCTGTGTAACTGGCATTTAACATCTTCAATTGTATGCACAGATACCCCGTAACCATAAGCCATGGTACACAAGTTACAACCATACCTCTAAGGGTTAATGATATGTTTACACATGGGAGGGGACCCCTCTCATGGAAACCCCTGCGGGGGATAGTTATGTTCTGTTGGACGAAGGTTAAAATGCTTGCTACATGCTTAACGCAATGTGAATGTCGTACATTATTACTTGCTGCCATATTTGCAATGAACAGGGTATGTGCGGATGATTTTGTTAGTACTTATGTGGGTGTGTCTTCATGGCTGAACTGAAAGTGGTGTCGTGGAATATTAGGGGCATGGGTACTCCCCGTAAGAGAATTGCGGTATTTGCACATGTGAGGGAGTTTTGGTCACACATCTTATGCCTCCAGGAGACCCATATGACTTCCGACACTGTTAATAGATTGAAAAAAACATGGGTTCAATGGACAGAGCATTCCTGGCCCACGCCCTATTCTCTCAGAGTTTCCCTACTAGTTCATTCGGCAGTGAGGTGGAGTGCGACTCGGACAATGGTAGATCCAGAGGGTAGATATGTTTTTGTACATGCCTATATTAATTGTGTGTCTTTTGTGATCATAGGGCTATATAATCCACCTCCGGCGAATCTGTCGCTTATACAGCTAGCGGTTAATTTTGCTTCTAACTATCCCGAGGCTAAAGTTCTCTGTATGGGAGATTTTAATATTTTACTGAACCCAGCTCTTGATAAGTTTGTATCCCAGAGTGGTGCTATGGAGCTGACCTCATCTTCGAACCTGCAGAAGCTGGTGGACGAGATGGGATGGGTGGAGTTGTGGAGACTGAGACATCCCCAATCTTTAGAATGCTCACGGTTTACTCCTTCTAGAGGTGCATTATCCAGAATTGATTATATGTTTGGCTCACTGTCTTTGTGCCCTAGGGTATCTGACATTGACTATGCCCCGTCTAGTGTTTCGGATCATGCACCCCTACAGGCAATATTTCACTTATATGACCAGCAAGCCAGTAAACTGAATTGGAGAGTACACCCATTTTGGTTATCTTTAATTGGCTCCAATGATCGCATTCCCGATCAGTTGACCCAATTTTTTGACATTCATTGTGGGGAGACTAATACTCTACTTAAGTGGGATACGTTTAAGGCATATTTGAGGGGGTGTCTGAAGTCCACAATTTCATTAATTAAAAAAACATTGCGAGCTGAGGAAGACGGACTGGCAGCATCCTGTAAAGGCATGGAAAGGGCTTTTATTAACCCCTTAACGCTCCAGGACATACTATTATGTCATGGTAAGTGCATCGTTCGCGCTCCATGACATAATAGTATGTCATGGAGTAAACACGGCGCCGTTCGCGCGGGGCGCGTTCATGAGCTGTGATAGCTGCTGTTTCCGACAGCAGACTATCACTGCTCAATGTGCCGGGACCGATCGCGGAGCTCCCCCGCCGATTAACCCCTCAGAAGCCGACTTCAATAGCGATCGCGGCTTCTTAGGGGTTAATCCGCCATCGCCGGCCTGCTACACGATAGCGGCCGGCGATGGTGACTATGGCAACCGGACACCAAACAATGGCGTCCGGCTATGCCATAGACGGAAGCCTAGTGGGTCCTGACAACGTCAGGACCCACTATGCTTGCTGTCAGTGAGTAGCTGACAGTTCTAATACACTGCACTACGCATGTAGTGCAGTGTATTAGAATAGCGATCAGGGCCTCCTGCCCTCAAGTCCCCTAGTGGGACAAAGTAATAAAGTAAAAAAAAAGTTAAAAAAAGTTGTGTAAAAATAAGAAAATAAAAGTTTTAAAAGTAATAAAAGTAAAAATCCCCCTTTTTCCCTTATCAGTCATTTATTATTAATAAAAATATATAAACAAACAAATAAACTATACATAATTGGTATCGCCGCGTCCGTAACGGCCTGAACTACAAAATTATTTTGTTATTTATCCCGCACGGTGAACGCCGTAAAAAAATAAAATAATAAACCGTACCACAATCACAATTGTTTGGTCACTTCACCTCCCAAAAAATGGAATAAAAAGAGATCAAAAAGTCGCATGTACCGAAAAATGGTACTGATCGAAACTACAGTTCGTTACGCAAAAAATAAGTCCTCGCACGGCTTTATTGATAGAAAAATAAAAACGTTATGGCTCTTAGAATAAGGAAACACAAAAAGTGAATGATTGTTTACAAAACGTATTTTATTGTGCAAACGCCATAAGACGTAAAAAAAAACTATAAACATCTGGTATCGCCGTAATCGTATCGCCACGCAGAATAAAGTGAATATGTCATTTATAGCGCACGGTGAACGCTGTAAAAAAAAAAGAATAAAAAAACAATAGTAGAATTGCTGTTTTTTAGTCACCACGCCACCTAAAAATAGAATAAAAACTGATCAAAAAGCCGCATGCACCCCAAGAAAACTACAATGGATTCCTCAAGGGGTCTAGTTTCCAAATTGGGGTCACTTTTGGGGGGTTTCCAATGTTTTGGCACCACAAGACCTCTTCAAACCGGACATGGTGCCTAATAAAAAAGAGGGCTCAAAATCCACTAGGTGCTCCTTTGCTTCGGAGGCCGGTGCTTCAGTCATTACCGCCCGAGGGCCACATGTGGGATATTTTTCAAAACTGCAGAATCTGGGCAATACGTATTAAGTTGCGTTTCTCTGATAAATCCTTTTGTGTTATAAAAAAATGGTATAAAGAGGATTTTCTGACAAAAAAAAAAAGTAAATTTCACCTCTACTTTGCTCTAAATTTCTGTGAAACACCTAAAGGGTTCATAAACTTTCTAAATGCTGTTGTGAATACTTTGAGGGGTCTAGTTTCGAAAATGGGGTGTTTAATAGGGGTTTCTAATATATGGGCCCCTCAAAGCAACTTCAGAACTGAACTGGAACCTAAAAAAATAAATAAATGAGGTAATACTTCGCTTCTTACATTATACTGATAATGAGCCGTGCCCACCCCGAGATGACCCCAGTTTTGACCGTTTGTATAAACGGAGACCCCTATTAGACCGTTTCAGTGCCCGGTTTTCCCAAGCATACACCCCCGAGAAGTGTATTTCTATTGATGAGTCCCTGGTACATTTTAAAGGGAGGGTTCAATTCCGCCAGTACCTGCCGGGTAAGAGGGCAAGGTATGGCGTGAAGATGTATAAGCTGCGAGAGTGCATCAGGGTATACCTACAGATTTAGGATATATGAAGGAAAGGCCACCCCCAAACCAGACTGCATCCTGGACTACAATAGGTACATGGGAGGGATGGACTTGTCAAATCAAGTCCTGAAGCCCTACAGCGCCATGCGGTGTGGTATAAGAAGCTGGCCGGGCACATCATACAGATGGCTTTGTACAATGCGTACGTGCTACGTCGATGTGCAGGACAGAGGGGAACTTTCCTGGAATTTCAAGATCTAATCTTTAGGGACCAGGAAGGGGGGGCACCCAGTACTTCTGGATGCGAGGCCACACGCATCGTACCAGGGCAACACTTTCCAGGAGAAGTTCCCCAAACCGGTGGAAAGGGAAAGAGTCAAAAGAGGTGCAGAGTCTGCTATAAGAGGGGGATAAGGAAAGTCACAATATACCAATGTGACACGTGTCCCGAAAAACCAGAGCTCTGTATAAAAGATTGTTTTAAAATGTATCATACATCCCTTGATTTTTAATTTACCCTGATGCACTCCGCACAGCTTACCCCCCTCATCTTTCCCTTCTGAGCCCTGCCGTATGCCCAGGCAGCTGATAACAGCCACATGTAGCGTATTGCCGTACCCAGGAGAACCCACATTACAATTTAAGGGGTGTAGATCTCCGGTGGCGCATGCTGGGCACACTATATCGGACACTGACATGCCATATATATATATATAAAATTGCAAATCTCACTCTGCACCATCTGCTGCGCATTATCTTTTACACAGTACCTGTGGGGTCAAAATACTCACTACACCTCTAGATGAATGTCTTAAGGGGTGTAGTTTTTAGAATGGGGTCACTTCTCGGGGGTTTCAACTGTAATGGTACCTCAGGGGCTTCTGCATACATGACTTAGCACCAGAAAAGCTCCAGTAGGCCAAATGGTGGTCCTTTCCTTCTGAGCCCTCCCATGGGCCCAAAGGGCAGTTTATCACCACAAATGGGGTATTGCCGCACTAAGGACAAATTGGGCAACAAAATGGGGTATGTTGTTCCTTGTGAAAATAAGAAATTTTGATCAAAAATGACATCTTATTGGAAAAAATATCATTTTTTTCATTTCACAGCCCAATTCAAATAGGTGCTGTGAAAAAACTGTGCTGTCAAAATGATAACAAAAACCATAAATGAATTCCTTGAGGGGTGTAGTTTCCAAAATGGGGTCACTTCTGGTAAGTTTCCATTGCTTTGATACCTCTGGGGCTCTGCAAATGCGACATGGCACCCGAAAACCAATCCAGCAAAATCTGGACTCCAACAAACACATAGCGCTCCTTTCCTTCTGAGCCCTCCCATGGGCCCAAACGGCAGTTTATCACCACAAAAGGGGTATTGCCGCACTAAGGACAAATTGGGCAACAAAATGGGGTATGTTGTTCCTTGTGAAAATAAGAAATTTTGATCAAAAATGACATCTTATTGGAAAAAATATCATTTTTTTCATTTCACAGCCCAATTCAAATAGGTGCTGTGAAAAAACTGTGCGGTCAAAATGATAAAAAAAAACATAAATGAATTCCTTGAGGGGTGTAATTTCCAAAATGAGGTCACTTCTGGTGGGTTTCCATTGTTTTGATACCTCAACACCTCTTCAAACCTGGCATGCTGCCTAAAATATATTCTAATAAAAAAGAGGCCTCAAAATGCACTAGGTGCTTCTTTGCTTCTGGGGCTTGTGTTTTAGTCCACGAGCGCAGTAGGGCCACATGTGGGACATTTCTAAAAACTGCAGAATCTGGACAATACATATTTAGTAGTGTTTCTCTGGTAAAACCTTCTCTGTTACAGAAAAAAATTTAATAAAATTGAAATTCAGCAGAAAAAATGAAGTTTGCAAATTTCATTTCCACTTTGCTTTAATTCCTGTGAAATGCCTGAAGGGTTAAAAAACTTTCTATATGCTGTTTTGAATACTTTGAGGGGTCTTGTTTTTAAAATGGGGTCACTATTGGGGGATTCCTACTGTTTTGGCACCTCAACACCTCTTCAAACCTGGCATGCTGCCTAAAATATATTCTAATAAAAAAGAGGCCTCAAAATGCACTAGGTGCTTCTTTGCTTCTGGGGCTTGTGTTTTAGTCCACGAGCGCAGTAGGGCCACATGTGGGACATTTCTAAAAACTGCAGAATCTGGACAATACATATTTAGTAGTATTTCTCTGGTAAAACCTTCTCTGTTACAGAATTTTTTTTTATAAAATTGAAATTCAGCAGAAAAAATTAAATTTGCAAATTTCATTTCCACTTTGCTTTAATTCCTGTGAAATGCCTGAAGGGTTAAAAAACTTTCTATATGCTGTTTTGAATACTTTGAGGGGTCTAGTTTTTAAAATGGGGTGTTTTATGTGGGTTTCTGATACATAGGCCCCTCAAATCCACTTCAGAACTGAACTGGTACCTTCAAAAAAAGGCTTTTGAAATTTTCTTAAGAATATGAGAAATTGCTGTTTATGTTCTAAGCCTTGTAACGTCCAAGAAAAATAAAATAATGTTCAAAAAACGATGCCAATCTAAAGTAGACATATGGGAAATGTGAACTAGTAACTATTTTGGGTGGTATAACCGTCTGTTTTTCAAGCAGATGCATTCAAATTCTGAAAAATGCTATTTTTTGTAAATTTTCTCTAAATTTTGCAATTTTTCACAAATAAAGACTGAATATATCGACCAAATTTTACCACGAACATGAAGCCCAAAGTGTCACGAGAAAACAATCTCAAAATCGCTTGGATAGGTCTAAGCATTCCGACGTTATTACCACATAAAGTGAAATATGTCAGATTTGAAAAATGGGCTCTGAGCCTTAAGGCCAAAACTAGGCTGCGTCCTTAAGGGGTTAATGAGCCTTCTGAGAAGATTAGATTACAATGGCAGCAGGCGGGTAGATTGTACTTGTTACATCTTAAAGAAAAAGGGGATAGGAAATTATTTTTTCTTAAACAAAATGCCTTTGAGCTGGGAAACCAGTCTAGTAGATTATTTTCGCATATAGTGCACTCTAGTCAGTCATCTCCTGCCATTCTAAAAATTCTGGATGAGGGGCATCAAGAACTTAGTGATGCCGAACAGATTGGAAACAGATTTCGTAGGTTTTATACTGAATTATACACCTGCCAGAGTGATTCATTGTCTGACTATATGGAGGGGATTACATTCCCAAAGTTGTCCATAGAGCATATAGATAGATTAGATGAGGCGATTACGTTAGAAGAATTGCAGATGGCTGTGAAGGATTTAGCTAATGGGAAATCGCCTGGACCTGATGGGATCCATCTAGAGGTGTATTCCAGATATCTGGAGATTATTGGTCCCGAATTGCTTCAGATGTATAAAACGGATTTTGAATTGGGTACTTTGCCCATATCTTTATATGAAGCTACTATTATAATTTTGCTGAAACCTGAAAAAAATCCCATGGAGTGTGGGTCATATGGACCAATTTCTTTACTCAATTTAGATTATAAAATTCTGACAAAAATGTTGGCAAATAGACTTAATTCTATTATCACCTTGTTAATACATGAGGATCAATCGGGCTTTATTCCCGGGAGGTCCACTTCGGGGAATATCCGCAGGGACCAGGCGGTTTCACAGGTAGTGGGGGATTTGTGCCAACATTGGGCATTGGCATCACTCGACTCAGCCAAGGCCTTTGACTCTGTGGAGTGGAGATATCTGCAAGTGGTGTTAACATGATTTGGATATAGGTTTTCCAAATGGATTTCCATTTTATATAAGAATCCCAGGGTAAATCTCTTGGTGAATGGTATGGGTACAGCCTTTTTTGATCAAAGTAGGGGAACTAGACAGGGATGCCCGCTGTCCCCTCTTCTATTTGCTTTGGCTATAGAACCTCTTGCCATTCACATTCGCCAGGATAATATATTTCGGGAGTGCTAATTGGCAATAGAGAAAGCAGAATAGGTCTGTATGCGGACGATCTAGTTCTCTTCATGTCCGATGTTCATGATACTCTTCCTAGGGCTAATGACATTGTGAACCATTTTGGCCTTTTTTCTGGCCTCCTGATCAATTGGACTAAGTCGGCTCTGATGCCTTTGTGGGAGGTGGACTGGCCAGATATTTATTATAATTTGCCCGTGGTTACAAGTTTTAAATATCTGGGCGTATATATCACGAAGAAAATCTCTTTATTGAGAAATTTAGAGCAAGGAAGTCTTTACCTTTATCAGTGGCAGGAGGGGTAAGCTTGGTAAAGCTGTTCCTTTTACTGAAAGGCTTATATTTACTGGAGCATGCTAATGGTCCTATTCCAAGATCATTCTTTGACAGGTTGCACTAACTGGTAGCTAGTTTTGTATGTCGGAAATCTCGCAGGAAACTTGCTCTGTCCACACTCCTACGTCCCAAGGTTAAGGGTGGATTGGCACTGCCTGACTTTTACATTTACTTCCTGAGTTGCCAACTCCGCTATTTGACGGAATGGATTACCCTGAGCCCGGACTCATTCTCAGAGTATGCTTTGGGGCAAGTGCTAGGACAATCTGTCCTGTGGCATGTGCTGTAGAACCCCACTTTGTTCAGAGGGAAATTAACACTACTTCATAGACTTGCACATCAGGTTTGGAAGGCAGCTAAGCTGCTATGTGGTTTTGGGGATTTGGAGGGGGAGACTCCGTTGTGGCACAATCACATGTTCCAGCACCTACAGATGTTGGAAGGGTCTGAGTTTAGGAAGTCTAATGGGATTCTATGTCTTGGGGATGTATATAGGGAAAATGTGTTATTATCGTTTACCCAGATGATGGAACGCTATAACTTACATCGTACCCAATTCTTCAGATACTTACAATTACGACACGCGTTAACCTTATTTGTTTCTCCTTCTGTCAATAATAGACTGTCCCAACTGTACATAATACACCAAAGTTACCTTGCTCCAACTCGTTTATATCGTATGGGTCGGCTGCCACATACAGAATGTCATAGATGTCACTCTCCGGGGGCAAGCTTCATACACCTTATTTGGGGGTGTGCGTGTATTACCTCCTTCTGGGATAAAGTAATTAATGTCTTGACTGGTATTGTATCGGTACCTGTACCCAAAACCCCGGAGGTTTGTCTGTTGGGTTTGCTGCAGGAGGAGAGTTGGCCATTTCATACTCAAATATTTCTCAGAGAAACTTTATTTCTGGCTAGGAAAGCTATAGCCTTGAGATGGATGGCGGATAGACCTCCCTCGCTTGCACAATGGAAATCCCTGCTTAATAATGTAATTCCGTTTGAGAGAGTAGTCTACAATAATAGGAAATGTCTCCACAAGTTTGGGAAGATTTGGGCTGGATGGCTCTCCTCCTCTGCAACCTTAGATCCGGGAAATACTATGCATTCCTTAATGGACAGACTGACAGTGGAGGGTGGGGCGGGATAGATCTGTTGGGATAATGTCCTTGAGTACTGTGCTTTATTATTTTTGCAATTTTCTTATGCATGTATGTATATGGAAATATATCAACTTATGTTATGCAACTGATTTGCCGAGATGCTACCCGGAACAATTGCCTGAAATGTGCTCTGTGTATGCGGTGCTTTGAATGGTATGTAATCTTTCTTAATCTACTGATGTATGATATACTGTAATATTGTGTTTTCTTTATTGCAAGCTTTGAGTTCAATAAAACGAGTTTAAAAAAAAAATAATATTGATCCGTTATTGATTAAGCTACAGAGTAAGACGACAGCATGGTGTAAACTTCCGCTCAGTGTGGTGGGTTGAGATAATCTTACTAAGATGATATTCGTGCCCCAGATACTATATTTGTTGCATAAGGCCCCGGTCTGGCTTCCTCTGAGGATTTTTCACAAACTCACTGGTATCTTTAGGGATTTAATTTGGAAAAAAGGTGCTCCACAGATATGTATGGAAACCCTGCAGAGGCCAAAGGAAGATGGGGGTTTGGTGGTACCGAACCCATGGCTCCAGTGGCGTAACTACCGCCGTAGCAGCCGCTACGGGGCCCGCGGCATGAGGGGGCCCGTGTCGCCCGCCGGCACGGGCCCCCACCACGGCCGGAAGCTCCGCTATCAGCGCGACGCCACTGAACACTACGGCAGAGCAGGGAGGTATCTCCCCGCTCTGCCATTAAACAAAAGACATGTATCCCCTATCCACAGGATAGGGGATACATGTGTGATCGCTGGCAGCGATAGGGAGAACAGGGGACTGAAAGTCCCCTGAAGTTCTCCATCACAAACCTCGGACTTCCGGGGTCTGTGTCGGCAGCTCCGTAGAAATGAATGGAGCGCCGGTCGCGCTTGTGCGCATGCGTGACCAGCGCTATTTTAATTTTATTGAGCTGCGCAGACGCCGGAAGTCAGAGGTTAGTCATGGAGAACTTCGGGGGACTTTCGGTGCCCCGTTCTCCTTATTGCTGCCAACTATCACACATGTATCCCCTATCCTGTGGATAGGGGATACATGTCTTTTGTAGGACACACTGTAGGTCGCATTTTTTTGGGGAGTTGGGGACGCTGTCTGGCGTTCACTACAGGGGGGCTGTATGGCGTTCCCTACAGGGGGGGCTGTATGGCGTTCCCTACAGGGAGGGCTATATGGCGTTCTCTACAGTGGGGGCTGTATGGTGTTCTCTACAGGGGGGGCTGTATGGCGCTATCTACAGAGGGGGCTGTATGGCGCTATCTACAGAAGGGGCTGTATGGCGCTATCTACAGAGGGGGCTGTATGGCGCTATCTACAGAGGGGGCTGTATGGCGCTATTTACAGAGGGGGCTGTATGGCGCTATCTACAGAGAGGGCTGTATGGCGCTATCTACATGGAGGCTGTATGGCGTTAGCGCCATACAGCCCCCCTGTAGATAACGCCATACAGCCTCCATGTAGATAGCGCCATACAGCCCCCTCTAGATATCTACAGGGGGGGCTGTATGGCGCTATCTACAGAGGGGGCTGTATGGCGCTATCTACAGGGGGGCTGTATGGCGCTATCTACAGGGGGGCTGTATGGCGCTATCTACAGGGGGGCTGTATGGCGCTATCTACAGAGGGGCTGTATGGCGTTATCTACAGGGGGGCTGTATGGCGCTAGCTACAGGGGGCTGTATGGCGCTAGCTACAGAGGGGGCTGTATGGCGCTATCTACAGAGGGGGCTGTATGGCGCTATCTACAGGGGGATGTATGGCGCTATCTACAGGGGGGCTGTAAGGCGCTATCTACAGGGGGGGCTGTATGGCGCTATCTACAGGGGGGGCTGTATGGCGCTATCTACAGAAGGGGCTGTATGGCGCTATCTACAGAGGGGGCTGTATGGCGCTACCTACAGAGGAGGCTGTATGGCGCTATCTACAGAGGGGGCTGTATGGCGCTATCTACAGAGGGGGCTGTATTGCGCTATCTACAGAGTGGGCTGTATGGCGCTATCTACATGGGGGCTGTATGGCGTTATCTACAGGGCGGCTGTATGGCGCTATCTACAGAGGGGACTGTATGGCGCTATCTACAGAGGGGGCTGTATGGCGCTATCTACAGAGGGGGCTGTATGGCGCTATCTACAGAGGGGGCTTATGGCGCTATCTACAGGGGGGATGTATGGCGCTATCTACAGGGGGATGTATGGCGCTATCTACAAGGGGGGCTGTATGGCGTTATCTACAGGGGGGCTGTATGGCGCTATCTACAGAGGGGGCTGTATGGCGCTATCTACAGGGGGGGCTGTATAGTGTTACCTACAGGGGGGGCTGTATGGCGCTATCTACAGGGGGGCTGTATGGCGCTATCTACAGGGGGGGCTGTATGGCGTTATCTACAGGGGGGCTGTAAAAAAGGCACGATCTACAAGTGGGGGGGGGTTATATGACACCCAGGGGAGGGGGGGCCCCAGTCAAAAGTTTGCTATGGGGCCCAGTCTTTCCTAGTTACGTCCCTGCGTGGCTCTACTATATTGCGGCTTAGCTGCAACATCTCAGAGGGCGGGGAGCGGAGACACCATCTACTGCAGTAGGGAAATTACTTAGCGTGGTGCGAGACAGCTATTTTTGGTTCTGGAGTCTGGGCGGTTGAGAGAACTCAGGATGGGCTTTCCTACACTGGCTATGATTTATAAGGTCTGGGATAGAGCCAAAGCTATAGTGGGAGTAGTGGGGTGTACTCCTTATTCCCCATTTGGGGAAATACTTTCTATAAAGAATTTGATAAATTAGAAGGGTTTGAGGATTGGCAGCGTAGAGGCCTTAGAACCCTCCAAAATCTTTTTTCTAATGGTGTGTTTCGCACGTTTGAAACCTAAAATTAGAATTTGGTCTCCCTCAATCTAGTTTATTTAGGTACCTACAGTTTAGACACGCTTATGACCAACAGAATAGATTGACGCGCATGGCCCAGACATCTCATACTTCATTTATCACTGTTTTGGCCCAGCCCGGAAACACTAAGGGCATAATCTCCTTGATGTATGTATCCCTATTAGATTCCACTCTCAAAGCTAGGCCTCTTAATCTAAGGCAAAGATGGGAGCGAGATCTGGGTCAGATTGATGAAGAGGTTTGGCAGGACATTCTAGAATCAGTCACTAACACGTCCTTGAGTGAAATGTATCGACTTTCCCAACTCTTCCTTCTGCATAGGGTGTATAGGGCCCCTCTTCTTCTTCATAAGATGGGTTATAAAGGGGACTCATGTTGTTATAGGTGTGCAGAGCAGGGCGCTGACCTTATGCATATTATGTGGAGCTGCTCGCGGTTTAGGGGTTTTTGGAGAAAGGTGGTGGATCTTATAGGTCAGGTGTACAAGTGTACAATTGCTTTGGACCCAATTATCTGTATCCTGAGATATACCTCTGATTTACCTGTGACGGAGCGGCAGAGACTGGTGGTTATGAAACTTTTATATAAGGCCCGTAAGCTGATAGCAGCACATTGGAAAGATACCGATTCCCCCCGAGATTGCAGAGTTTAAATCCAGGGTGACCAGGGTGCTTTGCTTCGGCTTGAAAAAAATGTGTATTTGGGACGGGGCAAATCTAAGCGTTTTGAAGATCTCTGGGCTCCCTTGTTAGATACACCAGACTTTGCTCCAGTTGCGCTGGTCCTAAACAGAGCACTTGTTTGTCCATTTTATCGATTGGGGCTATTGGGGGTTCCTGCTAGTCTCTGGCCCTCCCCTCCTATGATATCGCTTTGTATGATATGCTTTGGAATTCTGTATTGTACCTCTCATGTACCCTTACGTGTTGGATAGAACATGGGTGCGGAGGTGATATGATATTGAACATTTAATGTGCAGAGTCCTTTGAGGTTTCTGCTTGAAGTATGGAGACATGCCGATGTATCTCTTGTAAGAGAGTTTTCTAGTTTGAGCAGGGGGTGGGAATGGGAGGGAGGGGGTGTTTAATGTTTTTTTCATGTATATAGATTGAGAAAACGTTAATAAAAAAATATTTGATGAAAAAAAAGTGGAAAGGGGCAATGTTCCCTCTAAATGTTGCCATACACCTTAGATAGCTGTTCGGCCAAGCATGCATGTGTTCTCAATGACGAGAGGGGAATAAGCTGCTGTCAGACACCTCTGGCGGCGGCTTATCACCCGTGAAAACAAAGGATCGAGCATTTTGAAATCCAACATGCGGATGCTTTTTTCCGCAGACATCTGCCGTCGAATATGCCATAAGTGTCTAAAGGTTTATAGTGTGAATACCCCTTTAATCATTTTTGCAAGGTGTGGTATAAGTTAAAAGCATTAATAACATTTGAATGGTACAAGTCAGTAGCACTGCCAACTTGTCCATCTACAATATGCAATCACTTTATCACTCTCTGATACTGAACCCTGTACTTGTTCTCCAGGTCTTACAGTATAAGAGTAGATGTGGGGAACTAGAGCAACAACTCCTGGAGAAAACCTCAGAAAGTGAGCAGCGCAAATTATCGGTAAGTGAAGCGCAGCCTCATCTGGGAAATGTGTGTCAAGAAAACATTAGACAGGTGGGTTGTTTCTGATCGGAAACCCGATGACTCCATGGATGGATACTGTTTATTTTTTATAGGATTTAATTCATTTTGCTGATCCTCCGTAAGGTCCTTTCTTTTTTATGTATACATTTCTAAAACTGTAAAAACAAACGCTAGCGTGAACCTAGCCTTAATAAGACAATTGCACATGTTCAGGCTGCTCCGTAACATACAGAATGTCTGATAGATTATTCAATTGGAAGTCTGAATAATTACGAAGGGAAACTGAGTAACTACAAATTCTGCCAGTAATTTCAATCATGAACCCTTCTATATAGAAACATATATAACCACAGTCAGACACATGGTTGTATTACGACGCTATGCGTGAGCCATATATTAAGTGGCAAGGACAAGATTGTATATAGTTGGAGATCAGGAAAGCCTTTATCAAAGCCTGCCTTTGGAAATGACTCTCCGTGTCTCCCAGAACAAGTTCTGATCCTGTCCTTGGCACTAAATATACGGCTCATGCACGAAGCTGTAATGTGGCCGCGCGCGCACGCATGAGCCGTAATAGTTGTTCATTTATAAACGTGGCCGTTTCCTGTTCTTGATAACAATGAAGCAACTAAATCCTGTAAGTCCGCTGTAGTCTTAGGGTATCAATGGGAGGTGCAAGAAAATATTGTATGATGAGCCTGTTACACAGAGCTTATTGAGCTTATGTTTTTAAAATGTTAGGAATGTGAAAAATATTTAGCAATATTGTGCTAAGCAAGTCTGAATAGGTTTTTCAGTCTGTCAATAACCTGGTTAAAAACTATGTTTACGATTACACTTAAACGTCCTTGGCACCAAGATCATGTCCCGCCAGCTGCAGAAACATTAATGTCTTGCTTAAATCCTTTCCAGCCTGTTCCACTGAGCACTTGCGGTGACTGACGGCACATGTGAACGTGCTAAAGCTTTCCCATTTTGTCTTCTCTTGTATTGTATATTCAGGGTGAATGCCTGACTCCCACCGCTAGGCTACAGGTGTGCTCAATATTGTGTTTTGGTTTTTTTTGCCGAAAAAAATCTTCCATGGTGTTTTTCAGTAATTTTCAGTGTGTATCAGAAAGTAGCTGTTAGCACAAACCTGTATTTAGGCCTACTTCACACACATATTTTTGTGTGGACATTTTTGGCCAGTTTATTCGTGAAATGGTTCATTAATTTTTTAATGGCGTTTTTGGTGGCGATTTTTTGCTAAGGCCCCACTGTCCGTGATTACGGGCACGGCTGGCTGCGTACAGCCACCCGCATTTGTGGGCCGTGCTCTGCTGCACTCCGGAACGAGGAGGGTAAGTATACTGTAAGTAACGGGCCCGTGTAGTTTAATACATAGACCCCAGTTACTATAGTAACTGTTTAAAGACACAGTATGGGGGGCCTCGGAGCCCCCCTGTCTTCGGGGGCCCGGTCGCAATTGCGACCGCTGCGAGTCCTATAGCTACGCCATTATGTGACAGACACCCATGGATCCGGGGCACCGGGCCCCAAAAGCCTGATGCTAGCGACGCCCCTGGTGCAGCTTTCAATTTTCCACAGCAGCTTAAAAAATTAAAGCTGCACTGTGATTAGTTGCTATGGGCAACAATCCAAGTATTGTTTTTTTTATGGTGTATTCACACGGGATGGTTTTGACGTGCAGCCGAAGTTGCCAACTGCAAAAACACATGTGTTTTTACAGCGGTTTTACAGTTCGCACGGAAAGCACAGTAAAAACACTTGCGACTTTTCAGTGAAATTTTTCGACGGTGCAGCAATAAAAAAGGGAAAAATTACACAATTTTGATATGAGGCCGAGGTTGTTTTGATACTGATTTACATCCTGTATGAGGTCAGGATCACACACACACACACACACACACACACACACACACACACACACACACAGTTTGATGTCGTTTTTTGAGCCAAATCCAGAAATGGATCCAAAAGGAAGGAAAGGTATAAAGAAAAGACTAATGCATCTCCTTTCTTTTGTGTCCAAAACACTGAGCCAAAAACGGCATCAAAATTTGTGAGTGATCCTGGCTTTATAGTTCAGAGCTACATTCGCAACTTTGAAGGCTTCAGAGCTGGAATCTCCCACCTTCCTTGTTGGCTTAATGTCTATACACTTCTTGTTCTGTAATGCAATGTATTTGGTCGATTTCTGCATGTAGCATTTAAAATGCTAAATTCACACTTTAATAAGTGGTTGAATCACTATAAATTCAACTTGTTATTACTATGTGGTGATGACATAAGTTGACCCTCCAGTTCTAACAAACCTATGCCATTTCACTAGGGCATAATTGGGGTGCAATAGCCAGGACTCCTGTTGATTGCTTCAATGAAGGAACCCCCAAAGGTCGTCTGAGAGCCTTGCCCCTGTGCCTTTTACCTGTGAGATCTCATGATCTCTGAGCTAATATTGATATCTCTGGCATAGACTTAAATGAACAGTAAGTGCCTATATTCAGTGCAGCAGCATTATATTCAGTACTAGCAGCAGGGTTGAAAACTAGACCAATAATGAAAGAAAAAGTCCAAAATAACAGTCAAATATAAGTATGCATATAAACCAAGCACTCTTGCTTCAACCAATGTCACACAGAAGCATCCTGGGCATCCACTGGTCTTTCATCCATTTTTTAGGTGTTTTTGAGTTAGGTGTGCCCTCATGGTAGAAAATGTAGGATTACAATTTCTAACAGTATGTTTCCTCCCTATATAATAAGCTTTGTTTCTATTAGTTACAGTCACAACTGGATTCAACAGAGTCTACTCTTCACAGGATGGATCAAGATCACAGCAAAGAGGTTAAGAATGCCCTCACACGGCTGGAGGAAGAGCAGCAGAGGTATGATCAGGACAATCCTATGATCAGGACAATCCTATGATCAGGACAATCCTATGATCAGAACAATCCTATGATCAGGACAATCCTACATCAACAAATCTTGTACACAGCAATGTACACACTTTACTTCAAGTCCCACACAATCTAATGATAAAAACTTATAGTTGATCTGTCACCATACTATGCTGTCCTGTTTAAAGTCAGCATGGTATGGGAACAGGTCTACACTACTATAAGCCCAAATGGCACAAAAAATTCTGCCATTTGGCTGATAGCAGCCAGCAAAGAATACAGTGGGCTGTCCATGTAACGCATGGATGTGCTGTGTCCTCCAAAGCAAAAAACGCTCTTTTAGCTGCTCTCCGCTCTGGCTAATAGAGGAGGGTCCTGAATAGGAGAACCTCCTCTATTAACTGATAATATTTGAAAATGGGTTTTCTAAAGCAGACAACCCCTTCAAGTTATACTAACAGAGAAATTGCTCAATAATTACATGGAGCCAGTGTTATTACAATGCATCTGATGTAATAAAATAATGCCTTATACCTACATTTCTGCAGGAGCAGCAGCCTAGCACAAGTAAACATGACTCTGCGGGAGCAGATGGATCAGCTTAAGTTAGCAAATGACAAACTAACCGAGGAGATGAGAAAACTGACCGCAGACCTGCACAGATCACAGGATGAGTTCGATCAGCGAGAGTCTGAGTGGAGGAAAGAAAGAGAGGTGATTTTTCATTTAGTTTAAACTGTAGAATTTGCTATGATTCACTATTTCATGGAACCACATTAATATTTTCTTTTTAGTTCCTTAACATATCACTTATGACTACAGATGAATACCGTAGTCGACTACGGTATTCATCCAGTCAAAACGACGGAACCCTTGCACAACGGAGACCAACTGAAACCATTGGTACCGGATCCGTCACCATTGAAATTAATGGTGATGGAAACAGAAACCTACGGTTTCAGTTTGTGTCAGTCAGGGCTCCGTTCCAACGGAAAGCTCAGTCGGAACGGCGAAACGGAGCCCTGACGCAGGCTGACCATCAAACTGCAATGTGGGGGTATGCAACGTGCACTTTTTTTTTATCTGATTTACACATGAGAAGCCACTTGGTGCTTCCCATTCTTCCCTCGAAAATCTATATCAGTGATATTTGTAGAAAGAGTTAATTTAAAGGGATGACCTTTTTAGTCTGTTTTTTTTTTTATAAATTCAGAAACTTTTTACTGATTTTTTTAATTTTTTATAATACAAAACAATACAAAACATTCCCCAACCACAATCCCATAAACATAGTCCTAGTACAAAAGTATACAAAAATTCAAAAACTGCAATGGTTCATAGCATATACCACAAGCCTTTTCTAATATCATATTCTTCGTTTTTTTATATATGATCATAAGAAAGGGCATTTCAGATATACATATAATAACATGATATCTCTCCTTCCTTAATTTAGTTATAGTGATCTAGCATATCAATCCCCACAATTTAGTCATCACTCATTGTGAGCCAAAGATGTCCCCCCTCCCCCTGAGAGCCTACAAGCCCTGGGCATTCAGATATTTGTTAGAGCCAAATAACATGTTAGATGAGACCCAGATGGAATCTCATTAACTCTCTGGATACCAGATGAGAGGCATCAAGCCGTTGGACCCACACGTTTGCAAGCTTGGCCAGTGTACCTCTTTTCCTATAAACGCCCTTTTCTAAATTCACCAACCAATTATTTGTCGTCTGTTTATTGGCAAATTTAGATTGGACACTTTATATGTTAAAAGTATTACTTATTACATTATTTAGTGTTTCTTAACCCCTTATGTGATCTTTTTTAGACTTTTACCTCATACCTGGGCAGTGAGCATAACGGTATCCTGACCTTGTGGCAGCAGACAGCAACAGTACGCAATCAGTTTGTGGACATGCGTGCTATGGCTGAGAGGTAAAGAATATACATGTATACGGTATAAGGTGATTATAATGTGACAGAAGGATTTATGAAATGATCATTGCACAATGGACACTTTACTAAACATAAAATAAGTAGTGATTTACTTAATGTATTTTTTAAACAGTATTTTATTCAAATTTCAGGGGTCTTGCTGAAATGAAGGCAGACATATCCCGTAGCTCACGGCGCATGCACACAGCCTGTCTGAATTTGGACTCAAATCTCCGCCTTTCTCAAAATGCTGTCGGGGCGTCTCTTCATACAGCCCGTCTGGAACAGCAGCTCCGAGACAAAGTGAGACAAATGATTCAACTGCAGAGCCAGTGGGATGCTGAGAAAGTGGAACTGAACTCCAGGTAGAAGCTCCCAGTATTATATTTTAGCAAGACCAGACATTCCGTAAAATGACTCAAGAGTTCCAGTGCTCCACCCTGTTGTGATCAAACAATTTCATGCAGTGGTTTACCAATGAAGCGTAGAATTCTGCAGAGATTGTCCACACTGGAATGTCAAATTCCTCAAGAACAGATTGCAATTTGCCACTTGGTCAGCATGTGCTGTCTCTTAGGCCTGATTCAGGGGCAAACGGACGTTTTTCACATCCGAGTCGCACCCGTGGGGGACCCGTTTTCACGGATCCCTCATAGACTTGAGTTTATTGTGGGATCTGTGATGAAAATGGACGAAAATAGGACATGTCCTATTTTTTCGCGGACCCTTCACAAGGTCCGTTAAAACAACGGCCGTGTGAACAACCCGATTGAAATACATGCGTCCATGTGACGGCCAACAAAAGCTTCAGAGATGTCTTTGTTAAATACTAAAAGGTGATTTTTGTAGGGATTAACTACAAAATTGGAGGTACACTTTAAATTTCTGGTGGAAATAAAATTATTTAAGGAGGAACTCCCGATCCCAAACCTTTTGAGGTTCAATTACCCTCGTTTACGTTGGAAGTTACCTTATCATCTTTTTCTGAATGGTTAATTAGTAACTAGGTTCCTTTCATTCTGGATATTACTCTCCATACATTGACTTTCTGCTGGCCTTGTGGTGGGTTGGTGACAATACAAAACAACCTTTCTGAACAAGCAGAGCTGCAGTGTAAAGAACGTGAAAAATTGATAATGGAGAATCCTGAGCATCAGATCTGACTTCTAGTAGACAATGTAACTAAACTGATGTCACCAATATTAGTTTTGCCATAATGGTTCAGAGCTAAAAGCAGCCAAACAGCCAACACTTAGGGTATGTCTAAACACTGCCTGAAAATTCCTTCATTGAGCCCCGCGGGCAAAAAAAGCACCAAAAAACGCTTTCTCTGCCTCCCATTGATGTCAATGGGAGGTCAGAGACAGAAATGCCTGATTAAAGAACATGTCCCATTTTTTTTCCTGTGAGCTTTTTTTTTCCGCTTGCGGGAAAAGTCGCCTCCGTCTTCCATTAAAATCAATGGGAGGTGATTTCTGCTGCTTTTGGTGCGGTTTCCGTCTCTCAAAAACCACGCCAAATAAATAAAAAAGCTACGTGTGAACTAGGCCTTAGGAAAGTAAATGGCTTGAAGTAAACCTATATCATTATTAAGACCATAACTTCATACTTGCTTTAACGTAAATGGACGACCTCTTGTTTTCTTTACCCATGCATGAAATTCAAGAATAAAGGCTTATATTCGACCTCTATCGCTTTATAGCGGACATTTTTATTATCAGTATTAATTATGTGGTAAGAATGTCTAATTGAGTACATTTGATCTATTGCGTGTGACAAAGTAAGCTGTAATCCGTAGTTAGCAGCCAGGGTATTATCCTGTGTAAGTAACAGCATTGATCCTAACCTCCTGAACTCCACTGAGTGATGAGGACGCATGCAGAAGGGAACACGAAGGCTTTACACACTCCTCAGGAACAGGATAAATAGATCCCATTGTCTCCTAATCGTAGACTGCGCTCTGAAACCAGGAGATGGTATTATCGGCCGGTGATTCACTGCTTTAAATTGTGATTTCCACGTCACCATACTTTTGTTTAGCAAGTAGACTTCTTAATCGGAGGTTAATGCCGTCTTAGACATTTTATTTCACCGGATGCTTGAAATGAACAGAAAAATGTAGACAATGCGTTGGCGTCACACATTCCACAAATCGTTGTGTATTATAAGCTTCATTTCTATAGCTTCTGACACCTGCCACCTCTCCCTGTCCCCACAAGCTGTGGAAGCCTCAAGTAATGAAAGTTATGCATGGCAGTCAATGTAAGGTTTATATTTCTCGCGACTTCAACAATGTGACTAATAGACTAAAGGGATCGTCCACAATTAGAAAAACATGGCTGCTTTCTTCCAAAAAGAGCACCACATGTGTCCATCGTTTGTGTCTGGTATTGCAGCTCGGCTCCAATGAATGAATTGTGTTGAGCTGCAATATCACACACAACCTATGGACAGGTGTGGCGCTGTTTTTGGAATAAAGCAGCCATGTTTGTCTGGTCCTGTACAGCACCTTTAAGATGATTATGAACTTTGGCTCAACCAATGAGTTTCCGCTTTGACAGTGTGCAGGTGAGCACCAAAATATGTTTTCTTTGTCTGCATTATAAAATGGTTTCCAGTAAAGAAGCAATAGAGCAGCACTCCGGACAGATGGTCTGTTTGGGGGGATTTGTTATTAGTATACATACACACGGATGTGTCGTTCCTTACCTTTATTCTTATCTCAACATTTAGGGTATGTGCACACACACTAATTACGTCCGTAATTGACGGACGTATTTCGGCCGCAAGTACCGGACCGAACACAGTGCAGGGAGCCGGGCTCCTAGCATCATAGTTATATACGATGCTAGGAGTCCCTGCCTCTCTGCAGGACAACTGTCCCGTACTGTAATCGTGTTTTCAGTACGGGACAGTAGTTCCACGGAGAGGCAGGGACTCCTAGCATCGTACATAAGTATGATGCTAGGAGCCCGGCTCCCTGCACTGAGTTCGGTCCACTACTTGCGGCCGAAATACGTCCGTCAATTACGGACGTAATTAGTGTGTGTGCACATACCCTTACTGTGATGTGTGGCGTAAGATGGGCAGCTTTGAAAAAAAACATGATTTTGTGATACTCTGTCACGAGATGTCTATGCTACGTGTATACGTGTAGCCACCCAGTGGTTGTGATGTGACTTGCAGCCTATCAAGAGTTTTACAAGAATGTCGCAATGTTGTATTGGACACATTTCATGATAAATTAAAGTCCTTAACCAAATTCAAACAAAAGTGAGGGTGGACACATCTGTATCATGTGCAAACAACACTAGTGAATAAGTGCAGATAAGCCATCCATGTTATAGTCTCAGAAAACCCTTTTAAAACGGTAACTAAACTTTTAGAAAACTTCAGACATGTTATAGTGACAAGTCAGAAGTTTTGATCGGTGGGGGTCTGAGCACTGAGACCCCCATGATCACTAAAACGAAGCGGCAGAAGCGCTCGGGTGAGCGCTGAAACGCTTAGTTTCTGATCGGCTTTTCTCAAAAAGCAGAGATAACGGTGTACGGACTCAATAGAAAGGCTATTTGCCTGTACACCATTACATCGAGAAAAGCCAATCAGAAACAAAGCGGCTCAGCTTCTGCCGCTTTGTTTTAGTGATCAGTGGGGGTCTCAGTGCTCAGACCCCAACCAATCCAAACTTCTGACATGCCACTATGATGTGTCAGAAGTTTTCTGAAAGTTTAGTTACCCTTTAACAATTCATCAAGCTAGAATTCATCGTGTCCTACTGACATATCCAGACACTATCCATTCCAGACTGATGATGGTTTAAAGGCTATGTCCATTATTCACAACCAAATTTTTATATTGTCCCAATGCATTTATAATGGAAAAAGAGGCAACTTTGCTATAGGTATTTATTATATAATGTCTTGTAATTTTCTTTTTACAGCTCCCATGCAGACCTATATGTTTTCCTGCAAACAGAAGTAAACAAACTTTGTGTAGTCTGATCCAACAAACGTACATTCGGTAGGTTAGCAAGTAGTAGAGGACAGATATGACTGCACGATCAGACTACACAGCGTTTTTTGTCTCTTTCCATGGAAATACGCTCCTCAACATTGGGGCGCATAAAAACCAGATTGAAAGCAAAAAATTTTAGCCACATGAAATCTCAAACATCGGATCAAGTGGTGTGGGATGATTGTGTGATGCCTCCTGTTCGTCGACGTGCTAGTTATCTCCACTTGTCGCAAACTGAGTGGGACCGAATCCTTGAACTGAGAGACCTTGGTTTATCACTCCGGCAAATCGCTGCGCTCCTAGGCTAAGATGTCAGCACTGTTTAACGTTGCGTGTCCCGGAGGTTGGGAGAACATCAACGAACGGTAATGACAGCAAGAGGCACGCGGAGGCGAACCTCTGCACGGACGGATCGTCTGATTGGAAGAATGGCGCGTAGTGATCCATTCTGTACTGCTAGTAAAATTGGAAGTCACATCCCAAACCTAGGACAGCAACCAGTGTCGACACAAACCATCAGTAGGCATTTGCACGACATTGGACTAAGAGTCAAACGTCCAGCTACAGGTGTTCAATTGACCACACGCCACTGCTCTCAAAGGCTATCATGGTGCATAGCAAGACGGCAGTAGAGGCTGGAATGGAGGTCTATCCTCTTCAGCGATTTAGCGAGTCCCGCTTTTGTCTAGGACTCAATGATAGCCTGAGATTGGTCTGGAGACCACGTGGGCAACACCATGAAGAGGCCTTCACAAGGGAACGTCAGACCGGTCCTACTTCTGGAATTATGGTGCGGGGTGATATAATCTATGGTAGCCAGACCCCTCTAGTCTTCATTTCAGGTACACTAACACCTCAGCGGTACATTGATTTGGTCGTGTAACCAGTGGTACGGCCATTTCTCCAAAGTGTCCCAGAAGCCGTTTTTCAACAGTACAACGCCAGGGCGCATATTGCTCGTTCTACTGTGAGCAGCCTGCGTGGGCTAAACGTGCTACCATGGCCTGTCTCCGGAATTATCTCCCATCGAGCACATCTGGGACGTCATTGGTCGGCAATTGTAAAGGGAGATGCCAGCAACCAATCTTGATGATTTGCGTGCCCAAGTGCATTCAGCGTGGCATAAGATTCCCCAGACATCCATTAATAACCTCATTTATAGCATGCCAAGGCGTGTAAGTGCGGGTATTTCTGCGCGTAGCGCTCATTCTAGATACTGAATAAGTCAATATGTTTGGAATATTTTGCTTCCATTTTTTTTTATCATTTGCATATCATTAACATGTCTATTGATCCTGTGATTTCCACAATTCCAAAACTTTTCTTTTTTGGTGCTGCAATTTCAATGTTGAAGAGAGTATATAGACCTGTACAGGAGTTATACAAACAAAATTATAGGAATTTTTTAATAAAGACTTATTGCAAAGTTTTTTTATTTTTCATTTTAGATGTATTGGGACAATATAAACATTTGGGTGGTGAAGGAGGAGATCATTTTTTTAAATAAACCGAAACATTGCTGCACTTATTGTTTGTATATGATATGTATGTCCACTGTTAATAAATTCTCCTCCGCAAAGCACCTGTCTGGAGTTCTGTTCCGTTTCTTCTTTACCACATTTTTTGGAGAGAAGTGCTGGTCAGTCTACCCAAAAATGTGAACCCATCATTCAATTTGTAAATTGGGGAGGGCTACCTGAGCAGGCAGTGTTTATGTAAAGTGATTTCCAGTTTATCAAAATTATATTCAATCTTTTCTTATATTCCTGTTCCTGGGAAAGCAACATAGATGGCCACCATTACCTCCGACAGGGATTGTCACTCAGCTTTCTTTGATTCCAGTCTATCTGTAACGAACTATACATGTCTGTCATTTAGGAATCTGGGAAAACTGTGACAACCCCTGTGGGATCGGTACTGGTCATAATTTACCGATCCGTCATAAGAAGGATCGGTAAATGAGGAAATATTAGAGAATGTTTCCGCTCTCTCATTTTTCACAATCTGATCCTCTTTTGATCTAAAAAGACGAACAGAGATCTTGGGCCTTACTTCTAGATTTCCTAAAGAAACATGCATGTTTGTGATTTTGTTTTTAACCATTTTTTCTCTTTCTGGTTTATTGTTGTTTTTTAATAATGTTGTCAGCAAACGCTTATATGTTTATATGATTTTATAAAAAAAATTCATTAAAAAAATGTTCTGACAGAATCAAGGAGCTGTCCATGAAAGTTGACAAGTTGAAAGAAGAGAACAATAGGATGGAGAAGGAAAAGCAAAGACTAGTAAGTTTACTAGATCCCTAAGAAGGTTTGATATTCTTTCTTTTTTTTTCTTATGCTGGGTTTACCTGTTTTTTTTTTTTACACTATTTTTTGGTGTGTGAGGCACTATTTTTGCTCTACCACTGATCTCAACAACAAAAAAATAAAAAAAATCATGTTGAAGCTGATAAAGACTTGCAAACTGGTGCATTTAGGCATGAGATTGTCTTCATAACCAATACAAAGGACAAAACGCGTTAGTTTTTACAACATATCTATGTATCGTATTTATGCATGGATTCTACCCGAGCCAGTGATATTTTAAAGGGACTATCACACAATATCAGTTGTGTCTGGCTCAGGCATGAAACGACTCCGTCCTATATGTATCATTTTTATGAAATGTCCATATATTCGTTTTGCTCGCCCACGACCCAGTTGTTTCTTCCTACAATCAGCAGTCAGAGAGTTAAATAAAAAAGTATTTATTATACAGAACTTTTTACTTTATACCACACCATTAACTTTCACCCCGTCAGATGCCTGCAGGTGTGTTCTGGACCCCTCATGGAGGGATCAGCTTATCCATAACATGGTTCTTCACACTCGGCTAATGAAGATGTATTCCCTGTGAAGTCCCATGAGCCGGTCCTGAGAGAAGCTTATTTTCACAGAGCGATTACTTTTCTTGACTGACACTTTCTAACATCACTCTCCAGGGATTTTCTGTTAACACTGTCACTTGCAGACACTTAATAAAATGGTCATAAATCTGAGGCAATGAGTGAAACAAGGTTTTCTGTGTAACATTAGGTCACTCATAGCTGACATTTTTTTCCAGGTGAAGTTGCAAACAGTGACCTATTCGAATATAATCCTGGAGAGAGTGGTGATTACTTTGCCATTACTTTTATAGCAGAACTTAAACAGTTCAAAACCAGAATATACAATATATATATATATATATATATATATATATATATATTAGGGCTGGGAAATTAATCAAAAAATAATCTAAATCGAAATTCAGCACAACTAATCAACGTCATCTTGTGATTTTCGGTTTTATCAATTATTTTCTCCGGGTTTACTGTATCTGCATCTTCAGGACTTCATCTACATTTAGGGCCATTCTGCACTGTGTGGAGGGCAGTTATGGGGCATTATATTCTGTGTTGGGCAGCTATGTGGCATTATGTGTTAGGAGCACTATGGGGGCTTTATACTGTGTGGGGGCAGTAATAGGGGCATTATAATGTGTGGGGGCAGCTATGGGGTGTTATACGGTGTGGGGAGCACTATGGGGGCAATATAATGTGTTGGGGCATTGTCAGGGGGTATATTGTATACAGCAGGCTAAGGGGGATAAATATTAGTTCAATGGCGTAGCATGCAAATAGGGGGCATGGCATGCAAAAAGGGGTGTGGCCTAAATAATCATTCAATAATCGTAATCGAGGTTACATGTTCAATTAATCAGGTCATGTGATGTTGTAAATCAAAAACACACACTATAGTAACATAATCCACCGTGGATGATCTAAAAGATTTCCCCTCAGTTAGTGGAAATGATGGGAGTGATTTTCTATGGGAATCCTCAGACTCTTAGGCATCATTTACACGAGCGTAATATACGCGCGTGCGATGCGCGTGCTTTTCACGCGTGTCGTACGCACCTATATTACTCTATGGGGCAGTGCAGACTGTCCGTGGGTGTTGCGCAGAGTGAGTCCGCTGCGTAAAACTCACGACATGTTCTATATTTCAGCGTTTTTCGCGCATCACGCACCCATTGAAGTCAGTGGGTGCGTGAAAACCACGCAGGTCGCACGGAAGCACTTCCGTGCGAACTGCGTGATTCGCGCAACAACTGTCAAACTCTGAATGTAAACAGAAAAGCATCATACACTGATGACACACGCAGCTAAGTGCCTTTTGCGCACGCAAAACGCACACGCTCGTGTAAATCAGGCCTTAGACGTAGTTCGCACAATGCAGTTTTGGTGCAGGTTTTTTTTGTTTAAGCTAAAATCAAGTTTGGCTTTACACTTTTTTAGATCTTATTTGGGTTTTCTATTAAAATCCTTGTAGTGAGGATCCAGTATAATGAGCCCCCAATGATGTACTGAAAGAGCAGTTCATAATATACATTTTAACGGTGCGATATAAGTTTAAGAGAAGATGCTATAATGTAAAGACCTCTTTACTATAATAAGTAGAAAATTGACCTGCAAAGATGAAAACACTTCTATCGTACGTGCATAAGTCGTCGTTGTCCTACTTGTTGCAGGAAAGCGCAGGCTGTAACACCTGGCAGGAGCTGGAAGGTGTCCGAGAGGAATGCGAATCACTGCAGCAAATCTTACATGCCATCACGCAGGTACGTAGCCTGGTAATGTATAATGTACAAGTTTTATATACAAATTCCGCAGCCTAAATCAATATTTTACGTTCTTACCAATGATCTCAAAGACCACAGGGATTTAAAGGGGTTTTCCGGTTCCAGTAAATTTGCGTAATAAAAAAAGTTGTAAATTTTTTTTATATAGTCTTCTAGAGGATGGACCAGTCATGTGGTGATCACACAGGGGATCTTGTTAATATAGAGATCTGATAGCTGTACTGTTAGGGTATGTGCACACACACTAATTACGTCCGTAATTGACGGACGTATTTCGGCCGCAAGTCCCGGACCGAACACAGTGCAGGGAGCCGGGCTCCTAGCATCATACTTATGTACGACGCTAGGAGTCCCTGCCTCTCCGTGGAACTACTGTCCCGTACTGAAAACATGATTACAATACGGGACAGTTGTCCTGCAGCGAGGCAGGGACTCCTAGCGTCGTACATAACTATGATGCTAGGAGCCCGGCCCCCTGCACTGTGTTCGGTCCGGTACTTGCGGCCGAAATACGTCCGTCAATTACGGACGTAATTAGTGTGTGTGCACATACCCTTACACTCCATACACCTGTGTCACATGATCAGGAAAGATTATCATTCTCTAGAAGTAAACAATGACGGCTTCCATTGAATATTTGCAAGCAGAGATCTTGAAAACATCACTACAAATATTGACTTTCTTTTTAGACTGTACGCGTGGGTTTCCAAAATTGGGACTTTCATCAATGGTCCCTGTAACTGAAAATGATTAAAACTTTTATTCAATTGATATTCAGCCTTATATTTCAGTAATAATAAATCCATTAAAAAATGTCTGGTATTTTGAGTATATTACCCAGAGCAAAATTATTATTTTTATGCGTTCTAACCTATTCATGTATCTTACCAGCTCTCACATTTTTCTTCAACTATGAGCCTAGTCATTGAGCCGCTTCATTTTATTCCGTTTTTTTTAAACATTGCACTTAAAGGGGGATGTGTCGTGTTGAGCACATTATCCTATCTGTAGGCAGCGTTTTATAAATTAGAAAGAGCTGTGTAGATTGATTTATTGTTGTATGGGAAAAGAATCAGTGTAACTTGTAATTTATTTTCTTAAATCTTTGCACCCTCTAGGGTTAAGAGTCCAGTGGGAGGTCCTACGCTGTGATTGACAGCTATCATTGTATGCACATACAGGAAAAGGTGTCAATGACTGAGTAGAACTGCTCTACTCCACTCTGGACAGTTCTTTTTTTAAGCGGTTGTCTCATTATAGACAACCCCTTTTATATGGGAGCTGCTTAACAGGGGATTTTGTCAAGGGAAGCCATTTGTGTTGAAATCTAATATTACATGGCGACCATTGTGATATATGGCCATCTATGAAATACATGGATACCTCAAGTACCGCCAAGCAAGAGCCACTGCTTGTTAGAGACTCCCCAGTCAGGGACAACTGGAGCAAGGTATGAGGATCATAGCAAACAATTCCTCATTTCTCCGTTACCTGATGTGATACAAGTAAAGATAACCCTGTGTTGCATCTTCAGTTCTGTTCCACCGCCTATCACAATATGAAAGTATTCTCCAAGCATTGCTAATGGAGAACATTGCTAATCTTTATTCTCAGTCTGGAATTAAACATCCGTACTAACGTTAATACAGGATGATCCATTATTTGGACTTCTTACTTTGTGTATAAAATATGTGACAAGTGTTTCTTAATATTTTCAGATGTGTCAAGCAGATGCAAACCCTGATACAATAAATGCAGAAGAAGACGCGCATGTTGTTGATGAAATGAGACTTTCTGTATCTCCATCCAGCAGGAGATCGCCAACTCGTATGCGTTCCCCACATAGACAAGACACGGCCATAAAGGCAGTTCAGGATGCTCTGCAGGGACGCCAGGAGAGAGAGAAAGTAAGACAGGATCATATACAAATTCATTATGGGACAGTTTTACATAAGAAAGAATCTTAAAGACTACCTTCAATTATACTGACATTATATAGAAAAACAATTTAGTGCAGGAGTGTGCACAATAATAGTTTTTCTAAATGACTTGTATTAGCGATTCTGCTTCTTACTACAGCACAGACTGCCCGTAGTCCGTGCAACCGGCGGCTCACAATTCTGGATTAGGAGACCGAGGGTCCTGTTCTGTCTCCATGTCTCCCATTTACAGGACGGCCGCCAATGCTATAATATGTAATGCGATCATACAGCGCTGGCGGACGTTCTGTATACGGGAGCCATGGAGACGAGCAGGACGCTCCGTCTCTTACTGCAGAGTTATGAGCCGCCGGCAGCACGGACTATAGACAGTCTGTGCTGTAGTTAGAAGCAGAATCACTAATACAAGTCATTTAGAAAAATAACGATTGTGCACACTCCTGTACTACTGTATAATTCTTTTTCTATATAATGTCAGTAAGACTGGAGGTACTCTTCAAGTTAATAGTGGATTTGTGATATAATTCCGTCAAAATATAGATTTGTCAGAGAACCTTCAAATGTGCCTTCATCTGCTCAATAATGCCTTAAATCCATTAATTTTGTCAGCAACTTAATGCATGAAAAAAAAGCATGAGACGTGGTAAAGTGGTGCATTAGTTGCTCAGACCAAACACTAGAATGTGGAAGAAATATGATCTCAGTGATGTTGACCATGGAGGGACTATAGGTAGACTTTGGAGAAGTTCCTCTCGTGTTAGCTAGGAACGGGAATCTGAGGCTGCAGTGGGCATAAACTCAACTGGACAGGTGACGATTGGAAAAGCATTGCCTCTGATGAGTCTCAATTTCTGCTGCACTTTGCGATTGGTAGGGTCAGGAATTGGCATACATCACATGAATCCAACGATCCTGTTGCCACTGTCAGCGTTTCAGGCTGCTGCTGGTAGTGTAGTGGTAGAGGAAATGTTTTCCCGACACACATTAGCCCCTCCGTACCAGTAAAGCATAAATGAACGCCACGGCCCTCCTGAGTGTTCTTATCGATCATGGGCGTTCCTTTTTGATCATGTCATCTCAATCTGGTTCCAAAAACTTGGCAATTCAGTGTTCTGGGGACAAAGGTGTAGATAGGCTTTCCTTTATCTGGGGCAATGATCAAATTTAGCAACCCCCCCCCCCCCCCCCCAACTAAACTCTTTTCACTGCCCCCTCCCAATTCATATAAAGTAAATTTCTTTTGTTTCTCTTTTTAATAGATAAAAAGATTCTGATGCACTGTTTGCATGTGAGCCAGTATTGATTCTGTATAAAATCAGAGGTACAGCGTTAAGAACTGTGCGATCCTTAGTACGGTTATGTGCATGAGCCCTCACTGGAAGTCATTTATAGTAGATTTATCTACTATAAATTACTATTTATCCAGCAATATTTTATCTGTTGTCCATTTCCCAAGTTATTGCTCAGCACACCTATAGTTTTTAATGCATTTATGACACAGGTATGTGTTCACAACAATATGAATTTTTGTAAAGAGTGTTTTAAATATTATTCGTGGCTTTGGACCACATAGATGTGGGCACGCACAACCTCACAATCTATACATAGCCTTGTGCCACTCACCGTACTACTTTTCTGTTCAGGAGTTGCTCTCTGAATTGGCGAGTGCACTACAGTCTGTGGAGGACACCAAGAGGCAGCTGTTGGAGAGTCTGCAAGACTCCGAGAGACGAGGACATGAGTTAAAGAGGGAGAAGGATGAGATCAGTTATCTACTGGAGAAAATAAAACAAGAATTTCAGAGATGTCAATCCAGTCTGGAATCTCTAAGCAGGTACATTAGTTTGGGTTCATTATAGTCTGTGTCATCTTTTTGTGACATTTAAAAATTTGTATGTTAACTGAATGCTGTTATTTTATCTCCTCTGCATTAACTTACACTGATGGTGTGGGGTCGCATCTTAGAGGTAGGTTTTTAATTGTATAGTCATTATATGAAACATAGAGTCCCTTATTTTAAAGGGGTTTATGGACATCCTTTTTCTCAATTGAAGCCAGCCCGGCAATTAACTAATTGCTGCAGCTGAGAGACCCCAGTCATCAGTTGTTATCTCCGGGGTAGGCTGCCACTAGCCATACAGTTTCCCTACAGTGGCCACTGCAGGAGAAATGTGGTATTACATTCCGGCCATTGAAATTAAGGGCCAACCATGTAGTACATGAACAACCGGGTCCACTTTTTGTTTACAGCATTTCACTCTGGATCATAGAGGGGGATCCTGTGCAGGGGGCCCCCATCTATGCATCCATATGCCCTAATATGGTATATGGCAAGGGGTGGTCAAGATAAGACAATCCCTTTAAGTTTATCAATACATGTTATTACAGTGACTATTTTAATTGCCTGACTAATTTAATGCATTTATTAAACTGAAAAAAAGGAAAGAAGAAAGGAAAGTGAACAGAGGGAACAATAGAAAGAAACAGAGGGAAGCAAAGGAAATATTAATAAGGAGTGACTAGAAGGAATGTAAAGGGATACGGGCCTGGAAGTGTGGGATCTGGGCTTGAAGTGTGGGATCTGATCTGTCAGGTGTCATGTAAGAGAGGGGTCAAACTATATTGGTGCGGGGAGAAATAGACTGTGGGGAGAGGACTAGACAACAGGATAAGGAGATCCTTTCCTTACAAAACAGCAATGAAAATAACAATGCCCAAATAATGTAAAATAATCACATTTCTGATACCAAACGTGGCAATTTGAAATGCAAGTTAAAGTGTATGTTCACAAATGGCAGAAGTCTAGCAAGCAAAATGGGGGAGCTAGGGGCCTTGGTACTGGAGGAACATATAGATATACTTGGTGTTGCTGAAACATGGCCAGACTCTTCTCATGACTGGGCTGTAAATCTACAGGGTTTTACACTGTTTTGGAACGACAGTGCAAATAGGAAAGCCGGTGGTGTATGTCTGTATGTGAGAAGTGATATGAAGGTGAGTGTGAAAGAGATATTAGAGGGTACAGATTGTGAGGCGGTTAAAACCTTGTGGGTGGAACTAGAAAGGCAGGTAAACACTGAAAAAAAATTACTTTTGGTGTAATCTATAGACCCCCCAATATAACTGAGGAGATGGAAGGTCAGCTATATAAACAGATGGAGCGGGCTGCACAGGCGGGTACTGTAGTGATAATGGGAGATTTTAATTTCCGGGATATTAATTGGTTTCATGGTTCGGCTTCAACTGCGAAGGGGAGACATTTCCTCAACCTGTTGCAGGAAAATTTTATGGGCCAGTTTGTGGAAGACCCGACTAGAGGTGAAGCTCTGTTGGATCTGGTCATTTCTAATAATGCATAGCTTGTTGGGAATGTCAATGTTCGTGAAAACCTTAGTAACAGTGATCATAATATGGTTACATTTTACCTATACTGTAAAAAACAGAACGCAGGCTGGGAGGGCAAAAACACTTAATTTTAAGAAGGCCAATTTCCCCAGGATGAGGGCGGCAATTCAGGATATGGACTGGGAAGAACTAATGTCAAATAATGGGACAAATGATAAATGGGAAATCTTAATATCCACTTTCTATAATTATAGTTCAAAATGTATTCCTATAGGTAACAAGTATAAACGACTAAAATCAAGCCCCACATGGCTTACATCTTCTGTAAAAAGGGCAATATATGAAAAAAAAAGGGCATTTGAATAATACAAATCTGAGGGTACAGCTGTAGCCTTTAAACATTATAAGGAGCTTAATAAAATCTGCAAAAAAAGTAATAAAATCAGCACAAATACATAATGAAAGGCAGGTGGCCAAGGATAGTAAAACAAATCCCCAAAAATTCTTCAAGTATTAAAATGCAAAGAAGCCAAGGTCTGAACGCGTAGGACCCCTAAATATTGGTAATGGGGAGATGGTCACAGGGGATGAAGAGAAGGCAGAGTTACTAAATAGGTACTTTAGCTCTGTATATACAACAGAAGAAAGAGCAGCTGATGTAGCCGGTGCCAGTGCTGTTAGTATATCAGTTGATATACTGAATTGGCAGAATGTAGATATGGTCCAAGCTAAATAAAATAAAATAAATGTGCATAAGGCCCCGGGACCAGATCAGTTACACCCTAGAGTCCTTAAAGAGCTTAGGGCCTGTTCACATCACCGTTCATTTCCGTTCCGGGGTTCCGTCGGGTGAACCCTGCGACGGAAAGTGAAACTGACAGCACAGCTTCCGTTTCAGTCACCATTGATGTCAATGGTGACGGAAACATCGCTAATGCTTTCCGTTCGTCACCAATCCGGCTGGTTTCCGGTTTTCCGACTGAATCAATAGCGTAGTCGACTCTGTGCTGTCAGTTTCACTTTCCGTTGCGGGATTCACCCGACAGAACCCTCCGACGGAACCCCGGAACGGAAATGATCGGTGATGTGAACAGGCCCTTAGTTCAGTTATTTCTGTCCCACTCTTCATAATATTTAGAGATTCTCTAGTGACTGGTATAGTGCCAAGGGACTGGCGCAGGGCAAATGTGGTGCCTATTTTCAAAAAGGGCTCTAGGTCTTCCCCGGGTAATTATAGACCAGTAAGCTTAACATCCATCGTGGGGAAAAATGTTTGAGGGGCTATTGAGGGACTATATACAGGATTATGTGACAAAAAAATAGTATTATAAGTGACAGCCAGTACGGTTTTACTAAGGACAGAAGTTGTCAAACCAACCTGATTTGTTTTTATGAAGAGGTGAGCAGAAGCTTAGACAGAGGGGCCGCTGTGGATATAGTGTTTTTGGACTTTGCAAAGGCATTTGACACTGTCCCTCATAGACGTCTAATGGGTAAATTAAGGACTATAGGTTTAGAAAATATAGTTTGTAATTGGATTGAGAATTGGCTCAAGGACCGTATCCAGAGAGTTGTGGTCAATGATTCCTACTCTGAATGGTCCCCAGTTATAAGTGGTGTACCCCAGGGTTCAGTGCTGGGACCACTATTATTCAACTTATTTATTAATGATATAGAGGATGGGATTAATAGCACGGTTTCTATTTTTGCAGATGACACCAAGCTATGTAATATAGTTCAGTCTATGGAAGATGTTAGTAAATTGCAAGCGGATTTGGACCCACTGAGTGTTTTGGCATCCACTTGGCAAATGAAGTTTAATGTAGAGAAATGTAAAGTTATGCACCTGGGTACCAACAACCTGCATGCATCATATGTCCTAGGGGGAGCTACACTGGCGGAGTCACTTGTTGAGAAGGATCTGGGTGCACTTGTAAATCATAAACTAAATAACAGCATGCAGTGTCAATCAGCTGCTTCAAAGGCCAGCCAGATATTGTCGTGTATTAAAAGAGGCATGGACTCGCGGGACAGGGATATAATATTACCACTTTACAAAGCATTAGTGAGGCCTCATCTAGAATATGCAGTTCAGTTCTGGGCTCCAGTTCATAGAAAGGATGCCCTGGAGTTGGAAAAAATACAAAGAAGAGCAACGAAACTAATAAGGGGCATGGAGAATCTAAGTTATGAGGAAAGATTAAAATAATTATACCTATTTAACCTTGAAAAGAGACAACTCAGGGGGGACATGATTAACTTATATCAATATATGAATGTTCCATGTAAAACCCCCTCAAAAAACAAGGGGGCACTCACTCTCTAGAGAAAAAAAGGTTCATTCTGCAGAGGCGACAGTCCTTCTTTACTGTGAGAACTGTGAATCTATGGAATAGTCACCGCAGGAGCTGGTCACAGCAGGGACAGTAGATGGCTTTAAATAAGGCTTAGATCATTTACTAGAAGTAAAAAAATATCAGCTCCTGTGTCAATAGGTAGAATTTTTTCCCATCCTTTTTCCCGTCCCTTGGTTAAACTTGATGGACATGTGTCTATTTTTCAACCATACTAACTATGTATAAAGTATGCATTGAAAGTCAGTCTCAATCCAATGTAAGTCTCTATTCAACAGGACTGAATCTTGGGATATATTTGGAAGAAGTTTATTGTATCTGTGCCAGCGGGTGGAAGCGGTGGGAAGGGGCTTATAGAGAGACCCCACTGATCTGAATAATAATGTCTTATTTAAAGCTTAAAGGGGTTGTCCGAGATATAATGACTGTGTTAATGCTTGCAAATTATAAATGTAAATACATTTGTAATATACTTACGTTTTCCAAAGTGGCCCCGTTTCCAGATCCTGCCGTGGGGTACTTGACGGGTGACGTCACTTTCTGCACTGGCTCTGGCCAGTGTTGATCTTCAATTATTTTCCGGGTATACGACAAGTCACTTGTGACGTGCCCTGTATGGGCTGTTCTTTTGTAACGCGCATGCGCGGTCCCTGCTCTAAATCTCAAGAACAGCAGGGACCGTGAGAACATCAGGGACATCGTATGCGCGTTACGGGCTGTGCAGCAGAACATACACAAGTGACGTGTCGTATACCCGGAAAAGAATTAAAGATCAACTCAGCGGCCAGAGAGTGACGTCACCCGTCAAGTACCCCACGGCAGGATCTGGAAACGGGGCCACTTTGGAAAACGTAAGTATATTACAAATGTATTTACATTTATAAATTACAAGCAGTAACACGTAGTCATTTTATCTCGGACAACCCCTTTATGTGAATATTTACAGTGAGATTAGATTGGAACTAGCTCGAGATGGTAAAACCAATATAGAATGCCATTTTTGTCTTGATACGTGGGCAAAATATTTTGTGAAGCAACTTTACAATGGATGCATTTACAATGGGCAGAGGGATATCTCACCATGATTATAATTAAATCTATACAAAAATTGTCAGAGTACAATGGTTGCAAAACTGTGTGCGTCCTATTTAGTTGACCCCTATAGAACTTTAGTTATCCAAAAGAATTGTGGATGAAGCCGTCAATCAGAAGGGAGTAAGTATATTATATGCACTTATAGCTGCTATAGAAACAGGCTCCATGTCTGGTATTTTGCTGCATTGTTTGAGTCTACATTTAGGAGTCCCTGAAGGAAGGAATGTTTATCTTACTACATTGTTTCATTGTAAGGGCACTTTGCTGTATAACAGTACACATTTGTAATAACAGCGTGTTATCTTTAAAATGAACCTGACTAGAATTATTCTGTCATACTTAAAATAACAAGTAAATTGTTACAGGGAATGTGCTTTTTTGTTTAGTAAGAGTTTTTGGTAAAACACCTGCTAGCATATCTGGATATATGATAAATGGCTGGTGAAGGACTTCCTGCGAATTAAATAAAATACCAACCAGTGGTATATCATAGTATTTGTAGAATAGATTTTAGAGAAAATGGTGTCGATTTTATTAGATATATTGGGGAACATTTGGACCCCATGCACCCGTAAAAATCGTCCATAATTGCGGACCGTAATTACAGTCCGCAATTACGGACATATTCTCTTCTATTGTCCACGGACACCGTCCCGTTTATTTACGGGAAGGTGTCCGGGCCATAGAAGCGTACTGCAAAAGATAGGACATGTCTACTTTGTATGGGAGCACGGCCCGAAAATGCCGGCGGACGTGCCCTTGATTACGGTCATGACCGTGTGCACAGGGCCTAACTAATGTGATTACGCCTTAAACTTGTCGTAAAATGTGCTAAAATATTTTGCATTACTGGTGCATGATGTTTCATCAAGTTTTAGACCTATTTACGAAGCAAATGCATCAAAAAGAATCGATTTTTGTACCTCACTTGACACTTTTCAAAAGTGTTTTTTTTTTTTAAAAGGGTGTGGCTTAAAATGTAATAAAGCATGGCAAAATTGCACCAAAATTTGGCACAAAAACCTTGTAAACGAAGCCAACCAACAGGGGATATAAGGAAGAGAATAGTGTCTAACATATCTGGCAAGATGCGCCAAATTTATCATACTGCGCGCGCCACTGTAATAAATTTGGCGCATCTTCTGACTGGCTGGTCTAAGTCTTTGCTGTCTAGATCTTAGCCAAAAAAGAGGAAATCCAGCACTCGACTGAAATTTCGTAAAAGGTTTCCTTTATTGGCACAACAGTTTAAAATCCATCCAGTAACCGCTGTGAGGCTCTGTTCACATGTGCGTCGAAGGCTCCGTTAGGGGCCTCCGTCGCAGAACCGGTGTAATATCACCGCGCTATTTCTTCAGGTAAAGCGACGGACACCCTCATCGGAACTCGGTGGAAATGGGTTCTGTCGGACACTGTTAGCGTCCGTGATGTATTGGCTTGAGTTTTTTATTCTTCTGTTCCTATGATGCAACAGAAGAACAGAAAAACTTAGCGCAGATGTGAACGAAGCCTTTCTAGATGGATTTTAAACTGTTTTGCTACTACAAAAAAACGTTTTATGTCATTTTAATCGAGTGCTGGATTTTCTCCTTTTTGATTTCTCTACAAAGTTACCAGACTACTATCCCTGCACTGAAAGTTTAATGGACACATGTATGGACTGGTAAGCTGATGAACTTTCTGTTTGTGTGAATGCTAAATCTTAAAGGAACAGTGTCATCACAAATTATTTTTTTATATGTTAAAGATGTTAGTGCTTTATTAAAAACGTTTATATTCATTTGTGTGTTTGTGTTTTACTTTTTCTTATTTTTACACTTTTTCTTCCCTATGGGGGCTGCCATTTTTTGTTCCATTTCTGTCTGTGTCCATTAACGACACATACAGACATGGAATACGGCAGCCACAGTCCCATAGGGACTGCGAACGGCTCCCGTCCCATTGACTTCAGTGTACGGCGTCTGTGTGGGAACTGCGCATGCGCCGCTCCCACACAGTCCAATTCGAAATTGGCGCCGTCCGGCGCCATTTTCCTGTGGACCGGAAGTCGCGGCCGGACAGTAATATTACTACTTCCGGTCGCGGCTTCCGGATTTGTGCACTTGGACCAGCGGCAGCAAACGGAGCGGACGGGCCGGAGGGAGCCGCGGCGGCAGGAGCAGGTAAGAGATTTCAATGTATGTTCGTGTTTGTGTGTGTTTACTACTGTATGTAAACCTACTACACTGTGTGTTAGCTCAAAAAACATGTTTTTCTGGCAACACATTCCCTTTAAGACAGCATTAGTAAATCTGCCCCATTGTATCATATTCCCAGGAATGGTGCACAGATGTATGTGGATTTAATGAAGTACATTATCATAAACCCACCAAGAATCAGTAACTAAGCTGTACGACATAGCATTGCAGTAAAGGGCAGCATTAATGTTCAAAGCTATCAAATAAAATCAGCTGGTGTTACTGGTATTATAGATCACTTTTTTTAAACATACATATAAAAGCAATATACACCTTTTATAGTATGTGGACCCACTAGGCCGCTCCGCCGTAGCGGAGAGGCAGCTGACAAGGTCACAGTCTATACGAAAGTCTATAGTAGTTAGTAACACTTGGGTACCTCAACTAGTCCAGACAGAGGCTGTGGCTTCAGCACGGATGGAGGTCGGTGCAGCAGGTAGCGCCAGACGTGGCGGGCAGTATCTGATGTGGCAGAACGCACTGGACGTGGCAGAGGACACTGGACGTGGCAGAAGACACTGGACGTGGCAACGACAGCAGGTGCAGTAGACACGACTCCGACACTAGTAGGCACAGGAACAAGAACAGCACGGGATACAGGAACAGGTAACCGGGCACGGGTAACGACGGGAACGGGAAACACTAAGGGACCATTTGCAAGACAGACTTGGGATAACTAACAATGCTCAGGCAAGGATCAAGAAGGGCTGGGGCCTTCTTATAGACCAGGAAATCACGTGGTTGATGATGATGATTGTTTTACAGGTGCGCGCGCTGGCCCTTTAAGAACGGGCACGAGCGTGCGCACGCACCCTATGGGACACAGCAGACCGGAGCGGAAGTGAGCGCTGGCGTCTCCTAGGAAGGAGATGGGGACCAGCGCTCACGGATCCATGGCTGCGGGCGTCGGGAGTTGAGTAAATCCGACGGCCCGTGGCCATGGATGCTACAATATTAGTCAAACCTTTTACCTTTGGCGGAAGATGCCACTTTGTGGGCTAAACTTGTATTTATGTCTGTACTGCCTATTGCTAAAGAACTCGTTATATCGATAATGCAATAATAATATTTGACCTTATATCTCTATATTGTTAGTAGTTCTTAAGATATTGAATGGTTGAATATTGGTTCATCGTACAAAGAGTCAAGGGGAAAACTGCACACAGTTGAGTGATGGACTGAGACAAACTGTGGTCCGTAGTTTCTTTGTCATTGTCACCCTCTGCTGGAAGACCCAAAAGCAATATGACCCGTTCTCTGCTGTAAACTTCATGTAGGCCTGTGTGATGGTATCACTTACAATACTCTTGTTAGGCATCCCTTTTTTTTGTTCTTTGTTGGCATTTTATTTCATAAAGTTTACAGGATGGCAAATGCTATGAGGAGCATTCATTATCTGTGTTCTTGTCCTTTCAGAGAGAAGGAAGCGATACAAGAGTCTTTAGAGACGACAAAACAGAGGGCCGAGGCATTCCTGATGGAGATTGAAAGACTGAAGGCCGTGAATACAGACTTACTGCGGCAGAGGGAGGTTCTCGAAGAGCAAAAGGAGGAACTAAACAGGGAGCGGGAACGTAACCAGAAGGAGCTGGAGAGAGGGTGAGGAAAAGGAAGCCGCAATTCCTTCTCATTTAATGTTAGTTTTGTAATAATACTTATTCATCATATGGCACTAACTCCACAACACTCAAATAATGAAGCTACATTTAAAGACCTGGAGAATAACTGGTGGCCCAAGAGCATCATGTGGGCCTGAAAGTACCCCTGTGAATAATAAATTACACTATTCTCTATGTTTCTCTTTTAACAATGTTCATCGTATAAGTCTATATAAAATGTAGAGTAACTTGACAAATAATTTGCTAAACATATTTAGTACTAATTATAAAGTTACATCATATCATTCACCCCATCAATATACATAGCTGCTTTCAAAAATCCACTGGCTGCTTTTGGAAATCAACTGCAGTTTATCCTACTCCGACTCATACATCTCTTGGAAGGTACTCGTTCTCTTTGCAGATATCCAGCTTATAGGGAGTCTTTAAGGGCAATGCTCTCTGGGGAAAGTATTCTAAATAGTAATAGCAAAAAACAGTAGGAAGAAAACTCTCTGTAGTGCCACCTATAGTTGATAACCCTGTAAGTCAGTGTCTGACCCCTTATAGAGCATTGAAACACGACTAATTAATAGTCAAACCAGAGACATCCATCTGTAGAGTTGTTGCTCCTCATCAGTACAGAGTAGGGTTGTGGTTGGATGAAACTTTGATGCAGCTCATGGAGATCCCACTGGTAGAGAGGGGAGTCTTAAGGGCAAAGCTCCTTGGCAAAAATATGCCAACCAGAACCCTAGTCTGTACTGATGAGGAGCAACAACTTGGAAACAGTGCTGTCTCCAGATGGGTGTCCCTGGTTTCATATTCCATTTTGACAAGCAGAGTCCATAGTATAAGATAAAAATGTTATGCCAAATTATGGAAGAAAGATGGCATCACAGCACTCTGGATATATGTTGATATTTTCTCAGTAATGATTGCATTAAACAGAGCAGCTATAGCTTGGCTCATGAGACCTCATAATATTTTATTCTATATAACTTTATAGGCAAAGGACCCAAGAGAAGTTGGAAGAAAAGGTGTCAATGCTGAAGAAAGACCTGGTTACTGTCAGAGAGTGCTTAAGTCAGACAGTACTTGAAAGAGATGTCCTCCAAGGAGAAAAAGATGCTGTATCCAGTGCTCTTAGCAAGGTACATATTTGGATGGAAAGTAAAGATCTGGCCTGTGCCACAGAATTTTTGTTTTTGATTATAGTATTTTAAAGGTAGTCTGTCATATAATGCGTCTATGTAAACAGCTCAGAGTGGACTGCAATGTCATAAAGTAATAATAGTTTAAATATGTCTAATAAAGGTATAGTTTCCCAAGAACTCTGCATGAAATGCAAAATATTGATCTAAGTACAGTACACAGTGTCTCCGGTGTTGATTGTGTGTTTTTAATATGGATTTCTATGCCAGGCTGAGTCTAGCAGAGCAGAAGTAGAACTGGCACTAAACCAGATTCGCAGTGAACGGGCATCACTGAATGACTCATTGGCCAAAATGGGTGCATTGAACGAAGGTTTAGCACAAGATAAAGTGGCCCTGAATCGTCTAATATTACAGGTACGCTTTGCTCCCCACATGTTTACATTAAATGTAGATCAATAACATAATTTCTATGATATTTGATGTGTTTGTATGTATTTGTCTATTCTTCATCTGCTAATGTATGCTTTCATATTACTCGTTTTTCATCTTGACCAGTGCAACCAATATAAAAGGTAGACTGGCACTGTGCTGACTAGTGAGAATGAGAAAAGCATACCATTTACCACCTCCGGCTGCGGTAATAAAGTTCTAGAAATAAATATAGATTAATCCCCACGTTTACTGTAGACCACTAGAGAATAAAATATTAAGCGTTTATACACACCTAGACCTAGATAAGGTATTAACCCCCCTAGACTACCAAGAAAAATGGCACTACTCTTGACCACCAGAGCTAGTTACATGAACTCCTCCACTACCGTAGACGACAGTTTTTTTTGTTGTCTAAACCTGGGTGCGTACTATAGTTCAGTGTGCCTTAGGGCCTGTTCACATCACCGTTGCCCTTCTGTTGAGGGGTTCCGTCGGAGGTTTCCGTCGGGTTAACCCCTCAATGGAAAGGCAAACGAAAACCTAACCTTCCGTTTCCCTCACCATTGATATTGAAACCTAGCTAATGGTTTCCGTCTGTTAACATTGTGACAGGGTTCCATTGTTCTTGACGTAACCAATGGCGCAGTCGACTGCGCTATTGATTCCGTCAAAATGACGGAACCCTGTCACAACGGTGACAGACGGAAACCATTAGCTAGGTTCCTTTCACCATTGGGTTCAATGGTGAGGGAAACAGAAGCTAAGGAAGGTTTCCGTTTGCATTTCCACTGGGTGGTTAACCCGATGGAAATCTCCAATGGAACCCCTCAACCGAAGGGCAACGGTGATGTGAACACAGCCTTATAGTCCAAAAAATATGGTTATTTTAGATGTTCCTAAATGTTGCATTCATAGAACTTTAACATATCTGCCTTATCTCACTTCCATGGAGGTTTATTATATTATATACAACATCATCAGGACTTTATAATTTTGTATGGTAAATAAGATATCCAAACAAAACTAGGGTTTTGCTGACTATGAGTGTTTCCGTTTAAGAGCCCTTGTGATTTTAACACATAATTTAGTAGTTTTGATATTTGACAAGATCTTTAAGTCAGATTAGGTATCTACATCTCATTACTGTGATTTTACCAGTTGGGGAGAGGTAGCACTAAGACAATTCAACAAAAAAGAATTAACAATTGTTAGAATGTTTTGAGCTTGTGGGCCAAGTGGGATTCATCGTGGTTCCTGTTTTTACCTCCTAATGCAGTTGGAGGCTGAGCGCAGTTTGCTGCAGGAGGACCGGCGTGTAAGCGAGGCTAGTTGTGCTGCGTTAAGGGAGCAGCGAGACGCACTGGAGATTGAGGTGTCTCAGCTGCAGGCAGAAAGGGTCACGCTGGAACGGAGATGCCGCGAGACGGAAGAGAAGCAGCAGAGGATTGAGGAGCAGCTGCTTAGTGTGCGCAGAGAAAGAGCAAAATTAAAGGAGCAGTTTGCGCAGGTAAAGTTGGCCTCATTGATGCACTGGTATTTCAGCCAATGCGACTGAACTTTTGTTTTTGTATATAGTTGCAAAATGCTAATTTCTGACTAATGCATCAGTAACCAATGTCAATCCATCAATTAATGAATCGATCAAGCCATTAATCTGAAAATGTAATGGCTATGCTTCAAAATCTTTCATGGCAGGCATTTAAAAAAAAATTGTTGCAAATAATTTTTGGAACATCTGGCTTTATAAAGCATCTGGCCAACATTTTTTGCGTATTCTCCCTGTTCTACTTATCCCAGGGTTACACAGGTTGGTGTTGCTTTGTTTTTAGTGTTTTTGTAGTCTGGAATGTTTTTTGTTTTTTTTATTGAATATTTTTAACTTTATCAATCAAGGGTACAGAAAGGAAAAGGGGGAAGGGGTCAGGGAATATACATAGCATAGCAAATTAGAATCCAGAGTACAAATGAAAGTAAAATACTTATAAGTCAGTTCAATAGTCGAGTGGTTTTTAAACGGAGGAAAAGAATAAAGGATAGCTCTCCTTTTCGTATCCACTCCCGACCTTGGTAAAAAAAAAAAAAAAAATACCTGCACTATGTGAACTTTCCTAAAGCTAGATTTACTCACAGCTTTTACTCTACATTTCAGTGGCGTTTTTTTTAAATGTTTTTCTCTGCCCCAAAGCGCTGTGGTCAAATGTCACTTTAATGAGAAAGACTATATACAGTGTTTTTGTTCGCGGAGTTTTTGTAATCAGTGTCATTTTTATCAAAACGCAGCATGTTCTAGGCTTTTTATCTGACTTTTTATCCAAAGGTTTCTCTTTAGAACTCTAAAAACGGCAGGAAAAATACATGTGAAAAATGGTACTAAATAAAAAACACTATTTTTTACATGCGTTTTAAAACGCTGAAAATAAAGTGTGTCTGTGTCTGTGAAGGAGGCCTCATTGTGGTCAGTTCTACAGTGCGGCCGAATTCGTTTCAAGTTTGTGGAAAATTTATGTAAATGCTTGCAGCATTTTCTACTCCAAAAGACATGTTATCACATTCATGCTCTCCTAACCAGTTGTGCTTTAGAAAAGTCATAGTTTGAGCACTGGCTTGTAGCCAGTATTAAAGAGGATTTTCACATGAAGATCACTAGAACAGGGATCCCGAGTCCCCTGTCCCTCTTTCCTGCACGACCTCAGTAAGGAGGGGTTTGTATGGAGCAGCAGTTGAGTATACATGCTGCCGCTTCATTCAAAGTCTTTGGGTCCGATTGAAACAGCCGAGCACTGTGCTTACTGAGGCCATGCAGTGAGGAGGAACGGGGCTTGGGACCCCTGTTTTATTGTTTATTGTAGCACCTATGTCGAAAATAGGGTTCAACAAACCCCATCTCGCCGTTGCATTCAGGCAGAGAATTAATGAATGGGTAGCCGTGCATGTGCGCCGCTTTCTCCATTCTGTTCTATGGAAGTTACGGAAACAGCTAAGCAAGCGTGCTAGGCTGTTTCCATTAATTCCATAGAAGTGCATGGAGAACGCGGCGCACATGCAACATACTTCAGCGCTGTAGAGAAAAAACATTGTTCCCCTTTTCTTCTGCTAACCATCAGGCCAATACCGTAGTACAAACACTTCAAGATCAGTTGCAAGAAAATCACAGGGAGCTTGACATACAAGCATCAGCCTTACAACGTGCGGGACAGCGCATTGAAGAGCTGACTAACCAAAATGCAGAACTTGGAGTGCAGGTAGCAGCCCTAGAAGCTGAAAGACAAGAACAAGAAGATGAAGTTGCTCAACTGCGGTAGGACTTATTTTACTGCTGGTCAGTCGTAACTGACACTCTTCCTGTCCCTTTTCTCCGTCACTTATGTATTCCTGTCTTCTTAGGGAACAGAAAGAATCTCTAGAGAGCACATTGTACGATACACAACGCCGGACGGCACAGTTGGAAGATCGCAAAGAACAATTGGAGGGAGAGATACACACACTAATACTTGCTAAACAAAACCTTCAAGGTATAAACCCACTGCCTGACTCTGAATATTCCTTGTCATAAATGTTATATGGCTGTGACCATGGCTTGGAAGCCGTATTCTTATTTCATGTACATCTGGATCATAAAATCACCAAGGATCGCTCCCATAATAGAGACTTGTAGGAGCCACAGTTTGTCAGTGAATAATCTGTATATGTACATATATCAAGATAAAAGGCTTAACAGGCCATACTCGCCCATTGTCTGGCGGAAACACCGCTATACTCACATGTCTTTATGTATGCAGAATTCAGGGATGGTGTCCAGGAAGAGTCATGTCGGGTTAACAGCCTGGCACAACTTTACTAAATATTCTTCAGGGTCCTTTTAAAATTAAGCATTAATGTGAATTATGTTTAACTTAGATAATCCTCTCAGTACTCAGTGTAACATGATGACATGAAGCTGATAAGTAAAATCCTAAATGGTACAAACGTAATCTATGTGTATCTCGCTGTATGGTCTGACGTAGTCTTAGCAGTTGCTAATTCAGTTTTGGACTGTTATTTTAATGCATCATTTATGAGCTGAATAGAAATAGCTGATAAAAGCTACCAAAAATATGTAGTAACCGCTAGTAAAGCAGGCATAACACCCTGCTAATATTTCCTCCCATAAATAGGGTCATGGTTATTAAGTTATATTTACTTTTTCACTAGGTGTGAGTTTTGGTTAAGTTTTTCCCCTTAAATTTGGGATTGCGTCTAAAGAATAGAAGTATAAGGCGGAGTTCACACTTGAGTTTGAATGAGATATATATTTTTTGGTCTAAACGGATTTTAAAAAAAAATCACAAATTGATTTGTTTGCATCAGTTTTTTAGTTCAGCCTTACCAGGACCTCTAGGATTAAAAAAAGCTACGTGCATGGTGCTCGAGCTAAATGTCGGGTGCCCGGCAGTCAGAGACTGCCAGGGACCCTAGAGAGAAGACAGTAGTGGTTTTTATCGCTTTCGTCATCTCTGTACTCATGTGCACAGCGCTTAATGAGCGCTATTTATAGAATAGAGGCAGCGACAGCTATTGGTCCCGGTAATCATGTGACTGGAATGTCGGAAGTAGGAGGCTGCTGCTAGGTCTAACTAGACCCAGCAGAGCCCTAACAGTGACAGTAGTCACTATAATAGAACTGATTTCCCCTGTTCAGCCCCAGTTACAGTGGTACAATATAGTCTAAAAAAAATAATTAAATAATAAAGTCCCCCAAAGGTCTTTTCTGGCCTTTGAGGGACAGGCCGTAATAATGCAAAAATAAAAGTAATAATAAATAAAATCGAGACTTTAAACACCCTACCACAAAAAAATTTCGTAATGCTAGCCCTGACGCAATTATCCTAAAATAGACATGTTATATATCAAAATTTACGGTAGACAATGAGGATCACAAATAAAAAGTCCATTTTAGGGTAACACTATATTATTATCAGAAAAAAATAGCTAAAATGTAAAAACGCATATTTTAACTATAAGCCTAAAGATGCTAAAAAAACAAAAATCATGTGTTTAAAAATAATAAAAGAAACCTATATTGATCACAAAAAAAACATTACAATAATAACGTCGCCAGCCTAACAAATAAAAACGTTATAGCCGTTTAACTAATGCGTGTACCTAGTCCTGAACCGGTTAAAGGACTGATCATGATGGAACCGAAGGCCTAAGGGGGTTCCTAAGTGGGGTATCACTCTCGACGTCTGTCTAGTCAACTTATATTCTCCCCAGTACCATATCACTATATAACTACTACGTAAAAAAAAAAAAGGAAAACTCCAGTTACAAGTATTGAAACCCATCACCCATTTACAGGCATCACCTGCATAATGACAGACATTCTCATTGTTTTGTATGCATTGTATTAATTATTAGTTGAGGCATCTTATGATCTTTCCTGATAGTGGAGGCTCAACACCAGGCCATAGAGGCTGAAGAAGCCATGGCTGAGCTGCGGCAGCAGAAGGTCAAGGTGGAGTTGCAGCTAGCACAAACAGAGCAAACCGCACAGATGTCTCTCAGTAACCAGACCCAACAGCACCAAGATACTGTAGAGCGGCACAAGAGGGAGAAGGTTTGTATATCTGAAGCAGGGTTGAAAAACATATTGGCATTTTATGTTCTCAACTAAATGTTCCTGCAAACACTGCTTTACTCCCACTATTCCTATACTATCACATACCGCGAGGACCATTGCTTCACCTGCCACCTTCTACTTTTAGGAGTCACTACTACGGGCCATGATGGAGGAGAAGCAGGAAGCTGTCCAGCGTATGGAGAAAGAGAAAGAAGAGCTTTTATACGAGTGCGAGAACATCAAGCAGAAACTGAGTACGGACATTCTTCGCTTGCAAGAAGACAGGGAAGAAAGTTTGCTGCGGGTGGAAAATGAGAAACAAAAGGCAAGATGATCCAACTATTGTGTATATTCATATCTTATTATTGCCTCTAGCAGTCAGGTACAGGATATGGTGCACTGACAATGGCAAAATACACCTCCCCCCACCATTCTGCCTCCGCATAGAGGCCCAGTAACTAATAGATGTTCTGCAATCAGCACTCAGGGAAGTGCTAATAGCTCTGAGAAGACCTTACCTGTTGTCTATGGCTCCGTTCACACTACGTTCAAAAAGTATGCCCAGTATATCCGTAGACTTCTATGGACCAGACGTATGCCAAAAGAGTGGCATATGTCTGGCTGTTATACATCGGCATACCTTTTTTTCTGTCTATTTTGTTTTGCAATACAGGGGCATTCCACAAAAACAGTGAACCACTTGATATATTTTTTTTTACTATGGGAGTCAATGGCAGATATATTCATACAGTTGCATGTCTGGCATATACATTGGAAGATTATTTTTAGCTGGGGGTACACACTGAACATGGGGTAAGCAGAGCTTTATATTGTGCCCTTCCCCCACTACTAGTGCTCCCTCGGTGGGTATGTACCTTACCTATTATTTTCTCATCCCTGGCAGGTAACTACAAAATGCTAAGTGTCCTCCATCATGATGAATAAGAATATGTGTAGTCAGTCGAATGTTTGTACGTGTCCATGTGTGAGAACTAAACTCTCTTGGTAAAGACTCATCTTTTTTTTTTCTTTTTTGTTCAGGCTCTGCTCCAAAAGGAAACTGAGAAGAATACTTTGAGTGAGAGACTGATGCAGACCCAGAGGGAGCTTTCCGACACCAAACTGGAGGCTGAGAGATTTAGACGAGAAGCTCAGATTAGCCAAGACCAGGACAAGGTCCGCTTATGCAGTGCACACAATACACAATTACACAATGTGTTCCAAAGAGATTATGAGCTCTCACATAATGTATATGGTGTAGATATGATTACAGCAAACATGTCTGGTGTGTTATACACATGAAATATTGCTGCAAGTGAGTAGCTGTTTTGGCATATGTTAGTGGGCATATTATAGTGCTGTGTGAATAGTAAGATAATGCTGGAGAATTGAATCTATCTCTTTGTAAATTGAGCAGGTAATGCTGGATGGAGTCTCTTTAGAACTGAAAGGATTGCAAACTGAATTTGAAGATGCAATGTCAGCTCACTCCAAAGAGAACAAGAGTCTATGTGAGCGCCTCAAACAATTGAGTCAAGACAGGGAAAACCTGACCAAAGAGGTAAGCTGGATTCCTTGCAGTTCATGAATCAGGTATTTATTTCCATTACCGCTGTGCAGGATTATATCCGCTGTCATCATCTGATGTAATCGCTCCTCACTTCATCTATACATTTTTAAAGGGCTAAAAACAAAGGAATACATTTTTTGGACTTCTTCTTACCCCTTTTTCTGAAGCACTATAGACAGTTAGGAAAGGGCTATGATAACACAGCAGCACCCATGAGTCATGGTAAAATGACAAGATTACAGTGTCCACGTCATGACTTCAATGTTTCCCGGTAGTGAAGAAAAGTTAAAGTCCGGTCTCGGTAATTCCACAATTATTTTTTTTTTGTAAATTCTTTATTTTACAATTTTCAAGTCAAAAGCATATTAATATGGGGTACAAAAAAAAGGGGGGACAAGAATCATAATAATAGCATATGCCAAATAGTAGACACGCAGGTCCAAAATATTGCATTAATACAACAGGCACAACTCCTCAAATCAACAGTGGGGAGAGGGGAGGGAGAGGAAATTAGAAAAAAGAGAAAAAGTGAAGAGAGAGCGAGAAAAAAAAAAACAACACCTGGTCCACTGCACGACTAAGGAGGTATGAAATCTCTGCCTTAGGCGGCCATGATGGTCTTATATTCTTGGGTGACAATCCAATGGTGCCATGTTCTGGAGAAAATGTCATGTCGATTAATCTATTGAGAAGTGAGGTCCTCCATGCGCTTAATTTCCCCAATATTGAGAAACCAGAGTCGGAGAGAGGGGGCCTCCGTGCACTTCCACAGAACAGGTATACAAGCTCGTGCACAGTTAACCAAGTGCCGGAGAATAGACTTCTTGTGTGATGGCAAAGGAATGTCACTTAAATGAAGCAGGAAAATGGCGGGGGAAAAAGGTATGGTGTGGTCAGAGAAAGAGGAGGTAATTCTCCATACTCCCTGCCAGAAAGGAGACAACACTGGACAGTCCCAACAAGTATGTAGAAGGGTACCTTCAGCAGACTGGCATCTCCAACAGTGCGATGCGACATTAGGGAACTTAACATGCAGTCTGGAAGGAACATAGTACCATTGAGATAAAAGTTTGTATCCCACTTCTTGGATGCGACTAGAGATTGACGACCCATGCGTTAGATCATATATTCTTGTTAATTGGGAGTCAGAAAAAGACAAATTCAAATCATGCTCCCATTTGCCCATAAAAGGAGGTGGAGGTTGTGTCGAAGGGGACACCAACATGGCATAAATAGCAGACAAAGCTTGTCGAACTGGCCCTTTTTCATCACAGAGGGTTTCCACAATTTTTTATTGACTCATGGGCGACAACCTCGAGCCCTAGCTTTATAGTGGTTCCCTAAGACACCCACTACATATGACTCGTGTGGCAGTTACTCTTCTTTTTCTCACTTGTATGATAATTTGTGGTTTATAATTACTCTGTCCTGTCTGTAAGGGAATTGAGCTCCTAATGTACTGACGCCACTTTTCAGGGAAGTTGACCTGTGTAGGGACAATAGGGCATTATGGAGCTATGTCTGGGGACTGGATAAATAAGTGATTACTGCGGCCTGCTGCACAGAACCTCTTCCTTCACCTTACATGGTAAGGTCAAACCATTTTATTGATGATGTTCCACATTCTTATCTACATGTATTTTTACCTCCTATCGTTGGTAATTGTATACATTTTGCCACCTTGGACAACATTGGCTTGGCATGTGCTGAAAATCATTTTATTTTTATGATATATGAATTCCAGGTGACTTAGAGGATCTGTCACCACATTATAAGTGGCCTATATTGTACATGATGTGATCGGCGCTGTAATGTCGATTACAGCAGTGTTTTTTTATTTAAAAAAAACGATAATTTTTGACTGAGTTATGACCTATATTAGCTTTATGCTAATGAGTTTCTTCCTACTAAAGGAGTGAATCGGGGATCAATTGCACATCGAATCACCCTCCAGCATCTAATCAGAATTTCTCGACTCTGTTACTCGTTACTCTGGATCGCGCATATGTTTGGTCTATTTAGTTCTGGTGATTATGTGAAGATATGGGCATGTAGACATAGGCATAAGTGGCATGTATGAACTGCATCTTAAAATTACATTTTAGGTGTTGACTTCGTATGCATGTTTTTTTTTCACAAAATGTTATGCTTTGATGCAAAATTGCATGAAGGCGCTCATGAGTGTAAAATGTTGGATAGCATATTCACAATGTGGCAGGTATCTACTTTAAGAAAAAATTGGGATATTGGGGTATAATATGATTTTTTTTATATTTTTGTTTGTCAAAGATTACATGTCATTGTTTGCCTAATGTACTTGTGAGTGTCGAAAGTGTGAAAACTGTGATTTCAATAAGAAGATCCAGCCTTCCTTCTAATTCATGCTCTCCCATGCAGGTAGAAGAGCTGAGAACCCAGCTACGTTTAGCAGAGGATGCCAGAGATGGGTTGCGCAGGGACATCATTGAAGTTCAGCGCCTGCTGCGGGAAACAGAAGAGACATGTGACTTGCAAAGAAAGGAAGCTTTAGAGTTGCGCAGAGATCTTGGAGATCTGACACGTGAAAGGGAGACTCTGCAAAGATCTAACACTGAACTGAGAGCATCCATCAAGAAAACCGAGACCGAGAAGAGCAGGTAGTTTATAATAGAAGAATCAGATCTTAAAGTGGCTTTTTGTTACCACGTTTTCTCTATTGTCTTGAAGCAATAATTACAAAAGATAAATATTATATTTCTTTTGTTACCGTTCTTTCGTTGCGCAATTGTTATAAGCAACTTACATTGACAGGCCATATCTATGTAAACTCCTCATGGTAATGTTTGGATGAACTAATATACAGTAGTCTTGTCAAGGCTGTGGACTAATAGATATTGTCCAATACACTATCAGTATTTCCCCTTTAAGAGCAGCTATGGAGATCAGAGGACGAGGCAGAGGGAAAGCTGAAAAATCACGCCTGCTGCATCCTTCCTCATAATTTTCAGGAGGCGCGGGTCGTAAGATCCCATCTTGAGAGCCTAAATACATCACCATTTTTATTAAGAACACAATATTGCTCTCCTTGGCACATGGGCGTTCATATTCTGTATTCGTTAAAAGCATGCACAATATATAGGACATATATTCCTGTGGATGTAGAGGAGTATATGTCTTATACAGAGTAATGGGTAAAGGAGGAGCAGTGCACGACACATTGAGATTTTATCTGTCTAGACACCAAGGTGAGAGATGAGTGTTGTGATAGACTCATCATTGGCACATTATCAATTGACATCACAGAAATAAGGGACACAAGACAGGTAGGACTACATTTTCTTGACGTGGAAATAATATGAATCAATGTGTAGTAATTTTATGAACATTACTCCTCCAGCCTGCAGGTGGCAATAGAGGAAAAGCAACAGCGGTTGGGAATACTGCAGGAGGCCAAATCTTGTGTTGAGCGGGAAGCAGCACAACTGAGAACTAATTTGCGTGAGGTAGAGCGTTCACACATTGAAGCCCGCAGACAACTTCAAGAGCTGCGCAGACAGGTATGAGTCAGATGGTTTATATTCTACGTTTCAATAACTCTGTCAGCTATTATATATATTTTAATCATTTAATGTGTAGATTTTGTGTAGATAACAACTCAGCAATAATTATATAGTGTAAGCATAAAACAATACTGCCGAATAGAATATGTGTACACTGGTAATCGCTCATTCTTCCGTCTTCTTTACAAAGGTAAAAACACTTGGAGGAGAGAGCAACCAGAAGGAGCAAGAGGTGGCTGAACTTCAGGCACGGATACAGCAGGAGGAGCAGAAAGAGCAGCAGAGTCGCAGGGAGTCACTTGAACTGAGACAGCGGATAACAGAGAGTGAGGCTGACAGGGAGACTGCTCGCAGAGAGGTGGGTATCAGAAGTTGGGGTGAGAATTATCAAAACTAGTGCAAACGAAAAGTGGATAACTATAGCAACCAGTCATTATTTTCCAATGAGACTCTGAATAATGAGAGCTGGAATGTGATGGATTGCCATGGACAGCTCCGCCATTTATTCCTTGCACCAGCTTTGATAAATCTTTCATATTGGTCAAACATTCTGTTATATTCTTATACAACTTTTAACAATATCTCTCATTTTAAATGTACATAAAATGTTGAGTAACTTGTACTGATTTTGAGTTACATTGTGTCTTATACATTATTCATATCCATTATTTCCATATTCTTCTTATTTGTATGATCTATCTGGTAAGTTCTAAGTTTAAAGGGGTTGTCTGGTTTAGAAAACTCATTTTCAAATAATCTTTTAGGGAATTATGCGTTAATAGGGGTGTTTCCCATTCAGCCAGAACAAAAAGCATCTACAAAGAAGTGTAACTAGCTTGTGGGGTGTGGACCCACTGGGCCGTACCGCGTAGCAGGATAGCTGCTGGCCAACTAGGTACAATACAATGTCTATAGTCCAGAACGGGTATCTGAGGCAATGTAGACAGTAGCGGTGACACAACTTGACTTTCACTGTAGATGGCACAGTAGATGCAGCGGAAGACACGACTTGACTTTCACTGTAGATGGCACAGAGGCAAGGAAGCACGGGATACTGGGTACAGGCAGCAGGGAACGGGTAACACTGGGAACTGGAAAACACTGGGAGACCATTTGCAAGACAAACTTTAGGTAGACAACAACGGTCAAGCAAGGGTCACGTGGGCAGAGCCCTTTTTATAGTCCAGCAGCATTCTAGGCTAATTATTGATTAATGACAACTGGACGCGTACTGGCCCTCTAAGGCCGTGCACGCCTCGGGCGCGCGCTCCCTGCGGGAAACAGTCCCAGAACACGGAAGTGAGTGCCGGCGTCTCCCTGGAGGGAGATGCCGCCGAGAACACAGATGTCCATGGCCGGGGCCGTCAGAGGGTAAGTCTGAACGACGGCCCTCGGCCATAGACGTTACAGTATCCCCCCTTTTATGCCCCCTCTTCTTGGGGCCAGAGTGGGAGAGAAATCTCTTCACGAGGACAGGGGCATCGATGTTCTCCTCTGGCTCCCAAGACCTCTCTTCAGGACCAAATCCCCACTTTCTTGGTGGCCAGGATCTCCCGCACTTCAAAAGTCCCTGACGAACCGCCAGGAGCCACTGCGGAACTAGGAGTCCTGGAATAGCGGTTCAGGACCACGGGCTTCAGCAAGGAGACATGGAGGAAGTTAGGGATCTTGAGGGTAGGAGGCAGCCGAAGCTTGTAAGACACAGGATTGATTTGTAGCAGGATCTTGAAGGGTCCAAGGAAGCTGGGAGCAAACCTGCAAGACCGCACCCTCAGCCGGATATTCCTGGAAGACAGCCAGACCTTCGTACCTGGAAGAAACTGGGGAGGTTCTTGTCTTCTAGTGTCTGCCTTTCTCTTCATGCGGTCCACCGCCAGCAGAATAGAAGATCGTGTCTGTTGCCATATCTGCAGAAAGTCCCTGAAGGTAGAGTCAGCTGCAGGCACCTGAGACATAGTAGAGGCAGGAAGAGGTATACGAGGATGTTGGCCGTAGATGATGAAGAACGGACTGGAGGGGGTGGACTCACTAGTATGGTTATTATAGGAGAACTCAGCCCACGGGAGCAGCTGCACCCAGTCATCATGTCGTCTGGAGACAAAGTGCCGCAGATAGTTCTCCATAATCTGGTTAACCCTTTCGACTTGTCCATTAGACTGAGTATGATAAGCCGAGGAGAAGTCCAACTTTACACCGAGGAGGCCGCAGAGTGCTCTCCAGAACTTCGAGGTGAACTGGACCCCTCGATCCGAGACAATATGCAGAGGCAAGCCGTGGAGACGGAAGATGTGTTGAACGAAGAGGTCGGCCAGTCGAGCAGCAGATGGCAAGCCAGTCAGGGGAACAAAATGAGCCATTTTAGAAAATCGATCCACCACCACCCAGATCACACTGCATCCCGGAGAGAGAGGCAGATCTGTGACAAAGTCCATAGCAACATGCTGCCAGGGGGCGTCGGGCACAGGCAGTGGTTGGAGCAGACCGGCTGGTCTGGAGTGGGCAACCTTGTTTGCTGCGCACACCATACAGGAGGAGACAAAGTCCATGACGTCTTTGGGCAGCGTGGGCCATCAGAACTGACAGGCAATTAGGTCTCGGATCTTACGGGCACCCGCGTGACCTGCCAGCTTGGAACTGTGACCCCAGCGAAGGATTCTTCCTCTGTCTGCCAGACGTACAAAAGTCCTTCCCGGAGGAATGTCTCTAACTTGCAGAGGCTTAACAGAATAGCTGTAGGAAGGTTCGATAATATTCTGTGGGGACTCCACAGTGTCCTCTGTCTCAAATGACCTAGATAAGGCATCGGCCCTCACATTCTTGTCGGCAGGTCGGAAGTGGCGTTCGAACCGGAATCGAGCAAAGACCAACGACCACCTGGCTTGACGAGGATTCAGCCGTTGAGCCGTCTGTAGATAGGTCAGGTTCTTGTGGTCCGTGAAGACCAGGATAGGATGAGCTGCGCCTTCCAGTAGGTGTCTCCACTCCTGCAGGGCCAACTTGATGGCCAGTAACTCCCGATCCCCAATCGAGTAGTTGCGCTCTGCGGGAGAAAACAGCTTAGAATAGTAGCCACATACCACAGTCTTGCCTTTCGAACCTCTCTGGAATAAAAGTGCATCGGCACCAACAGAGGAAGCGTCCACCTCTAATGAAAACTGTAGGGATACATCAGGGTGATGAAGAATAGAGGCTGACGTGAAGGCCTTTTTTAAGGTTTTAAATGCGACTTCTGCTTCTGGAGTTCACACCTTGGCATTCATGCCCTTTTTAGTGAGGGTGGAGATGTGAGCTATTAATGAAGAGAAGTTGGGAATGAACAGCCGGTAGAAGTTGGCGAATCCCAGGAAGCGTTGCATGGCCCTTAAGCCTTGGGGGCGTGGCCATTCCAGGACAGCCTTTACCTTCTCCGGGTCCATTTTGAGACCCTGATCGGAGATGATATAGCCCAGGAAGGGTAGAGACTTCTTTTCAAACACGCACTTCTCCAGCTTGGCATAAAGATGATTCTCCCATAATCGAAGCAACACCTGGCGGACATGACTCTGATGAGTTACAAGATCTGGGGAAAAAATCAAAATGTCATCGAGATACACCACAACATAGACATAGAGAAGATCACGAAAAATGTCATTGACAAATTCTTGAAACACAGCGGGGGCGTTACACAGGCCGAAGGGCATGACCATATATTCGTAGTGTCCATCACGTGTATTAAATGCAGTCTTCCACTCGTCACCCTGACGAATCCGGATTAGATTGTAAGCCCCCCGTAGGTCTAGCTTAGAAAAACATTTTGCCCCCCCAAACAGTTCCGAAATCAAGAGCAATGGGTACCTGTTCTTCACCGTTATCTGGTTGAGGCCTTGGTAGTCAATGCAGGGTCGGAGGGATCCATCTTTTTTCTTGACAAAGAAAAACCCAGCTCCGGCCGGGGATGAGGGTTTACGTATGAAGCCCCTCTCCAGATTCTCCTTAATGTAGGCTGACATAGACTGGGTCTCAGGCAAGGAGAGATGGTATACTCTACCGCGAGGAGGGGACGAATCAGGAACCAAGTCGATAGGGCAATCATATGCTCAATGTGGTGGCAATGTCTCTGCTTCCTTCTTGTTGAAGACATCTGAGAACACAGAGTAACAAGGAGGCAACCCTGCCAGTGACTGATTCAGAGGAGACTGAGGCGGATGGACATGCACCAGACAGCGGTCGAGACACTTGGGACCCCACTGGAGAACCTCTTGAGAGTTCCAATCCAGGACTGGGGCGTGTAGACGGAGCCAAGGCAAACCCAGCAGCACGGGGTTGACGGCCTTGGGCAGGAAAACAGGGAGATGAGTTCAGAGTCAAGAACTCCCACTTAGAGTCTTAACGGCTTGGTCACAGACAAAACTGGGTCAGGCAAAGGCAGTCCATCTACCGAGGCAATGATCAACGGCCTTTCCAGCAGAACAGTAGGAAACTGAAGAAGATCCACAAGGTCCTGGCAGATGAAATTGGCTGCAGAGCCAGAGTCCAGGTAGGCAGAGACTGGATGGGGCCTCTCGCCAGCGACAATGGCCAGAGGAATAAACAGTTTGGAGGAGAGTTCTCTATTAAATGCAGTATCGCCCAGGGTTGTCTCTCCAACCAATCCTAGGCATTGAGGTTTTTTGGCTTCTTGTGCACAGATGCAAGACATGGCCAGCGAGGCCGCAATATAAACAGAGTCCAGAGGTGGGCCTGCGCTGTTTCTCTTGAACGGACAGTTTAAGCCGATCCACCTGCATCGGAACCTCGGGTGGAGTAGTAGACGAAGGCAAGAGGGGTTGCTGGAAGTTGGGCGCCAGTCTAGGAAGCCGTCTCTCCTTTCGAATCTCTTGAGATCTCTCTCTGAGCCTTATGTCCACTCGAGTAGCAAGTAGAATCGGGTCGTCCTAAGGCAGCTGGTAGATCGCAAGCAGCAAATTCGTCCTTGATCTCGGGCGAAAGACCATGCCAGAAGGATGCTATCAAGGCCTCATTGTTCCAGGACAGTTTTCCTGCCAGGGTCCGGAACTGGAGGGTGTATTTGCCCATGGAGGCGTCCTCTTGTCGAAGGTTAAAGATAGCAGTGGCTGCCGACGAGACTCGTCCAGGCTCCTCGAATACGGTACGGAACAACTGCACAAACGCCTGGAAGTCTCGGGTCCCTGTCGTTCCCAGATTGGATTCGCCCACGCCAGGGCCTTGCTGGCAAGTAGAGACATAATGAAGGCGATCCTGGCTCCGTCCGAAGGAAATGCTCGGGTGTGCAGAGTGAAGTGGATATGGCACCCCCCTGCACATACTTGTGTCTCCATGGAACCGAGGTGGCAATGGCAGAGAGAACCGAGGATCCGAACTGGAGCTGCCAGGAGGTGTAGCAGGAGGGTCGATCGGTGGAGCTTGCATAGGAGCGGAAGTAGCTAGCGCCTAGCTGCGCCACGGAGTCAACTGCCACAAAAAGTTGATCCTGTCGTGCTCCCAGATCCTGCAGGTCCGCCTGCATGGCTTGGGAGGGTGACATGACCTTGAATTGACAAGCGGGGTCCATGGCCTGAGCGTACTGTCACGGCGCGCACTGTGGACCCACTGGGCCGTACCGCGTAGCGGCATAGCAGCTGGACAACTAGGTACAAAACAATGTCTATAGTCCAGAACGGGTATGTGAGGCAATGTAGACAGTAGCGGTGACACAACTTGACTTTCACTGTAGATGGCACAGTAGATGCAGCGGAAGACACGACTTGACTTTCACTGTAGATGGCACAGAGGCACGGGATACTGGGTACAGGCAGCAGGAATGGGTAACACTGGGAACTGGAAAACACTGGGAGACCATTTGCAAGACAAACTTTAGGTAGACAACAAAGCTCAGGCAAGGATCAAGTGGGCAGAGCCTTTTTTATAGTCCAGCAGCATTCTGGGCTAATTACTGATTAATGACAATTGGACGCGTACTGGCCCTTTAAGGCCGTGCACGCGCCCTGCGGGAAACAGTCCCAGAACCCTGGAGGGAGATGCCGCCGAGAACACAGACGTCCATGGCCGGGGCCGCCAAAGGGTAAGTCTGAACGACGGCCCTCGGCCATAGACGTTACATGGGGTCCAGAATATCTGTCAATGACAAACGTAGTAATGCACAATTTATCCTGTGGGGGCGCTCCAGGGGAATTTATCACTTTCAGCTGGGTTACGGCTGATACCCTGTGATCAGAATATTTTTGTTGGATCTGTTAAACAAAAGGGGATTGTCCAAAGTGGACAACCCATTTGACTGACATCTGGACTCCCACAATGCACTGCACTATGTTACAGGAAACCAGCAGAATTCTTAAAGCAGCTGTGAATGTGAATAGAGATAATTACATAGTTAGTACGGTTGAAAAAAGACACATGTCCATCAAGTTCAACCAAGGGATGGGAAAAGGGAAGGGATGAACCAAGAATTCTATACATTGACATAGGAGCTGATATTTTTTCGTTCTAGGAAATTATCTAAGCCTTTTTTTAAGCCATCTACTGTCCCTGCTGTGACCTTCTCCTGCGGTAGGCTATTCCATAGATTGACAGTTCTCACTGTAAAGAAGCCTTGTCGCCTCTGCAGCTTGAACCTTTTTTTCTCCAGACGGAGGGAGTGCCCCCTTGTTTTTTGAGGGGGTTTTACATGGAACAGTTTTTCACTATATTTCTTGTATGGGCCATTCATATATTTATATAAGTTAATCATGTCCCCCCATAGTCGTCTTTTTTCAAGGCTAAATAGGTTTAATTCTTTTAATCTTTCCTCATAACTTAGATTCTCCATGCCCCTTATTAGCTTCGTTGTTCTTCTTTGTATTTTTTCCAACTCCAGGGCATCCTTTCTATGAACTGGAGCCCAGAACTGAACTGCATATTCTAGATGAGGCCTCACTAATGCTTTGTAAAGTGGTAATATTACATCCCTGTCCTGCGAGTCCATGCCTTTTTTAATACATGACAAGTTAAAGACAGTAATTCAACATTTTAAAGACTAGTTCATAAGCCAATATTTTTTGAATACTGTTAAGGATTCCTTAAGCTCCCCACTATGCCATGGTCTTAAGTGATAACACTATTTATGTTATATCCTGTCTTATACACTTTTCATACCTAGAGCTGCTTTATCTTTCAATAATATTATTATTAAGTAAATGTACAGTCACAATATACATATAAATTAAATCATACAAGCACATGATCAAACAAAGTGTAGCCGAAATATGCGAGGAACGGCTAGACGGCCGAGTTAGACCGCTAGAACTGCCCATATAACCATTTTTTTCATGAAGGTTTCTTGCTGTAAGAGCTGCAACAGACCAAGTAGATTACAGAAAAACCTCAACAGCATTGACTGTGTTCTCAACCAAACAATAACACCCTTAACACAAAAGAAAGAAAAACAGTGAATCCTCGGGTCGCCAGTAAAAAGGGAGCTCAGAAGAAAAGAACTGTTGAATGTGGGAAGTCCTAGTCTTTAGCTTAAAAAGTAAATGGTTTGACAAGTTTAGATGTTTTCCAACAGAACCATTCTTTATGGAATTTATGACATTTTTGTTGGCTGCATGCATAAATATATTCATAATGGTAATTTCTGTAAATTTTTCAAGTAATATTTTCTAACGTAGGAATATTTGATGTTCTCCAATTTTGGCCTAGGGATGAGAGTGCAGACAATAGGATATGGCATAATACTGTCCTGAAGAGCCTAGGAATTGCGTCCACTCCCAAGTCTAAAAATTGGAAAAAAAGCCTCACTCCAAAAAAATTGTATCAAAAGGATAAGTTTATTCACCCATCAGTGCAGTAGGATGGAACGTTTCAGCTGCTCAATGCAGCCTTTGTCCTGATGAGCAGCTAAAACGTTGCATCCTACTGCACTGACGGGTGAATAAACTTATCCTTTTGATACAATTTTTTGGAGTGCTGCCTCTTTTCCTATTTTTTGTCTACATTTGGGGATTTACAAGTCGGATCCCTGTAGGCCCGCACCCTGTTACCCTGGAGGTTTTGTTCTACTGTGCTGCCCATATCCTCTCTGTTTGGACACTCCCACGTCTAGCAATCCAAGCTCAGGTGTAAAGGTACAATTTTGTTTAGTTATTAGACAAAACATTGAATTGATAGAGTACCAAATGGGACATAGTAGAGGGCATGCCCAAAAAATGTGTAATGTAGTGCCTATCCGTCCACAACCTCTGCAGCATTTGGCGGATACGTTGGAGTACATTTTGGACAGTTTGTATGGGGTGAGGTACCACCTGTATAATATTTTGTAATATTGTTTGTGATGGCTGGAGTAAGAGGTCAAACATATTATGTTGTACAATTTTATCCATAGTTTTTCTGGAAAATGTTTGTTTAAGTCTCGATGCCATTTGGAAATTTGTGGTAATGTTTCAAATTTTAGGGGAGATGTTAATATTTGATAAAAAGTGTTAATGCCTCTAATTTTAACTGGTCGTGCAGATATGTAGATGCTATATGAGCTGGTGCTAGTAATGGGTTCGGGAGTTTTGTAAGAAAAGTGCGAATTTAAAAAGTATAAAATTGTGTTTTATCAAGTTGATATTTGGTTGTTAGATCTGTAAAGCAGCACAAGGAATTGTTGCAGTATAGGCCATTGATATAGGAAATACTAGCATTTTTTCAACTTGTAATTTCCAGGTCTGGTAATATTTTTCTAGTATATGGATTGGTATTTTTTCTGTTTTGTTTGGGAGTTGGCATTGCTGACATTTGATAAGAATGTCCCAGGCTTGCAGTGTGGCTCGGATGGTATGTAAAGGTGTGTGGTATAAAAGCTGCTCTTAATATTCTGCAGGTAGCTCGTGGAATCAGGTGGTTTATCTACACTCTAAAGTCAGCTCTACGAGTGCCCATGGATTTCAGAGTGCCTCGGAAAGTCTAATTTTCCCTGTGGACCTGCAACTCGTGTAGCCTGCACTGATAAAAACCTGTTGGTATTGAGACCCGAAATATTACAAGGGGTTGCCTAAACCTCTAAACTGTACAAACCAATAGAGCAGTTCAAAACCAGAGTTTCACTTCAAATGACAAAGAATAAAAATGGCAGATTTCTATAAATGGAAGAAATATAGCTAATGTGCCTCCACCTTTTCTCAGATTTTGTCTCTGCAGCAGCGTCTTTCAGCATTAGAGGCTTCATCTCGCCAACGTGAGAGAGATTTTGAGCAGAGACTTAGTGAGAGTCGAGCAGGAGAGCAGAGGCTGCAGGAAGGTTGCAAGACACTGCAGGAGCAACTACAGCGGGGAAGCACGGAGGCGGCGGATCTGAAACTTCATCTTGGAGCTTGTGAGACCCGAGTGCGAGCTCTAGAAACAGAACTAAATCGGATTCAGGCAGCGCGCAGGGAGGCGGAAAGCCAGCTAAATAGCCTGCACTCCGCTTTAAGGCGTACATTAGGTGTCAGAGGCCGCAGCCCTTCCCCTCATAGAGGCAGGTCTCCCAGTAAAGGTGAGAGCCATTAATACCATAATCTCAGACTGTGACTAAAAGATGCGATCAGGATGGTTTACAATTTATTACGTATGGAAATTGTAACCAAGTCACCCTCAGCATTGACTGTTCTTGCTATGAATTTAGTTATAAACATAAATATGTATTCTGTAAGGGCCTGTTCACATCACTGTTCATTTCCGTTCCGGGGTTCCGTCCAAGGTTTCCGTCGGGTGAACCCCGAAACGGAAAGTGAAACTGACAGCACAGCTTCCGTTTCAGTCACCATTGATCTCAATGGTGACGGAAACATCGCTAATGCTTTCCGTTCATCACCATTCCGGCTGGTTTCCGTTTTTCCGACGGAATCAATAGTGTAGTCGACTGCGCTATTGATTCCGTCGGAAAACCGGAAACCAGCCGGAATGGTGACGAATGGAAAGCATTAGCAATGTTTCCGTCACCATTGAGATCAATTTTGACTTAAACGGAAGTTGTGCTGTCAGTTTCACTTTCCGTTGCGGGGTACACCCGACGGAACCCTCCGACGGAACTCCATAACGGAAATTAACGGTGATATGAACAGGCCCTAAGTGGTTCTGTTCCAGTACAATATTATTGGGTATTGCCTTCTGCAGATAGTGTTTGTTTTGGGTAGTATTGGAGTACAGCCTGTTGTAGGCCTCAAGCTTGGTAAATGTTTGAAAAAAATGTGAATGCTGAATTTCAATAAGCATATCATTTCCTAAGAGCGTTCTGTGAATAGGTACAATAGTCATTTGGTAGGAAAAAATATTGAGATACTTCCCCTGATCACATTATATTTATGTATTAATTCATTACCAATGGACAAAAAAGAATGAAAATTTTAACCTAAGATGGTCATGAAATTGCTCTGATAAAATAACACTAATATCTAGCACAGTTGATATCCTACCCTTAAAGGTGTAGTCCAGTTTCAGCAAATAAATGTCATTTTTAGTATAAGAAAAAGTTACACAATTTTCCAATGTATTTTCTGTATTAATTCCGTATGGTTTTCAAGATCTACTTGCTGTTATTTAGTAGGAACCTTCAGTGTCTAGTTCCAGTGGATAAAATTCTGTCCATGGTCATGTGATAGACACACAGGTGATGGGATTGTTAGAGGACACTGCTCTGATATGCATACAGTAATTGTAACGAACAGTGCATCTGTGTGTCCATCACGTGACCATGGACAGGAGTTTATCCACTGGAAGTAAACAATGAAGGTTCTTACAGAATAACAGGAAGCAGAGATCTTAAAACTGCGAGGAATTAACACAGAAAGTATATTGGGAAATTCTATACATTTTAATTATATAAAAAAAATTAATTAATTTGCTGAAACCGGACAACCCCTTTAATCATCATGTGCCTGTTATAATTTATATTTCTATAATATTAAATATTTTAATACTACAAATATTTCCATATAGGTCTTGACGGCTCTATAAGTGCTCTATTAGATGGACGACGGACACCTTGTTCACGAGGAGGGTCTCCTGATCGAAGTCGTTCTCCTTACCCAGAAATTGAACCTGAGGGAGTAATTGTAGCTCTTAATGATCTTCTGCAGGAACTAAGGGACACTCAGAGGGAGAGGGTGAGGATCTAAAGGCATTATTACTGCTACCACACAGTATATGAGCTTTCCCCTGATTGTCCGTAAAGGAGGACTATGAGGAAACAAGGCTGTTGCTTATGTTTTGCAAGGTTGCCCGGAGTTTTTATTGTTCAGTAGAGCACTAGAACATTGTACTTCAATAAAATGTAGCCAAGCTTTAAACGCTTCCTATGAGGTTAGTAAGTGATCCGCCCAGCTTCTCCCGTAAGAAGTAAAAATATTTCTTTCCTGCAGCTGTTAAGTTGCCAATGTAAACCGGTATAAATGCATAAAAAATAGCTACAACTTATTACTGACTAAGAATACATTTCAGTTTAAGGTCAGGTATGACTGCCGTTAACCCAAGTGTTCCCCTCAAGTCATACTAATAGGGGCCAAAGAAGCTGAGAGATGGGGCGTTGCTTAACCAGTTCAGGACTGCGCAATTTTGAGCTTTCAGGACCAGACACTGTTTAGCCATTTTTAGCACGCGTTCGTTAAATGGCTATAACTTTTTATTTGTTGGGCTAACGACGTGATTTTTGCGATGTTTTTTCCATAGACAATGCAGGTTTCCTTTTTTAGCATTTTTATACACATCCTTTTTGCTATTTTAGAATTTTTGTTCTTAAAGTTTGAAAATAATAGTAAAAAAATAAGCTTTTTTAAATTTCAGCTATTTTTTTTGGTAATAACATAGTTTTACCCTAAAATAGATCTTTTATTTGTGATCGTCATTGTCTACCGTAAATTTTAATATATTACATGTCTATATTAGGGTAATTGGCTAGCGTTACGACAATGATTGGCGGGGGGGAGACGTTTTTCTTTGGGGTGGGTATTTTATGTGTATTTATTATTAAAAAATTTTGCACTTTATTTTACTTTTATTTTTTTATTACTATGGTCTGTCCCTCAAAGGTCAAAAAAGACCTTTGAGGAACTTTATATATATTTTTTTCTTTCTTTTTTTCTCATCTTTTTCCACTGTAACTGGAGCTGCACAGCAGCCCCAGTTACAGGGGAAATCATCCCTCTCATAGTGACTATTGTCACTAATAGGGCTGTGCTGGGTCTAGTAAGACCCAGCAGCACTCTGTCACTAACGGCACACGGCGATCATGTGACCAGTCACATGAACACCGGGATAAATAGAGACAGCGGCACGGCCGCTGCCTCTATTCCTATACACAGTGTTCATTGAGCGCTGTGTAAAAGAGATCGGAGAAGACTCTCCTCTCCTCAGGGTCCCCGGCAGTCACTGACAGCCGGAACCCGACATTCAGCTGCCCGATCGCTCGGGCAGCAACTTAAAACCAACTTAAAACCACGCCGTAAAAAGTCTATGGCGCAGGTTTTAAGGACCCTGACCGCTGGCCGTAAAAAGACAGCCAGCGGTCGGGAACCAGTTAATGAGGTCATTACACTGGAGAGCTGCTCTAGCTGTCCTATAAGGGTATGTTCACTTGTGGAACTTTTGGCATAAATATTTGCCGTGTTTTTTGTAAAAGTGCCAGGAAGAAATTCCATGTATGAACAACCTAATAGTTGCACACAAATTTTTCTGCAGAGAGACTATTTTGTGATGGTCATACATATAAGGGTATGTTCACACGGCCTATTTTCGGCCGTTTTTCAGGCCGAAAACAGCAGCGAAAAAGAAGTGCATGTCACTTCTTGGGACGTTTTTGGAGCCATTTTTCATTGACTCTATTGAAAAACGGCCGTAAAAAACGCTGCGAAAATCGTGAGTGGCTTAAAAAAACATCTGAAAATACGCAGCTGTTTTCAAGGGAAAACAGCTCCTGGTTTTCAGACGTTTTTGGTTAAGCGTGTGAACATACCCTTAGAATTGATCAGGCACAATAGAGGAAAGTTGGCACCACTCTTTGTTTCCACAGTATGGAACAGGTATGTAGATGCAAATGGAGTCAGGGTTTCCTGGTCAAACAAACTTCGGGTGGTGCTCAGCATGAAAATCATCATGCAATATCATGTAGGTAAGGAAAATGAACTTTAATATAACATCTTGGCAAAGATAAAAAGGAGCACGGCATCCCTGTAGACATATTCTAGGGAATGTAGAGGTCCAGGAAACTGCACGCTGCGGGTTCGTCCGGATGCAAAACTTCGTCCGGTTACAGTACGGGAAAAAATTTGTATAGGTATATTCCTAGGAAGCTATACCTAAAAAGAAACCTTGGTGCGGCGCTGTTCCCTACTCATGAAAATCCTTTGAATGGTACCCAGTAGCGAATATCCAAAAGTAACGTTGAGGTCATACAAATAAAGGGTTTTAATTGTGATCATAAAAGCAACGCGTTTCGGAGCCGTACCGGCTCCTTCATCAGGCTGTGCCATCTCTGCTACTTTTGGATATTCGTTACTGGGTACCATTCAAAGGATTTTCACGAGTAGGGAACAGCGCCGCTCCAAGGTTTCTTTTTAGGTATAGGTCACAAGTGGAGGCACACTTTAAGCTAGAAAAAAGGATTGCTTGAGGAGAATTATAAGTCTACCATGAATACCTTTTCTCCTGGTTTTGGCTTAAAAAACTAAGCAATGTGCCAAATGCGTGTGAATGAGGCTTGACAGGGACAGCTACGATATGAGAATCCCCCTCCCCTTGCCAAACAAATTCGCATATGTAATATCCAAATATCTAACCCCTTTGAGCATGAAATGGGGATATGTTCTGGACTGTTATGTTGGTAATGACATCATCTCTAGAAGAAGGACCTTTGCCTTGTTTTAAGTAAAAAAAATCAGTTGCTTATGAGCACGTTTTGGCTGTGTTCTGGTTCCATACAACCTTCGAGTTGTACGGAGCTGTAATAGGTCACCCATATACTACCATGGGGCTCTACTGTACCTTCGATTTCAAATTAAGTCTTTTTTTCTGTTGGATTCCATACGAATCTGACAGAAAAATATTGTGGCATTCTCTATTGGATGCCATATTCAATTTAATCAACATTATCCAGGTTGCAGGAATGAAAACAAGTTTAATATAGATAATATCATATAATGGTTAAATAATGCCACCGATGTAGTAACCTTTGAAGATACAAGCGCCCCTTGTTCTGTAAATGATCTATGTCATCTAAATTTAACCTTTGCTGCTTTTCATCCCACATGTTTTAAACATTTCCTAACAACCATCTTCTGCATTTATCAGGATGAATCTGGCATTCAGATTTTGTCTCTACGTAGACAACTAGATGACAGCACTAACCATGGTGAGAGACTGCAGAACCAGCTGCAGAAACTGCAGAGACAGCTGACCGAGCTCCAGGAAGGTATCTCTTTTCTTCACGTTTAAAGTCAGAAGACAGGATGATAATATATGTCGTTGATGTAGAACATTCTAATCTTTAAGTCCATGCACCGGGAATTGTATATGCCAGAAAAGATTCTGGGGCATATGCCAAACGTATCCATAGGGTCCCATGCACACAGCGTATGCCAAAAGAGTGTCCTTTTGGCAAATGTCGGGATTGTATGTGTCAGCATACCTTTTTTTTCTAATGTATAGGAAAGCATAGTCTGCTGCACTTTCCAGGCATATAGTAGATTTTTTTATTTTACAATGGGAGTCATTGGGCGACGTACTCCACTGTATGCTCATGCAGTGGAGTATGTCGCAGCCTTCTGTCAAAAGTATACGTCGGGGAGAACTCCTGACGGATGCCTATGATTGAAGGACAAAGCAAAGTTTGAACAGAGCCTTAATTTCGTTGTTTTGCTTATTTTACATTTGTAAGGTTCTGGCTTTGTGAATTTGTTGCCGTTTATTTTACCCTAGTTCAATGCAGGGTCATATTTGTCCAGGAAATCATCTACAGGATATGGATACATTCCATTTTTTTGCTACTAGGCATCACATAAAGAAACAAACAAATCTTATTTTGCATTTATTGTACATGAGCAGTGGCAAAAAAAAGACACAAGTTTCCATTTACAAAGAGGAGCCAAAAGGAAGCTGTAAAGACGGGGTCTCCATGACGATCACACCCCAAAATTGCATGCTATAAGTACATCAGTATTTTGTGTAATATTGCATTGCAGGAAACGGCATGTGTAAAATCAATCACACCATGGGGGGAAAATATCTCAATACAATGTTGATTTTTTTTGCCATCAAGATAATTAGTGTATGCATGGGGATGTATAGGGATACATTAAACGGTAACTAAACTTTCAAAATACTTTTGAAATGTTATAGTGACATGTTAGAAGTTTTGATTGGTGGGGTCCGAGCACTGAGAACCCCACCGATTGCTAAAATGAAGCGGTAGAAGCACTCGGATGAGCACTCCGCCGCTCCGTTTCTGATCGGCTTTCCTCGGAGCAGTGTACAGGCTCAATAGAAGGCCTATGAGTCCATGAGGAAAGACGATCAGAAACCCATCAGTACAGCACTCACCCAATCGCTTCTGCCGCTTAATTTTACCAAACAGTGCGGGTCTCAGTGCTCGGACCCCCACCAATCAAAACTTCTAACATGCTACTATGACATGTCAAATGTTTTTTTACATTTTAGTTACCCTTTAACCCGTTAGTGACCGCCAATACGCCTTTTAACGGCAGCCACTAATGGGATTTATTCTGATGCATATGCCTTTTCACGGCGCTGTATCAGAATAAATAAATAGAACAGGGAGCCGTCAAATCTCCCTCCCTGCTCTCAGCTGCCAGATGTAGCTGAGAGCTGGGGGCGTCCCTGCTCTACCGGGTGAGATCGATATTAGTATCGATCTCACCCGTTTAACCCCTCAGATGCGGTGCTCAATAGCGAGTGCCACATCTGAGTGGTTTTGGAAAGAGGGAGGGAGCTCCCTCTCTCTCCCACTGACACCCGGCAATAAGATCGCCAAGTGTCTGTGTCACCAATGGTAGCCGGGGGCCTTATAAAGGTAGTAGTGAATGCCTGCTAGATCGTGCCTGAGGCATGGCCTAGCAGATGCCTGTCCGTTTTAAACGGACAGGCAGTAATACACTGCAATACAAAAATATTGCAGTGTATTATAAAAGTGATCGGAGAATTGCATATTAAAGTCCCCTAGTGGGACTAGTAAAAAAGTAAAAAAATAGTTTAATAAAGTTAATTAAAAACCCACTTTTTCCCCTTACAAACTGCTTTACTATTAAAAAAACAAAATAAAGTAAAAAAGTTACACATATTTGGTATCGCTGCGCCCGTAACGACCCCGACTATAAAGCTATTACATTATTTAACCCGCAAGGTGAACGACGTAAAAAATAAAATAAAAAACTATGGAACAATTGCTGTTCTCTGCGAATCCTCACTTAAAAAAAATGTGAAAAAAAGTGATCAAAAAGTCGTATCCTCTACAAAATGGTACCGCAAAAAAAAGCCCTCATACAACTGCATCAGCAGAACAATAAAAAAAGTTATGGCTCTTCAAATATTGAGACACAAAAACAAATAATTTTGTAAAAATTTGGTATCATTGCAATCGTAACAACCCGCTGAATAAGCTTATTGTGTTATTTATATCGCACGGTAAACGGCTTAGATTTAGGACGCAAAAAAAGAGTGGAGAAATTTCAGGTTTTTTTCAACCCCCCCCCCCCCCAAAAAAAGTTAATTAAAGTTAATCAATATATAATATGTACCCCAAAATGGTGCTATTAAAAAATACAACTTGTCCTGCCAAAAAACAAGACCTTATACAACTATGTCAACGTAAAAATAAAAAAGTTATAGCTCTTGGAATGTGACAATGAAAAACGTAAAAAATAGCTTGGTCATTAAGGTTTAAAATAGGCTGGTCATTAAGGGGTTAAGCACAATATCATGCAACAATATAACGTAATCACATTAGTAAAATTATAGAACCCGTTTAGTCACCAAGAAGCCGTAGAAGAAATAGTTCTAATGTATTTTTAATATGCTTAATGCCAATGAGAGAACTTCTTCCTACGCTACATTGTAGACATCCGATGTAAACAACACAATATCATCCATTTGAAAAGGATTATGTCAAGTTATTGCGTCTGCTAGCTTTAGAAATAATTTCATGTCACCTTTTCTGAGCTCTGTGAGCAATTCTCAACACTAAAACTTCACAGCCTCGGGCTACGTTTTAAAGGGTGTGACCCTACAGCCATAACAAGGGGCTGGGAAGGGAGGGAACTTTATCCTATTCTCTGTACGAGAGGCTTCACAAGCTGTAACATAATGGCACGGATTATCACATAAATGGGGAACATCACTTTTTGTTCTTTAAAATTCATCCTCACTAATGAACTGTGTGAAATGAAAGACATGATGACAGGTTTTTACATTTCATGCTCACACAAGGATAACAACTAATTGTGGTCTGTATGCAACACCCCGCCTTTAATTTTCCTATAAAACTTATGTCAAGTCACACAAGGTTATTTATTTTTTTTGGGAACAATCGGTCTGCTAGCTAAAGCTGCTAGTTTATACTGATAGTTAATACAGGGAAACTTCTATCTGTGCCTTTTGTATCTTAAAATATAAATCTGAGTTTTTGTAACCCATGTAATATGTCAGTATGCAGTGTAGATGGTGGATTAACATTGGTAATCACTACCTTGAAATCTGAAGGGGTTGTCCAGGCTGTGGACGGTTTTTCATATTGATGACCTATCCACAGGATATGATCAGTGGGGGTCCGACACCCAGACCCCGCATCAATAAGCTATTCCGGCTGCCTCCAGGCGCCAAAAGTTATGCAGTCGGTGCTGGAAGCAGATGGCTTCAAGTGAATAGGAACAGAGTTGCAGTAACCCAGCACGGCCGCTATACAGTGTATGGAACCATCTGCTTCCGGCACAGAGCACTGCATAACTTCCAGCACCCAGAGGCAGCCGGAACAGCTGATCAGTGCGGGGTACGGGTGTTGGACCCCCACAAATCATATGCTGATGACCTATCCTATGGATAGGTCATCAGTGTGAAAAATATCCCCCAAACTGGACAACTCCTAAGTCCTGTTTTGGTCATCACAGAATGCATTGACTTTTCCAGTCTGTACGGATGTCCGATTGCACTCAAGTCTTTCATTATATTTCAACTTTTAAAAATAGGAATTAAAATAACAGAAATTACACGTGAAAATGCATTAAATTATTGAAGTCTACAATTAGGACTGCACTTTGAGTCCGCAAAAAAAACCTGTATTGCAGTCTGTATGGTGCTTCTGTGCCTATCCATGTGTCTATTTAATTCTCTAGAAGCATTGCGGTCATGAGGCAGCATGCGATGGAACATGCTGTATATCTCCAATATCTCAGAATCTTCACTTTGTTGGGCCATTTTGTAGGTGCTATTACAGCCATTAGTTTAGCTTTGAACCTCATTCCCTTAAAAACCTAACAGTTTTTTTTATTTTATAAAAGGGCAACAGAAGATGGAGGAGCGCCTTGGCACTGCTCATACAGAAATGCGCCTGCTGCAGGACAATTTGCGTCAGGTGGGGATAGAGCGTCAAGCTGCAGGAGAGTGCGCCCTAAAGCTGGAGCACAGTTTACGTGTCAGCGAAGATGAGAAAAGAGACCTACAGGTATGGAGGAATAAACAGAGCGTGCCAATAATATGAATGTAACATTATGAAAGGAGATTGTGCAGATTATTATGCGACAGGGTATACCTATTGTACTCTTGTTCTCATTCCAGTTATCATCACGTTAACATCACGCTTGCTTTTACACCTCCGGTTTATGTTACCTGTACTTGGCGTACTTGACTTGTCAGTATACACGAATGTTTACTGTGGAACAAATCCCCTCCACCCACTTATTTGGATGTATTCTCTTTAACAGTAGAATTTTGATGGGATTGCCCTCCCAGGGACCCCACATCACCTTCTTGTCTGCTGGTTTCCCTCAATATAATGGGTGGAAAGTACTTTTGAAAGTGGCCAAAAAAATGGTGAATGATGAATTGATGAATGACCTATCTCAGGTGAAGAGATTAAACTAAACATGGCTGCTTTCTTTTAGAGACAACGACACTCTTATCTATGGCTGTGTGTGGTATTGCAGGTCAACCCTATTCAAGGAAATGAGGTTGAGTTGCAATACCAGACATAGCCTATAGACAAGAGTGGTGGTGTTTTGAAATAAAGCAGCCATTAATTTTTAATCTTATACAACTACTTTAAAGGGGTTGTCCAAGAGTTAAAATAATCTGGCAGAATATGAATATGTAATAAAATAACAAAAAAAAAACTGCTTAGTCAAAAATTAGTGCGAAACTTTTAGAATTATGTACATTTAGTCACATTGCACTTGTTCTTACGGATGATGCCTTATTGTTTCTTTCAGGAACGACTGTGTCGGGCTCGTAGTGATGAAGGCAGGCATGGGCTTGAGTGCAAGGGCCTAAGAGAGGTTCTTGAAGCCTCAGAGAACCGTGGCACAGACTTGGAGCTAAGACGCCGCTCTCTGGAGGGTGAACTGGAGAGGACACGGCTTTGTCTTGCAGAGAGGGAAGCAGAAGCGCAGTCACTGCAGGACAGAGCACATTCTTTGCAGGACCACCTGAAAGAGAGTGAGGACAGGGAGGCAGCTCTGCAGAGAGAGGTGCAGCGGTTAAGCCTTGCATTGGCCAGGGCACAGGATGGTGAGCGGCAGCAGCAAGAGAAGTCACAGGGGCTGTCCCAGGCACTCGGAGAAGCATCAGCTGGTAGAGGAAACTTGCAAGATGATGTGAACAGACTACAAGGAGCCTTGACGGCTGCTGAGCAAGATAGAAGGGTGCTACAGGTAACAGACAAACACCCAGGAATCTCATTTTAGTCAAATTAATCATTTGAAGAGATAATGCATACCTGGAAGCGGTCCCAGTTATCATGGGACAGGTTTGGGTGTGCAGTAATACATTTAATTTGGAATGTTGGCAAGTATCCTAATGGTTTTCTTTTCATTTGTTGAATGTATTATTCATCGCTTGCCCAGGAGCGGTTGGATTCAGTACGGCAGGCATTGAGTGACAGCAAGAAACAGAACCTGCGTCTTTCACAGACAGTACAGGAGCACCAACAGCAGCTGGGAGAGCTACAGCTAACCTGCAGGGAATATCAGGCACGGTCAGAAGAGCTGCAGCAGGTGAGATGTCATGCAAATCAAAAAACATTCATAGCGTCAATGCATAAATGGCAATTCCCCAAAAATTTATTATCCTAATAATTACCTTTAAAAATGGGTATTAAGTTAATAAAGCAGGAAATTTTGACCCCCCAACTTACCTGTCAGCAACCTGTAGTCGCCTGACAGATTCACAGGGTACCAGTGGGAATGTGAGCCCAGAAAAGATAATAAAACTATATAAGGAAATTGCTGTTTATGCAAATCTACACTTAAAAGAATATCGCCATCTAGATATAAAAATTCTTCTACACCTTTAGGTCCATATTGTTATAATATTGTCCTTACGGTGCCTCATACGAGTTTGTCAGGCTAACAGACTAATGGACTTAAACAACGACAAGTCATACAAGATACATTAAACAAGGATAAGTGTCTTACAATTAGGTTTTCTGTGATTGAAAAAGACTTGGAACTTCCTATTTGTTTGAATTTTGTGTCCCTTTCAGGTTCTTTTTAAACACCAGCAGAGGGAGAAGGAACAGGGTGTTTCTCTTGTTGACCTGCAAGAAAGAGTAAAGCTGCTACAAGGGGACAAGACACAGGTCGAGATTGACAAACAGGACATTCAGCACTCAGCCACACTTCTGGAGAAAGGGAACAACACATTGAGAGCTGCTCTGGAAAAGGTAACCGCATGCTACAGGAGTCCTCGACCTTCTGAAATAAGACAATATAGAGCAAACCTTATACGATAGAGACTTTGGCCAACATGCCTAATTAGAGTCTTACCTGTCTGAGTTCTGGTAGGACTATTAGATGGAGAACATCTACAATGTGTACATTTTGAAGAAGCATTCATATTGCTCCGTCACTTACAGGTGAAGCGCGAGCAGCTGCGTTTGGAGGGAGAAACACAACGGATCAGCATAGAGAAGGAGCAACTAAACCAATTGGTGATGTCCTTGAAAAAAGATGTGACCGAGGCACAGAGACAGAATCAATACTTGGAGGTATATTTACACTACCAATAATTAATCCAGTTAGAGTGTATGTCGATGTGTACTAGTAGTTATTTCTACAAAATTCTTTGGTCTTACCAGACTGTAAGTGTACTCATTCCTGTATATACTGACAAGATGCTATGAACGCCAAAGTAATCCATTCACGCATCTCATATTATTATTCTTTTACTAGTATAGCGCCAATGTATTCCGCAGCGCTGTACAGAAGTTGTCCTTCTTCACTGTCCCCAGTTACGCTCACAATCTAAATTTTCTCTCTGTATATTTTTGGAGTGCCTGGAGGAAACCCACACAAACATAGGGAGAACATACAAACTCCATGCAGATAGAGGATTTGAACCCAGGACCCCAGTGCTGCAAGGCAACAGTGTTAATAGCAATACATTGTTATTTATTGTATTTTAATAGACCCAGATGACGGAGATGGAACGTGCTCATTCACAGCGGCTTATGGAACTCAGTATGAGACATCGTCAGGAGGTGGATACAGAGAGTGAAAGACTGCGCATTGCTCAGCAGCAGGCAGAGATGACACTGGAGTCTAGGGAAAGAGCTCATAGGCAGAGGGTCAAAGGGCTGGAGGAGCAGGTAAATGCTCATGGATTATTAAAAAAAACCTTGTTACAATGTTGGACAATGGGTACGAGGCATATCTACTGGCAGGTTACACCATTGCTGAGGGGGGACCTGAAGATAAGAGCACGGTATAGAAGACAAAGCCAATCTTCACCCATTCTTTCTACTTATGAAGAGCAAAATGCTTGACATTTAGTTCTGGACCCTCATCTATTAGTCAGAGCGGAAAACGGCTACCAAGAATGTCTCTCACTCTGGTGGACCTGGCAGTGCATTACATTAACAGCCCGCTGATTTCAATGGGAACTGTGCAATGCTGCATTTCCCCTGTGGTGGCGCTGCAGCGAAATTAAACACTTGCTTAAGGGTTTCCTGACAGATTACAGTTGATCGCTAAGGGCTAGTTTCACACGTTCAGGATTTGATGCGGATTTGAGTTGTGGAATACGCAGAGCAAATCTGCATAATTTTACTGTACAATGCAGGTAGATAGGTTTCTACAATCCCAAACCACATGTAGCGTATTTTTACATTACGGATTTATAGATGCGGGTAGAAATGTTAAATCTGCAGCATGTCCATTCCGTGCCGGATTCAATGCGTATTAATTGCGGATTTTAATCCTAGAAATCAATTAGATGTTAAAATCCGCAATGAAATCTGCACCATAAGAAATACGCACTTGCAGATTTCTAAATGTGGATTTATATACGGATTTGATTCAGATTTCATCCATATCAAATCCTGAACGTGTTAAGGGTCCCAGCAACCACACATCCAGTTTACAGCTTTTAATCGGGGACCCTTCTAAATAAAAGGGACTGACCAAAGCAGACAACCCTTTTAAGGAAACCATCAGCACAATAGAATGTAAACTTTAAACATTCGCTGTTACGTGGGCTGATTTCACTGTTTGAAAAATTGGGCAAGGCTTTGTTTGGGGATGTTGCTTTAAGCAGATTAGATTGTGGTCTAAGTAAATTAGTTGTACAGTTCACTGCTTCTCAAACTGTGTGGCACCCACCAGTTGTTGGTAAAGCACAGCGGGGATGCAGTTTTGACAGAAACCAACAGTTTTGCTGGTCTAGCAACATAGTTGACTCCTTTTGTGCTTATTTTAAAGGGTAAAGCACTTCAGCTGCTTCGTTTTAGCGATCGGTGGGGGTCTCAGTGCTCAGACCCCCAGCGATCAAAACTTCTGACATGTCACTATGACATGTCAGAAGTTTGTTGATTGTTTAGTGACCCTTTAATGTTATACCTGGTTCAGGAGACAAATGTTAAGATAAATTGAGGTGATCTTTTAAAATATTGGCACGGACTACAACCAATAATGAGGCCCCCTCATATACCATGTTCTGGCTGGTGAGGCCCCTGTAGAAAAGATTTGGAATCCCTGGTATAAACTGCTCCTTTATTGGGCAACAGGTTGAGCAGTCTTCAATAGGATAGACAAACTTGGACAGACCAATTTAAATTGGGGCACATAAAAATATCCTAATAAAATAAGTGAGGAATTGCATTTGCGCTTACTATTTACCCAAGTAAAAAAATGTGGGTTTACTTGGCCAAAATGTCGTTCATGCTGTACCCCTGCTTGTCATTGAGCCCCATCACACAGTCATGTGTACTTCTTTTTTCAAATGAGTTTGGGTATTGGGGGTTCCAACTTGCCAGTGCTTTCTGCATGTCTGACTGGCTGATGGGGCTCAATGATAGATGGGGTGCATCATTTGGTTATGTACATAAGTTATTCATATAATTACTCAAAAAATAAAAATATTTATATCTTCTCTCATAGGTGACCACAATACAAGAGCAGCTTGACCTGGAGGTGAAACGTAGACAGCAGACCTTGCGTTCTGCTCATTAACCTCTTCCTGGAAATAAGGAAGAAAATTCATATTTCCTAGAAATAAGGAAAGAAACTCCATCTGAATATACCTGCTGGAAGTCATATCTATATAGAGTCATATGGACAGTCACAGGGTCTCATTTCTACCATGCAGATAATAAACACCAGTGAAGGCCACTACAAAGCATTGTCAGTTATAGAGATAAATACTCATTTGGTTTTTGATCTTTTGTCATAAAACATATGTATTTACACCACAGTCATAAATTTGTTACAGGGGATATTCTCTTATGGAGCAGATTAATCATTACATGAAAGACATTTATAGTAAGGAATAAAAATACAATCTCGTTTGATTGATGCGCTCCTTTGATTCAGCTAAAGTTTTCCTTCAGTAGTGGCCCCAGAAATCTTACTGCAGATAATATTTTTAATACAAACTACACTTTGATGATAGGCAAATACCACCTACTTAGACCCAACAGTACTACGACAACAACTAAAGAGATGTTTCTATAGGGGAAGCAGAACATCTAGGCTGGATTCACACACCGCACATTTGTTGCAGATTTTTGAGCCAAAGCCAGAGGTGGATCCATGAGGAAGAAGTATACGTTTTTCCTTTATATTTCCCATACCTTATGAAACCACATCAGGCTTTGGCCCAAAAATCGGCAACAAAACCCTCAACATATACGTGATACACAATGTCGCCGGCAAATCTTGGTAAAATCGCAGTATTAAACTAAATTGATTGTGACCTCAATGTTTACCTTTCAGGGAAAAAGTTGCGGGCTACTTGGGCCGATGCCACGCAGCTTTTCTCACCCAGCAATTTTACTGTGGACCTTGTTGCCATGGAGCTCTAGCCTAACAATAGTCAGTCTGTGTTATTAAAAAAATTAGTTCTGACCAATGGAAATTTGTGGCATCATTTAGAAAAGGTATAGAGGCGTTTTTTCCATGGGTTGAGGCATTACTGATAAACACTGAAAGCATTTAGTCAGCTATCTGAGCAAATACATGTATAGCAATGACAGTGGAAAATCATTCCCATGGTCTCAAATATCTTTTTATTTATATTCCTTTATTGATGAGCATCCTGATTGTAACAAACTTAGCGTGGTGGCTGGATCGCTCAAGGGCACATTTTTATGTCTATGGTAGCTTAACGGCAGTCTATAAAAGGCTTTTCCCACTAGACACTTATATAAATTTCTGACGGTGAGGGACCTACCACTGTCTACTCCATGATCCTGGCAATGAGAGCATCAAAAGCTACCATTTTTGTATACAGCTTCTCTGCAGACCTATGTGCCTCTATGGTTACAGATTATAATCAAACCCTGTGTGTAGTCTGATCATGCAGCCAAGTGTTACTCCAATCCATCTGCTTCCTCATCTTGCTAACCTATAGACGATATAAGAGGGGGTCAGATGAAAGATTAAGAGTGCCTTCCGTACCGCAAAAATCTGCTGTGGAAATTTCCCCCGTGTATTCCTATGGGTAAAAACAAAATCTGTAAAACATCCATGGTTTAAATTTCCTTGCAGAATTTTGCCACTGCGGAAATATTTTATGCAGTGTTTTCGCTATGTGTTGCGGATTTTAGATGCAGAATTTCATCATAGACTTCAATGCCATATTAAATTTTGTACTGAAATACGCAACGCAAATATGGAGCAAATTCACCTCAAAATCCGCAAAATTTATTCCACTGCTGAATTTGCTGCTGAAATACTGTTGCATATTTTGTGGCTTATTTTTACACTACGTGTGATTGTACCTTAACACATGACTGCAGGATCAGACTACACAGGGTTTGTGTGTAGTCTGTAACCCTGGGGACACATACTATAGATGGTAGCAGCTGTAAAACAATAGAATTAAACAAAGGATTTTTGCAAAGTATATATATATATATATATTTATTTTGGAAGCATTAAAAGCAATAATTAAACGGTTGCAAAAGTGAACTAGTACAGGTTATTTATTACATTTTAAATTTATCCCCTCCCCAAACAAACAAAATCAAACATATATTGAATAAATACAGAAACCTATGTTCTATATAATAGTCTGGAAATTCTGATTGTCCAGCCTTTGTTTCTGACAGGACTATAAGATAATTTACCATCTATATTAGTTTTTATTTTGGGATGTCTTCCCGTATGTTCTCCCACCAGTAAATGTTATATACTTTTCTACAAAAGTCTGATCATCTATAATATTTGATAATCTGTCACTATTCAGGTCCTTTTGTTGCCAGATGAAAGAATTGTTATTGTAAACTAAATACAAAATAATACAGTTATTACCAATAGTTATATGTACAATATATCTTAGGCCTACAATGTTTACAAAGATTTTTATCTTATTGTAATGACTATCCTATATTCTTAGAGATTGGTTCAGAGTGCACTAGACCAGAGGAGGTGCACGAATAGGGTCCCAACCCAATCGTATTTAGAAAAAGTATTCGGCACACAATCGTTGGTTTTGAATTCTTTGATTTTTATTGTATTGGATGCCAGGGGTTTGGTGCGTGCAACGTTTCGGCGCTGTCATCAGTATGGCGCCAAAAATAAGCGGAAATCCGCCATACTGATGACAGCGCAGTACATCTGGATACACCAGCGACCAATGGGAACATGTGCCTGACGAAGGTCCTTTGACCGAAACGTTGCACGCATCAAACCCCTGGCATCCAATACAATAAAAATCAAAGAATTCAAAACCAACGATTGTGTGCCGAATACTTTTTCTAAATATCCTATATTCTTATTTCCTGAAATTATGATTATACACATGATAATCCAGCTCATAACATTAGTGTTACACATATTAGGCTTAAAACAGGATCTGTCACTAGTTTAGTAATGCCCAATCTCCTAGCTAATCTGATAGGCTGTCACTCTGATAATGCTACTGAAAATTGTGTCCCAAAATGTTTATTATTTTAAAAGTTATGAGCTTTTTTCTAAATATGTAAATTAGCCTGTACTAGACAAGTGGGGGTCAACAGCAGCGATTCTCCTGAGGTGGAGCCTCCTCACAGCCTCTGACGCTGTCCTATCAGCATGAAGCTGCTTCACACAGTGTGAGAGACTGAGGCTGGAGTGAAGGGTATCACTTCAAATAGCCATATCTCCGGCTGTGGACCACCTAGAACAGCGGTGGTGGCATATGAAAAATGAGATCTTTCATATGGCAGCTGGCCTTTCATATGGCAGCAGGATTGCAGTTCTAGCTGTGAAACAACCGGAGATATCACCAGTTGAAAACACAGTCGGGAATGGAAGCTGTATACTATGTGATCACTCTGTGTTGCTGGGAAGGGGGAGAAGCTGTATGCTGATTGGACAGCGTCATACAGAAAACATTACACCGCCCAGAGTAAAAAGAAAGAGTCACCTCCTATTTGGCTATTAGAGTCATATTAGCATATTTAGAAAAATTCTCATAACTTTGCAAATAATAAACACTTTTGAAAAAAAAATATATATATCGTAGTTATCAACATCATAGCGCCTATTAGATTATTCAGGAGATAGGGAATTAATAAACTAGTGACAGATCCTCTTTAAGCTAGCCATACACATTAGACAGCAGTAGGGTGATGTTCGAAAGATTGCTTGTCCGATGAACATTCAGTAAGCCGACATCCCCATACACATTTCAGATGATATTGGTTGTTATAGTCGTGCAATTTGCCCATACATGTATAATGAGACAAGAGAATTGCGGTCGATGTATGGGCGGAAGTGACTTTCCAGTTTTTTACAAGAGTACTGGTGGTGATCAATTTTTCTCTAACGCATTTAGCCACCTTAAGGAAACAATGCGTTACTGCAACATTATCACAAGATGCGTCGCAACCTTGTGTGGATTAATTACATTGGTCACAAGATTGCCTATTACTTTTTTCCCCTAAGGAAACATTTAAGTTGCTTTGCAAGATGTGGTAATCCCTCAATTTTACCGTGTCTCACTGGCCTTTGTGTGGAGCCCGAGCCTAATAAGTTATGACATGGTTTCCTATTTATTCATATCTGCAGAAAAAAAAGAGTGATAAAACAGATTTCCAGTGGAATCGAGTCATTTGTCTTGTTCCCATAGGCTCGGACAATCAGCATGAGGGCTCTGTATAGGTTATATCAGCCAACTCATTGCCTTATTTTTGGTTTACAAGTGCATGAATAATATAACCAGAAAGGAGGAGATTCATGAAAAAATTTAAAAAACAAATGCAGTTTTCCCAATGGCAACAGATCACGAGTAAAACACTCACTTTTAGGTTATAAAATAAGAAGACACTACCTGACTGGTTGCTATAGTTAAAACCTGTCACTTTTCCTTTGTACCAGTTTTATAAGTTTCCTCCATTGTCTTATCAGTTGAGTTCAGAAATCAGTTAAAGGTTATGGTAATGTAACTAGGTCTAAAATAAATACAAATATCTATTTATATATGAATATTTTAGCAGAGTGGATTATATACACTTTCATATAACTTTTTATGAGTATTTAATAAAAATAAATTTATGTTTTTCATAGGAACCAATGTTGCGTTATTATTTATCTGTGACCACTTTTTTTCCTATAAATACAGGGTAGTTCTTGCAAGGCCCAGGAAACTAACTATAAGATCTTGTCACGTTGGTATAGGGTTCCTGCACTGCTTCATTCCTTTTACCCGGAGGTACCTGACAATTGTTGGCGGTGTAGTAGAGCCGGTGGTACAATGTTGCATATTTGGTGGGGGTGCCCGTTAATCAATTCATTTTGGGCTACAGTGGTGGATCTGATACAGAAAGTCACGGGTCAAGTGCTGCCCAATACACCGGAGGTGTTGCTTCTTTCCATGCTCCCTGGAGCGATCAAAAAATACACGAAAACCTTGATTAGTTTCATGCTGATCGCAGCACGCACGGTTTTTCCACGGCTATGGAAGACCAGTGGCATACCCACTATTACTGAATGGTTTCAGGAGATTTTACATCTGCAGGGAATGGAGGAGGCAACACAGGCCCAGCATGAACATCCACGGTCAGGGAGTTTGGTCTGGCAGGAATGGCAGGAGTTCTTTGAGTCGGACGATTACTTACTGTACGCGTAGGCCTAATGGGACATTTCAGGGGGAGACTGGGCCTGATCCGCCCTGATAGTGGGAATGCGAGCCCTCTGGGTTTGCCTGTTCTCTTTATCCTCTATCCGATCTAGGGTTAGGAAGTAGTGCCTTATCGCATGTCATGATTCTGATGCCGTCTGTCGTGATGCCCACTGTCCTGGCTGCCTTCTCAGTATTGATTGTGATGTAGTGCCATGTATTCCTGATATCCAGGTGTCTTAGCCACCTTATTACTTTCTCCTCTGCTGGACAGAGGAATCTGTTGCAATGTATGTCATTATCATATGTATAATATGGAGGGTTTTATTTTTTGATTTTTCTTCTTGTTTTCTTTTTGTTACTTCTTGCCGGCTATGTCTGATGAATGCATATATTTTCTGTAGTGCTGTACATTTCTGGCTTGTTTTGATTGGTTTTGTGAAAATACCCAAAAATAAAGAATGTTTAAATACAGGGTAGTGTATGGGTCCTCTAAACAAGTGCCTCCTACATCCATTTTAGAAATTGTTTGTACTCTGAAGTTAAAAAGTTATAGATTTGTAGACACAGAGGAAACAAAAGGAGGAGAAAGAAAAGGAGTATACCAAAACATACCAACTCACTTCACAATTAAAAATCAACCTTTATTAGAAGTTACTTCAAAAGGTGGTTTGGTAAATACCTTATTAGGGAAATAGGTCCATTTAGGACCCTCATTTTTTAGTCAGAAGGGTGAGCGGCTACAAAGATCATCTCTTGCTCTGGAGGACCTAACATATCCGTGCATTACATGGACACCCAATTGATTTCAGGGGCAACTATGCAATGCCTCATTTTCCCTTTGATGCCGCTAGAAGTGAATTGAACTCTTGCTCACAGTGGGAAATTGAACACTTGATCACAGTGGGATACCTGTGATCAGCTTATCAGAGGACCATTTTTTTAAATCTGTTTTTTATTTGTATTTAAGTAAAATACAAATGCACAGAACACAGTGAACTGTGTCAGACCGACCCAACAGTGGTCGGAGAAAATAATCAAACAGAAGGTACAAAACAAAGGGAACAATCAAATAGCCATGCTAATGAGAGGTGCACCATTATAGAGAACTAAATACGTGATCAGAAACATGACATGGTACATATATTCAATGAAAGAAAGCTCATTGTTCTGATCCAGGCCAGGACAAACAAGACATTTGGGAAGGTGGGGGGGGGGGTATTATTTTTCCCCCTAAGACCAGTTAGAATTACAGAGCACTATCAGATGTCAGCAGGGACTTATATGTATCCGAGGTCTGAAACTGGATCCAAGGGGACCAAACTATGAAGAAGGTTTCCCCAGTATTCTGCAGCGATGGAGTGAGCTCCTCCATCCTCATGATGTCTTCCACTGTACAATGGTTGGGGCAGCGTTTTAGTTTTTTTCATAGGGCAGGAACACAGGCTCGGCCAGCATTGACCAGATGGCGGAAGATAGATCGAGTGTAATAACGCTGTGGAAGATCATTGATATGTAAGAGAAAAAGAGACAGGGATCTGTCTAAGGCTATACCAGTAACCTGGTAGGAGAGTCTGTGGACCCCCGACCAGAACTCTTGAGGGGCTGATCAAGACCAAAATATATGTAAGAGAGTTCACACTGCAGAACCACAGCGCCAGCACATAGGGGAGGACGTGGGGTAAATCAGGTAAAGTCTCTTTGGTACATAGTACCAGCGGGACAGGAGCTTGTACCCAGCCTTCTGGTATCTACTAGCGATGCAGGACTTGTGGAGGAGGCCTGTAAGTCTGCTCCCCATTTGGCCAAAAACGGGAGGTCGTAGCCTTCCGGAGGAATGGCCAGCAGAGAATATAAAGATGATAGAGAGTGTCGTGTCACACGGACCTGAAGATGAGCAAATTGTCTCAAACAGGGTTTTGGTTTGAAAGTAAACTTCAGGCGTAAGGGAGGCAAGGAATTGAGCAGGGGAACCTTTTAACAAAAAACTATTTCAAAAGTGGACAACCCCAAGAAACTGTGTTCACAGCACTCTCTCTCATCAGAGTTTTCGCTCTCAAGGAGCTAAATAGAGCTGCAAAGTCACAATGTCCAGGAACATCTTCGGGACCACAAACGCATCAGAATTTCAGAAGAAGGCGACAGCATCCATACATTGTTTTTGTAGAAAATATATTAAAAAAAGTATTTATTCTAGCATGATGGAAAATGTGTTTTCTGTCATGCTGGAATAAATACTTTTTCTTATATATATTTCTACACCTGGGTGGATGCTGTCGCCTTCTTCTAAAATTCGAACTCCTTTAAAACGCTCAAAAATTTCTGAATATGTTGGTCAGATTCAGATCTCGGGCCCCGAAGCTTCAGGGCAACACTGATAATGGTTGTTTAAGTAAAATGGATGGTGTTGGATCCATGTAACATTGAGCCTAATTGTACAATTTGTCAGATTAGTGTATTTGCATGAGGCCATTTACTATATAAATAATAATAGCAGGATGTATAATTGTGTGGAAGAAGGCTAGAAGTTACTGCTGATAACCCGTTTCTTAGCCGACAAGATAACTAATAGTGGTGAACAGTGACGGGGAATACCCTCATGGTTTATGTATCATTGGTCCTCTTCCAAGCAATCGATAAGTGCAGGAATCGAAGGCGTTTAAAGATGTTTCACGTATTTACTAACACCAAACTACATGCAGCAAATACCAAAGTCTATGGTTAAATAGTCAGAAGTCCCTCTTCTTACAGTGAATGGCTGCGGCTTGTGAGGATGATTTAAGGAATAACGCTGCTATGTAAACATTGACCCCGGTGCTTTACACAGTTCACACATACACAACACTACAAACTTGATGAGAGCTGTCAGAGACACGTTGAATAAGTCACTCTACTCACCTTCCAAAATAACACACTACTCTATTCTATTCATCCACAGCAAAGTACATTTCACATTCCATGATTTACTCTCGATGGGTTCTATATTGAATCTTGAAAAATATTTTTGCCTTATTGCGCCAATGTGGCATACTTTACCTAAGCTAGATACCATTAAATTACTACCAGTTTCAAATGTATGTAATAGTCTTGGTAATTTAGAGTTCTGGATAATAAGTACTACATAAAGGAGTCTTTCAGTAGTTATTTTTATCTGCAAACATAGCTCACCACTGAGAATATTGTACTGGTATGGGGGATCAACAATCCCAGCACTGAAGAACTCCGCTATGAAGATAAGTAGCAGTGTGGCAGTAGCTTCAAACTATCCAATGCCTGCGCAAAGTTCTATTGTGTCGCATTCACACTCATGTTTGGGAGATTTATTGTTCTGTAAAGGGGTGAACTGACGTTCTACAGGGCACTTTCCAATGGCCCGTAGCGTTAAGGTGGCCATACAGATGAAAGTTGAAGAAACTGTACAATTTGGATCAGATTGAACGATCGTCACTAATGTAATGCCACAAACAATCGCCGTCAGTGAACTTTTACAAAAATGGTAGGCCATGTTGGAATTTTTAGTTTGATGATTGAAGGTGGTAGCAGAAGAAAATGATGTCATTATATTTTACATCCATCCGCCAATACGTCGGCCAATTATTATTTTCTGTCATCGGATATGTAGGGGCACATTGGTAGACTGCACCGAACAACATCATTTGAAATCTGTATAGGTACATTGTGCAATCATCAGCCTTTTTCTATCTTCTGTGTACGGCCAGCATTAAGGGAACCCATAGCCAAACTGTATCATATATCTTTACAGTATTGAGAAATTTTACAGTAAGGCCTGATTCACACGAACGTGTTAAACGTCCGTGGGACGGCTGTTGAAACAGCGGTCGTCCCACGGACCTATGTAATTCAATGTGGCCGTTCACACAGCCGTTGTTTCAACGGACCGTGTGAAGGGTCCGTGGGAAAATAGGACATGTCCGTTCTTTTCACGCATCACTCCATAGGCTCTCAACTATGGTGGACATCGCGTCCAGCAGCACTGAGCACAGATGCACCTCGGACATGAAAAAACGGCAGAGATGCGCAGCGCTCGTGTGAATCAGGCCTAAGTACGTATATGCCAACCTTTTTTTTTTTACTTTCCTTTTGCAAGTTGGGTCTAGGTTTGTTAAACTGAAACCAATGAAAGGTGAGCATAGAAAAAAGTTATATGTTAAAGTTTTTAAATAAAGTAAAAAATAAAATAAAAAATACTGTATAGTGGGTGGTAAAGGAGCCATCTGTGGGTCCATCCCAGGTTCCGTATATCAGTATTCACGAAAACTGGAATGGATCCTAACACGGAAGAAGGAAACCACACACAACTTTTCAATGCGCTGGAACTTTTAAAACAAAGCCTAGCAAAACGTTTTACATCATCGCCAATATGATGTTCTGTAGGCCCTTTGCTGACAAGGGAATGGCTAATAGTACACTTGTGGGATTGGGTGGTACATTCTTATGCCCAGCTCAGTTTGTATATGTTTATACAAATATATATGTATTTAAAAAAAAAAAAAGCTGTGCTGTCAAAGCCACACTCAGTTGGCATGAGTGATTGTAAAGTGTTTTACAAGTGTATGCGGAGTATATGCTTTCTACAGTGCAAATACCTATAGTCCTCTTCTAACTTTCCACATGGTCAGGTCAATTATGAAGTTATATTTTGGTTTTAACTACTGATAATTCCTTAGATCTCATGGCGTTTGTTTGTTCGCTACAGTGTATCTCAGCAGGATGACATTTAGTGTTTTTTATGCTATATATATATATATATATATATATATATATATATAACAGCGGAATTACCTGCGGTTTTTATGCAGATTTTCTGCACCTAATTATGCAAGGTGTGCATGTAGCCATAAAAGTCAGTGAATAAAATACAGCTGTCATTGCCTGATGTTTAGAGGGGGATCTTGTCCTGCCAGAGAGTAGGAGGATCTTGTTCTGCATACGCCATTGGTAGGTAACTTTGCTGCCAAAGATATATTAACAAGTGGATTATATTACTATCATCTGTTAATAACAGAAGTGTTTTACAAAAAACTTGCTAACTCTTTATGCTGGTCATATATATTCTATGGTGAATCCCCCCAATCCCGGCAGGATCAATCTTATGTGTATTAGGGGAAACCAGGATCAGGTATGTTTGACATGGCCAATCCTTTGTTCCACCAGGAGATAAGATGGTTACGGAGGTGAAACAGTTTTCATACATGAGGCTTATCGTTTCCTTTTGTACCCAGTGTGGAATATTTTCCTTTAAAACTGTTATTGTCACATAGCCATGGCTTGTTGTGTCACATGTTATTAGAGTTTAAAAAATGGATGATAATGTTTTCAGACCGCTTGCCATGCCTACATCCATGGATATATAAGTAAACTTTATCATCTAGTTTATTTTAGGTTAATAGACATTACATTACATTTATGACGTTAAATGTGGATATCTAAGAATGTAGATATTCTAAAAATATAAATACACTAAAGGGGTTCTCCAGTTTAGAAAAACCAATTCCATTCACCCTATTAGGGAATTCGGAGGTAATAGAGGGCGGTCCCCTGTTCAGGATCCTCATCTGTTTGCCAGAGTGGAGAACGGTTACAAAGGGCGTCTCTCACTCTGGAGGACCTGTGCTGCATTACACAAACCCATTAATATGAATGGGCACTGCGTAATGCCTCATTTCCCTATTGGTGGCGCTGCAGGGAAATTAAACACATACTGCAAGGCTTCCTCACAGATTACAGCTGATCGCTGGGGGTCCCAGCAGGGGGACGCTTTGTGATCAGCTTATTGTCAAGGAACCCTTCTAACAAGAAGGAATTCTCCAAAGCAGAGAACCCCTTTGATCTAGTGAAAAGATAAAAGAAAGACAGTTGCGATAGATACACCAATATAGATAGAGACATGTCCCTGGACACCATGATGATTATTAATAGCAAAGAGATCATTGACTAGACCAGTGTTTCTTAAACTGTTAGGCGACCCCCAGTTGTTGGTGAGCTGGGGAGACAGTTTGACAGAAGTTATTCTGAGGCGCACAGTCCTTTCTATGGTTGCACCAATCTCTGTTTTAGCAACAAGTGACTCCTTTTGTGCGTATTATCAATAATTTACTGGGTTAAGGAGACAAAATGTAAAACTTTTTTGTTTACATTTTGGCATGGTGAGGCCTCAGTAAAAAAGATTGAGGAGTTCCGGACTAAACTATAAATTACTGGTGACTATGTTATATTAAAGAAAAACACCAGAGGGAGCCCATTTGTTGTACTAATGCTTTCCGAACCTTTGGTTTGAATGTAAGCGATACCTACTTTCTTGAAAGCAATTTTTTATTAGCTTGCACCAGCAGGAATCTGGGTATCTATGAAGTGCATGGGCATAAGGGTTTACACTGTTTGCATCCAGTAATATTCACTGCTTATAAACCAATTCAGATCCAAAATGCATTGTTGTAAATACCTGCAGTGTCTTGCACCTTCGGCCTGTTTGCTTCATCACCTTCTCCGCCTAAACATTGGGCTGTCCATGCTGGTTTTTCATCATAGGATGAAAGAATGTTGTTTTGCCTTTTTGTAAACCAGGCCATCAAAAAATGGAGCATGCCCTATTTTCTGCTGTTCTCCCGATCGCAAAGATCCCATAGAAGTTTATGGGGCAGTGTAAAACACGGCTGTCACTCGAATGTGATCCGAGTGACAGCCGTGCATTCTGCCGCTCGCTCACTCTCTTCCCCTCCTTACAGTGCGAAGTGCATGTGAGGAGGAGGAGGGTATTTTTTTGCTGCCTGTAAGAGCGTAATCCCTAATCCCCCGCCACAGCGTTTCCGAAGCTGTAGCCGGGGATTCCGCTTCAAGAGAAGTCCCCAACTTCACAGTCCATATATGGACAGTCATGTGAGGGACTTCTCCTGGAGCGGTCCCCTACTCCTGAAGCGGAATCCCCGGCGCTGTGGCCGGTGTTTCCGCTCTAGAAGAAGTCCCTGACTTCACTGTCCATATATGGACAGTGAAGTCAGGGACTTTTCCTGAAACGGCCCCCTACAGTGGCGCTATCTACAGGAAGTTAGGGGGGTGCCATCTATGGGGGGGGGGTGCTATGTAAAAGGGGGCTGTGTAGCACTACCTACAGGGGGGCTGTGTGGTACTACCTACAGGGGGGCTGTGTGGCATTACCGACAGGGGGCTGTGTGGCATTACCTACAGGGGGCTGTGTGGCACTACCTACAGGGGGCTGTTGCAGTATCTACTGAGGGCAGTGTGTGGCATTATCTACAGAGGGAAGTGTGTGGCAAAAAAATGTACAAATGAAATACATCCATTTTTAAAATGGACAGGCAAAAAAACTGATGCAAAATGGGTCAAAATCGGCCGTTAAAAACGGAAACATGGCCGGAAACGGAACGGGTGCAAAACGGCCGTAAAAAACTGACTAATACGGCCGTCACTCGGACCATGTCGTGTGAATAGAGCCTTAGGCTTTGTCTGCACACAGATTTTTTTGGTGAGACTTTTACCCTATAGCCCCAATAGTTGTGTGAGTTGCATGTTATTTATGGGCAACAGATTTTTCCGTTTACATTTTTGTCTTTCTTTGTTCTATTTTATTGCTTGATAGTCACATAAAAATTTCATGTACATGTATATTCCTATGGACCTGGAAAGTTGTGCCACAGTTAATTTCTTGCTACTGTTATAGGACAGTGCTCATGTATTGTGAAAGCCTGTTGGACATCTAATACATGTACAAGTCTAAGTCAGCAGTCTTAATATAGTCCCTTTCGTGTTGTGCATGTTGGTTTTATATCCTGGTTTTGAACCCTGCCCAAAGTTTAAAATTGTTTCCTTCTACAGGTCCTTCTCAAGTAATTAGAATATCATAAAAAGTTAATTTATTTCAATAATTCAATTCAAAAAGTGAAACTCATGTATTATATAGATTCATTACACAAAGAGTGATCTATTCCCAGCATTTGTTTTCTTTTAATGTTGATGATTATGGCTAACAGTTAATGAAAACCCAAAATGTCTCAGAAAATTTGAATATTGGGTAAAAGTTTAAAGGGAATGTGTTGCCAGAAAAACATGTTTTTTTAAAAAAAATTAAACATTTAGTGTGTGGGTGATTAAACATTGTTCAAATTTTTTATTTTTTTTTGCACAAGTCCAGGAAATATTATAAATTATTTCTAATTTATAATACTACCCATTTTTGGTCACTAGATGGAGCTGTTCCCAATGTTGCAGCATTGCAACATTGGGTTAAAAGCCCTCGCTCTAGTGAGCTCTCAGCATCCCCCCCTCCTTTATCCTGGCTAGTGCCGGGATAAACGAGGGGTTTGAACGGTGTAACCTCCTACACTGTGTGTCGCCATTTTTTGAGCTAACCCACAGTGTAGTAGGTTTACATACAGTAGTAAACACACACAAACACGAACATACATTGAAATCTCTTACCTGCTCCTGCCGCCGCGGCTCCCTCCGGCCCGTCCGCTCCGTTTGCTGCCGCTGGTGCAAGTGCACAAATCCGGAAGCCGCGACCGGAAGTAGTAATATTACTGTCCGGCCGCAACTTCCAGTTCCCACACAGACGCCGTACACTGCAGTCAATGGGACGGGAGCCGTTCGCAGTCCCTATGGGACTGTGGCTGCCGTATTCCATGTCTGTATGTGTCGTTAATCGACACACACAGAAATGGAACAAAAAATGGCAGCCCCCATAGGGAAGAAAAAGTGTAAAAATAAGAAAAAGTAAAACACAAACACACAAATGAATATAAACGTTTTTAATAAAGCACTAACATCTTTAACATATAAAAAAATAATTTGTGATTACACTGTTCCTTTAAGATTGTAGACTCATGGTGTCACACTCTACTCAACGAATCAACACAAAACACCTGCAAAGGTTTCCTAAGCCTTTAAAGGGTCCAACAGTCTGGTTCAGTAGCTACACAATCATGGGGGAGACTGCTGACTTTGCAGGTGTCCAGAAGACAGTCATTGACACCCTCCACAAGAAGGGTAAGCCACAAATGGACATTGCTAAAGAAGCCGGCTGTTCATAGAGTGCTGTATCAAAGCATATTAATGGAAAGTTGAGAGGAAGGAAAAAGTGTGGTAGAAAAAGGTGCACAAGCAACAGGGATAACCGTAGCCTAGAAAGGATTGTCCAGAAAAGGCCATTCAAGAATCGGGGAGATTCAAAAGGAGTGGACTGCGGCTGGAGTCAGTGCTTAAGGAGCCACCACACACAGACGTATCCAGGACATGGGCTACAACTGTCGCATTCCTTGTGTCAAGCCACTCATGACCCGGAGACCACGTGAGAAGCCTCTTACCTAGGATAAGGAGAAAAAGGACTGGTCTGTTGCTCAGTGGTCCAAAGTCCTGTTTTCAGATGAAAGCAAATTTTGCATTTCATTTGGAAATCAAGGTCCCAGAGTTTGGAGGAAGAGTGGAGAGACATCAATCCAAGTTGCCTGCGGTCCAGTGTGAAGTTTCCACAGTCAGCGATGGTTGGAGGGCCATGTCATCTGCTGGTGTTGGTCCACTGTGTTATATCAAGTACAGAGTCAGCGCAGCTGTCTACCAGGAAAATTTTCCAGCACTTCATGCTTCCCTCTGCTGACAAGCTTTATGGAGATGTAGATTTCATTTTCCAGCAGGATTTTCACCTGCCCACACTGCCAAAAGTACCAATACCTGGTTTAATAACCACAGTATCACTGTGCTTGATTGGCCAGCAAACTCGCCTGACCTAAACCCCATAGAGAATCTATAGGGTATTGTCAAGAGGAAGATGAGACCCCAGACCCAACAATGCAGACGAGCTGAAGGCCGATATCAAAGCAACCTGGGCTTCCATAACACCTCAGCAGTGCCACAGGCTGATCGCCTCCATGCCACACCGCATTGATGCAGTAATTCATGTAAAAGGAAACCCCACCAAGTATTGAGGGCATATACTGTACATACTTTTCGGTAGGGCAACATTTCGGTATTAAAAATCATTTTTGAAATTGGGCTTATATAATATTCAAATTTTCTGAGACACTAAATTTTGGGTTTTTATTAACTGTTACCATAATCCTCTACATTAAAAGAAAAAAATGCTGGAAATAGATCACTCTGTGTGTAATAAATCTATATAATATAGGAGTTTCACTTTTTGAATTGAATTACTGAAATTAATTAACTTTTTGATGATATTCTAATTCATTGAGAAGGACCTGTACTACTCTCAATATGCCTGGATCGCTTGAAAGTCTTCATGGTGGTTCCTACGGCCTGTGTATTGTGGTGATCTGCAGGCCTCGTGCACACTTCCCACACCGTTTTCACAGCCGTTTTTGACGGATCCGTGTGCCCGTTTTAGCGGCCGTGTGCACTCCGTGTTTCCGTTTCCGAGCATGGTACTGTCCAGGGTGCTGAAAGAGTTAATGGGCTGCACTGATCGGCGGTAACTCTTTCAGCACCCTGGACAGTACCATGCTCAGCGCTCGGAAAATAAAATTTTAACCCCTACCCGCACCAGGACGTAACTGTCCGTCGTTGAGGGAGGTTACTTCCCGCACGAGTACTTATAGTTACTGAGTTTTTCCCGGTGTCGGCGACAGTGTGCACCGGGAATCGGGAGGTCAGCTGTCGCCGACAGCTGACACTCCCCTCTTGCCGGCCAGCGGTCCTTTAACCCCTTAAATTCGGCGATCGGGTGCAATCGCCGAATTTTAGGGGTTTCTAACATATCGCGGGGTCTGCCGATAGTTAGTATGGCAAACGGAAGCCAAACAATGGCTTGCGGGTCTGCCATGGACGGAAGCCCATCAGGACCAACCTACGGCTGGTCCTGATAGGCTTCCTGTCAGAGTGACAGAAAGTCACCGTGCCGTTCCCGATGCACACTGTCGGCGACAGTGTGCATCGGGAACTTGGAGATCAGCTGTCCCCGACAGCTGACACTCTCCAGTGTTGCCGATCAGCGGCTCATCGCCGCTGATTTCGGCAATTACATGCGGGGCTCGATTGCGATCTCCGCATGTAGCGGGTTTGTAGCGCATCAGCAGCCCCCATGCAATCGTGGGGGCTTCTGATGCTTGTGATGGCACCCGGGGGCCAGACAACGGCCCCCAGGTCTGCCATGTATGTCAGCCTATGAGGATCAGCCTCTGCTGATCCTCGTAGACCAACTGTCAGAGTGACTGTGACGTCACACTGACAGTTGGAATACATTACACTACCTAGGTAGTGTAATGTATTCTAGCAGCGATCAGTGCTGCAGGTAAAAAAAAGAAAGTGTAAAAAGTAAAAAAAAAGTAAATAAACAAAAATATAAAGTGTAAAAAGTAAAAAAAAGTTAATAAAAATGTTTTATAAAACTGTAAAAATAAAAGGTTTTGTTTTCCTATAATAAGTCATTTATTATAGGGAAAAAATGAAAACGTTAAAAAAAAGTACACATATTTGGTATCGCCGCGTTCGTAACGGCCCAAACTATGAAACTATAATGTTAATTTTTCCGCACGGTGAACGCAGCAAACAAAATAAATGGAAAACTGTCAGCATCGCTACTTTTTGGTCACCACCCCTCCCAAGATATAGAATAAAAAGTGATCAAAAAGTCGCATTTACCCCAAAATGGTACCAATACAAACTACAACCCGTCCCGCAAAAAACAAGCCCTCCCACAGCTTTTTTGACGAAAAAATAAAAAAGTTACGGCTCAGAATAGCGTGTCCCAGAAAATAAATTATTTTATAGAAGCATAATTTTATTGTGCAAACGCTGCAAAACGTAAAAAAAACTATACACATATGGTATCGGCGTAATCGTACCGACCGGCACAATAAATGAAAACTTAATTTATTGCGCACGGTGAACGCTGTAATAAATAAAGAATTTAAAGCGCCAAAATTGCTGTTTTTTGGTCACCTTAGGTCTAAAAAAAATCCTGAGGGGCCAAAATGCTCACTATACTCCTAGAAAAATTCCTTGAGGGGTGTAGATTCCAAAATAGGGTCACTTTTGGGGGGTTTCCACTGTTTTGGTCCCTCCGGGGCGTTGCAAACCCGACATGGCACTGAAAACCAATCCAGCAAAAACTGCGCTCCAAAATCCAAAAGGCGCTCCCTCCCTCTTGAGCCTTGCTGTGGGTCCAAACATCAGTTTAAGACCACATATGGGGTATTGCTGTAATCGGGAGAAATTGCTTTACAAATGTGGGGTGGCTTTTTCTCCTTTATTCCTTGTAAAAATGAAAAAATTCTATGTTTCCACAGAAAAATAGGTGATTTTCTTCACAGACTAATTCCACTAAATTCTGCAAAAAAACTGTGGGGTCAAAATGCTAACTATACCCCTAGAAAAATGCCTTAAGGGGTGTAGTTTCCAAAATGGGGTCACTTTTTGGGGGTTTCGACTGTTTAGGTACCACAAGACCTCCTCAAACCAGACATGGTGCCTAAAATATATTCCTAAAAAAAGGAGGCCCCAAAATCCTCTAGGTGCTCCTTTGCTTCTGCGGCCTGTGTTTCAGTCCATTAGGACACTAGGGCCACATGTTGGATATTTCCAAAAATCTGCAGAATCTGGGCAATAAATATTGAGTAGCGTTTCTCTGGTAAAACCTTCTGTGTTACAGATTTTTTTTTATTACAAATGAATTTCGGCCAAAAAAATGAAATTTGTAAATTTCACCTCTACTTTGCCTTAATTCCTGTGAAACGCCTAAAGGGTTAAAATACTTTCTGAATGTGGTTTTTAATACCTTGAGGGGTGCAGTTTTCAAAATGGGGTGATTTATGGGGACTTTCTAATATATAAGGCCCTCAAAGCCACTTCAGAACTGAACTGGTCCCTGAGAAAATAGCCTTTTGAAATTTTATTGAAAATATGAGAAATTGCTGCTAAAGTTCTAAGCCTCGTAACGTCCTAGAAAAATAAAAGTACGTGAAAAAAAATGATGCAAACAAAGTAGACATATGGTGGATGTTAACTAGTAACTATTTTGTGTGGTATTACTATCTGTTTCACAAGCAAATACATTAAAATTTAGAAAAATGCTAATTTTTGCAAATTTTTGCTAAAATTTGAAGTTTTTCACAAATAAATATTGAATTTATCGACCAAATTTTTTCACTAACATAAAGTACAATATGTCACGAGAAAACAATCTCAGAATCGCTTGGATAGGTAAAAGCGTTCCGGAGTTATTACCACATAAAGTGACACATGTCAGATTTGAAAAAATCATCTGTGTGTAATGGCAGGAAGGAGGTGAAGGGAAAGTGAGCCCTAATCTACCCACCGCCCTGTCCCTGCCTACTTGCAACGACCCGCCCTAGGCGACGAGGTACAACTGGGCGGCGGTCCCTACGCTGGCTAAGTGCACAGGAAGACAAACAGGGAACACGCAAGGGAAGGGGCAGTAGCCACGGAACGCCACGAGGAAACGGGGCGGCGAACGAACAGTCAGGACCAGGACGAAGTGAGTACACCCGAGCGGGCACGGAGACCGAAGCAAGCCAGGGGCAAAGCAAAGCAGGTCAAGCAGAACTGCAGCAAGGCAGAAGCACGGCAGGAGCAGGCTGGAGCAAGCAGCAGTGGGGCCAGGAATCCAAAAGAATTACAAGCACTGAGGGAGAGCACAGGGCAGGTAATAAAGGGCAGGGGGCGGAGCTAACTCCGACAGACCAGGCCGCGATAGGCTCTCCCACTCCTGAGCCTGCCACCCTGGTTGGTGGGAGATGGTGTCAGTCGAACAGGTCTGGCCTCAGGTGTGGATTGATTAATCCCAGGAGTATAGCTAGATGAAGTACCTGGCAGATCCCTAACAGTACTCCCCCTTTTATGAGGGGCCACCGGACCCTTACTAAGGGGACCCGGTTTAGTGGGGAAGAGGAGGTGGAACCTCCTGATCAATACCCCAGCGTGAACATCACGGGCAGGTACCCAAGTCCTCTCCTCCGGCCCGTATCCTCTCCAATGGACCAGGTACTGGAGGGAGCCCTGGACCATCCTACTGTCCATAATCTTGGCCACCTCGAATTCCACCCCCTCAGGGGTGAGAACGGGAACAGGAGGTATCCTCGAGGGGGACCAGGACGGGGAGCAGCGTTTAAGGAGGGAGGCATGGAAGACGTCATGTATGCGAAAGGATGGGGGGAGCTCCAGACGGAAGGATACAGGGTTGAGGACTTCAATGATCTTATAAGGTCCAATAAATCGGGGAGCAAACTTCCTGGACGGGACCTTAAGGCGCAAGTTCCTGGACGACAACCAGACCAAATCCCCGACGACAAACCGGGGGTTAGTAGAACGTCTACTATCCGCCTGAATCTTTTGTGCGCTCTGGGACGCCTCTAGGTTCTTCTGAACCTGGGCCCAGACAGTGCACAGTTCCCGATGAACCTCCTCTACCTCAGGATTATTGGAACAACCAGGGGAGACGGAGGAGAACCTTGGGTTAAACCCGAAATTACAGAAAAACGGGGAGACCCCTGACGAGTTACTGACCCGGTTATTCAGGGAAAATTCAGCAAGGGGAAGGAATGAGACCCAATCGAATTGACAGTCAGAGATGAAACACCTTAAATATTGTTCCAGGGATTGGTTGGTCCTTTCCGTTTGGCCATTAGTTTCGGGATGGAAGGCGGAGGAGAAGGACAGATCAATCTCCAACTTTTTACAAAAAGCTCTCCAAAATAAGGAAACAAATTGTACCCCTCTGTCAGAAACGATATTGACTGGGGCCCCATGGAGACGCAGGATGTGTTTCACAAACAAAGAAGCTAACGTCTTGGCGTTAGGTAGCCTCTTAAGGGGCACAAAGTGGCACATCTTGCTGAAGCGGTCGACTACCACCCACACCACCGACTTGCCCTGAGATGGAGGCAAATCGGTGATAAAATCCATGGAGATATGGGTCCAAGGTCTCTGGGGAATGGGCAAGGAACGTAGTAGGCCCGCAGGTCGGGACCTAGGGGTTTTGGACCTAGCGCAAACCTCACAAGCGGCGACGTAAGCCCTAACATCTTTAGGCAACCCAGGCCACCAATAGTTTCTGGTAATGAGGTGTTTGGTGCCCAAGATGCCAGGATGACCAGATAGAGCGGAGTCATGGTTTTCCCTGAGTACCCTCAGCCGGTATTGCAGGGGAACAAACAGTTTGTCCCCAGGGACGTTCCCGGGAGCTGCACCCTGATCAGCCGCGATATCAGAAGCTAAATCAGAATCCGTGGCAGAGACGATTATACCAGGGGGTAAAATACAAGCAGGATCCTTCTCGGAAGGAGGATTGGCCATGAAACTACGTGACAGAGCGTCAGCCTTAATATTCTTGGACCCAGCCCTATAGGTAACCAAGAAATTAAATCTGGTAAAGAATAGTGCCCACCGAGCTTGTCTAGGATTAAGCCTCCGGGCCGATTCTAGGAAAACCAGATTCTTGTGATCCGTAAGGACCGTTACCTGGTGTCTGGCCCCCTCCAGGAAGTGCCGCCACTCCTCAAAAGCCCATTTAATGGCTAGAAGTTCGCGGTTGCCAATATCATAGTTACTCTCCGTGGGCGAAAACTTCCTAGAGAAGTAAGCACAGGGGCGGAGATGGGTGAGGGAGCTGGTACCCTGGGACAAGACGGCCCCCACTCCCACCTCGGAAGCGTCAACCTCCACAATAAATGGCTCCTCTTGGTTGGGCTGAATCAGCACGGGGGCCGAGATAAAGCACTTCTTGAGAGTCTCAAAGGCCTGGACGGCCTCAGGGGGCCAATGGAGGACATCGGCACCCTTGCGGGTAAGGTCCGTAAGAGGCTTAGCGACGACCGAGAAGTTGGCAATAAATCTCCTGTAATAGTTGGCGAACCCTAAAAAACACTGTAACGCCTTAAGGGAGGCAGGTTGGACCCATTCCGCCACAGCTTGAACCTTGGCAGGGTCCATGCGGAATTCATGAGGAGTGAGGATTTGCCCTAAAAATGGTATCTCCTGTACCCCAAAGACACATTTTTCAGTCTTAGCAAACAGATTATTCTCCCGAAGGACCTGGAGCACCTTCCTGACATGCTCCACGTGGGAGGACCAGTCCTTGGAAAACACCAGTATGTCATCAAGGTACACAACAAGAAAATTACCCAGGTACTCTCTCAGGATTTCATTAATAAAATTCTGGAAGACAGCAGGGGCATTACACAACCCAAAGGGCATGACCAGGTATTCGAAATGACCCTCGGGTGTGTTGAACGCAGTTTTCCACTCATCCCCCTCTTTGATGCGGATAAGGTTATATGCCCCCCGTAGATCAAACTTAGAGAACCATTGGGCTCCCTGAACCTGATTAAAAAGATCCGGAATCAAAGGAAGTGGGTACTGGTTCCTTACGGTGACCTTATTCAGGTTACGATAATCAATGCACGGCCTAAGACCACCATCCTTCTTCCCCACGAAGAAGAAGCCAGCACCTACAGGAGAAGTCGAGGGGCGAATGAAACCCTTGGCCAGGCATTCTTGGATATACACCCTCATCGCTTCACGTTCAGGACATGAAAGATTAAATATCCTCCCCTTAGGAAGCTTGGCACCAGGCACCAAATCGATGGCGCAATCGTAATCTCTATGGGGGGGCAACACCTCGGAGGCCTCCTTAGAAAACACATCGGCGAAGTCCTGAACAAACTCAGGAAGCGTGTTTACCTCCTCCCGGGGAGAAATAGAGTTAACAGAAAGACATGACATAAGACATTCATTACCCCATTTGGTGAGATCCCCAGTATTCCAATCAAATGTGGGATTATGCAACTGCAACCAGGGAAGGCCTAAAACCAGATCAGACGATAATCCCTGCATCACCAGTACAGAGCACTGCTCCAAATGCATGGAGCCAACCAGGAGTTCAAAAACAGGAGTATGCTGAGTAAAATAACCATTAGCAAGGGGGGTTGAGTCGATTCCTACTACAGGGATAGGATAAGGTAAATCAATACAAGGCATCTTTAGAGACATAGCAAATTCCACAGACATGATATTAGCAGATGAGCCAGAATCCACGAAAGCACTGCCCGTGGCAGACCGGCCAGCAAACGAGACCTGAAAGGGAAGCAAAATTTTATTGCGTTTCACATTAACGGGAAATACCTGTGCGCCCAAGTGACCTCCCCGATGATCACTTAGGCGCGGAAGTTTTCCGGCTTCTTATTCTTGCGCCTGGGACAGGTGTTCAGTAGATGCTTGTCGTCCCCACAGTAGAAGCAGAGACCATTCATTCTGCGAAACTCCCTACGTTGTCGAGGGGACATGGAGGCCCCGAGTTGCATAGGTACCTCCGAGTCCTCCGTGGAGGGGCGAGGAGACGGGACCTCGGGGGGGATCGCAGAAAAGTCAGAGGGGAGCACACTGAAGCGTTCTAGCTGACGTTCCCTGAGACGTCGGTCAAGTCGTACTGCTAGGGCCATAACCTGGTCAAGGGAGTCAGGCGAGGGGTAGCTAACCAGCAGATCCTTCAGGGCGTCAGATAATCCTAACCTAAACTGGCACCTTAGGGCCGGATCGTTCCACTGAGAAGCTACGCACCACTTTCTAAAATCAGAACAGTATTCCTCAACCGGTCTCCTACCCTGACGTAAGGTCACCAGCTGACTCTCGGCTAAAGCAGTCCTGTCAGTCTCGTCGTAAATGAGTCCGAGGGCAGAGAAAAAATGATCAACAGAGGAAAGTTCAGGGGCGTCAGGAGCCAAGGAGAAGGCCCACTCTTGGGGCCCTTCCTGGAGTCGGGATATGATGATACCCACCCGCTGGTTCTCGGAACCTGAGGAGTGGGGCTTTAGGCGGAAATACAGTCTGCAACTCTCCCGGAAGGAGAGAAACGTCTTACGGTCCCCTGAAAACCGGTCAGGTAACTTGAGGTCGGGTTCTAGAGGTGAGGTGAGGGGTACTACTAAAGCAGCGTCACCCTGATTGACCCTTTGGGCCAGGGCCTGGACCTGTAGGGAGAGGCCCTGCATCTGCTGGGTCAGGGTCTCAAGGGGGTCCATGATCGCGTCAGCGTAGGAGAAATGGTAGACTAGGTAAGGGCTTGTAATTATGTAATGGCAGGAAGGAGGTGAAGGGAAAGTGAGCCCTAATCTACCCACCGCCCTGTCCCTGCCTACTTGCAACGACCCGCCCTAGGCGACGAGGTACAACTGGGCGGCGGTCCCTACGCTGGCTAAGTGCACAGGAAGACAAACAGGGAACACGCAAGGGAAGGGGCAGTAGCCACGGAACGCCACGAGGAAACGGGGCGGCGAACGAACAGTCAGGACCAGGACGAAGTGAGTACACCCGAGCGGGCACGGAGACAGAAGCAAGCCAGGGGCAAAGCAAAGCAGGTCAAGCAGAACTGCAGCAAGGCAGAAGCACGGCAGGAGCAGGCTGGAGCAAGCAGCAGTGGGGCCAGGAATCCAAAAGAATTACAAGCACTGAGGGAGAGCACAGGGCAGGTAATAAAGGGCAGGGGGCGGAGCTAACTCCGACAGACCAGGCCGCGATAGGCTCTCCCACTCCTGAGCCTGCCACCCTGGTTGGTGGGAGATGGTGTCAGTCGAACAGGTCTGGCCTCAGGTGTGGATTGATTAATCCCAGGAGTATAGCTAGATGAAGTACCTGGCAGATCCCTAACACTGTGTCCACAAGGCCAAAACAGGCTGTGTCCTAAAGGGGTTAATGAAATAAAAAAATAAGTTCATACTTAATTTCCTCCTGTCCGGCCTCCAGGGATGACGTTTCATCCATGTCACCGCTGCAGCCAATCACAGGCTGTAGTGGCGGTCACGCACGTCAGGATGATGTCAGAAGGCCGGCCTCCAAGGATGACTCTTCATCCCACGTGACCGCCTCTGCAGCCAATCACAGGCTGCAGCGGCTTCTGCAGCCAATCACAGGCTCCCGCGTCATACAGGAAGGTCGGAATGGAGGAAGAAGAGGGACTCGTCACCAAGACAACGACCGGGTACGTATGAACTGCTTTTTATTTTATTTTTAATCAGCAGCCTCTTTTGTCTATCAGTAATTGATAGAGACAAGTGGCTGCCAATTAGTGTAACATATCTGTAATGTATTTCTCCCAGCCCGACGGTTGCTAGGCAACGGCTCCGTCACACACGGACGGCACACGGATGCCTTCCATGTGCCTTCAGTTTTTTTGACAGCCCCATTGACTTGCATGGGCCTCACGGTCACAGAATCTCGGACCAAAGTAGGACATGCTCTACTTTGGATCGGAACGGAGCAACGGGACCGTCAAAGAAACTGAAGTGTGCATGGGGCCATTGAAATGAATGGGTCAGTGTGCTAGCCGTCAGAAAAACGGCTAGCACCCTGAAGAAAAAGACTGAAGTGAGCATGAAGTCTCACATGGATTCCATAATCACTCTTCCTACAATTGAAGTAACGGCTGCTCTGAAGAGCAATGAAGTTAGAAGAAATAACAAAATAAACAGAGATACCAAAATAAAAAAAGATAACATGGGCTGGAGGAAAAAAAAAGTGGACTCGGAGGTATTCATGACACATTCACACCTATAACAACAGAGAACACCTAAGGAACAAGTGGAAAATCCAAAAACAAACACGAACTGTTGTCCAAGCTAACAAGACCAGCATATGACTTCGGCCACAACTTATTTCAGGTAGTATGTGAGTAAAATAGAATCTTATTATCCTTTAAGAACAGATGACCGCTCCAGGACCTTGTGTGTGGATTAGAATAGGCCTTGAAGCTGACATGTCACCTGCTCACGAGAGATAACAATATTTCATTTTGTTTCCAGTGTATGAGAAGAGCTGTGTAAAATAAGATACTGACCTGATGCATGAAAACCAGGCCTGGGGAATACCAACAGGAGAGCTATAAAAGATGAATTGGAAACAGATGAAATATCTGGTCACTGAAGGAACAAGGCAAAGCCGTGTGCACAAAGCCTGTAGATTGGTACATAAGAGTCCCTATGTGTCTATATTACAGGCCTGTAGATTGGTACATAGAGTCCCTATGTGTCTATATTACAGGCCTGTAGATTGGTACATAAGAGTCCATATGTGTCTATATTACAGGCCTGTAGATTGGTACATAGAGTCCCTATGTGTCTATATTACAGGCCTGTAGATTGGTACATAAGAGTCCCTATGTGTCTATATTACAGGCCTGTAGATTGGTACATAGAGTCCCTATGTGTCTATATTACAGGCCTGTAGATTGGTACATAAGAGTCCCTACGTGTCTATATTACAGGCCTGTAGATTGGTACATAGAGTCCCTATGTGTCTATATTACAGGCCTGTAGATTGGTACATAGAGTCCCTATGTGTCTATATTACAGGCCTGTAGATTGGTACATAGAGTCCCTATGTGTCTATACTACAGGCCTGTAGGCACTCTGTGTGCCGCCATTTGAATACGGCATCTGATGGAACATGTCACAATTGTTATTACTAACTGCAAAATTCCAGCCGCTGTGTTTTCCACTGTTCTTTTTTTTTTTAAACTGAGGGAAGAATAAAAACCTTCAGGTCTCATGCACATGTCTGTATTACTGCTCCCTTTTGTACAGTGCCTCAATAGGGCTCCCATAGAGATGAATGGAGCTTCTACTGTGCCTCCCCATGCCTTTGATTGCATATAGAGGTCTTTTTTGTTGGATTCCGTACAGAAGAAATCTAGGCATGCACCATTGGATGATGTATTCTCCGTACATAAGGCGCTTGTTTGGCAGGCAGCACACAGGGGCCATGTGGCTTGTACTCAGGAGCCACGTGCATGGGGGGGGTGATTTTTTTCTTTTTTCTTTGTGATGCCAAGTACAAGCAGTCGTACTACCCAATAGAAGTCAATGTAAATGGTGTGCAACTTTTAATACTGATTTCTTTTGGGGGATGATTGTGCAGTTCAATAGATTTAGTCAACTGCAACTTGGACACTGCAGCAGCAGAACTTCACTAGACTGCACATATTGTGCTGTGTATCTGAATTTGCATGTAGCCTGAGTCTTTTGATTTAGAGAAGCTGGCTATACACATAGGATAGCTGTCAGTTTTTCCTGACTTCCCCTCATAGACATGTCCATTAAAGGGGTTTTCCCACGAGGGAGATTTATGACATATCCATAGGATATGTCATAAATGTCAGATAGATGCGGGTCCCACCTCTGGGACCCGCACCTATCTCTAGAACGGAGCCCCTAAACTCCATTCTACCTCTTTGTGTGTCGACTGATTTCCGACCATGAAGGTGAAAACTTGAGCTATGCTGTTTTCGTAAGCCCCATAGAACTGGATGGTAGTTACGGAAACAGCGAATCTCGCATGCTACGCTGCTTCCGTAACTGCTATTCACTACTATGGGAGTTACAGAAACAGCATAGCTCAGCGGGCTACGCTATTTTTGTAACTCCCGACCATAAAGTCAGGAAGTGGCCGCGAGTCAGTGATAGCAGACAAGCTAGCACGGGGTTTAGGGGGCCCTGTTCTAGAGATAGGTGCGGATCCCAGAGGTGGGACCCGCATCTATCTGACATTTATGACCTATCCTATGGTTATCCTATTGGCCTAACAGGCATGTTATTTTAGAAGGGGAAGAGATATAAGTGGCTGCCAGATATCTCTAGGGCTAGAGAGCCCGGAGCAAACCCACACAAATACGTGGAAAACGTACGCACTCCATCCAGATGTTGTCCTTGGTTGGATTCAAACCCAGGACTCTTCCATAGCCTTTAACTAATATAGCAAGGTTACCTAAAGAGGGCAAGACCACCCATATATTAGCTATAAGCTCTGGAGGACCACAGGTGTTTGTTACACATAACTGCCATTCACATTCCTGGTTGTCGGGGCTCCTGGCAGTGAGATCCTCTCATAATCTAGGGACCTGCTTTGTAAAGAAGTATTTGTTAACACCTTAAAGGCTATGTACACATTTGAAAACTTTTTTTTTTCTTGTTTGTTTGTATTAAATAAAAATGTGTATCAGTGTGATTGCTGAAACTTTCAAAATACTTTTTATTATTTATTTATTTTACTTTTTGAAATACAGCTGATTTGTATCCTGTATACAGAGCGGCTGAGTCTTTCGCTGAGACCTGAATCCATCAGGTCAGCGGCACTGTTTAGTGACAGCGGATCCGACGTGTCTCTGACACTCAGGATCCACCTGTAATCGATCACATCTACATTATGAACTTAGATGTGATCGATAACAGCTCGATCCTGTGTGTTAGAGACACTGGATTTAAATCTCCCACTGACATCAATCTCTCAGTTGACCGTAAAAGCCTGAACTTATAAAATATCACATTATTTAAAGAGACTCTGTCACCGCATTATAAGTGCCCTATCTCCTACATAATCTGATCGGCGCTGTAATGTAGATAACAGCAGTGGTTTTTATTTTGAAAAACGATAATTTTTGACCACGTTAGGAGCAATTTTATATTTATGCTGATGACTTTCTTAATGCCCAACTGGGCGTTTTTTAACTTTTGACCAAGTAGGCGTTGTAAAGAGGAGTGTATGACGCTGACCAATCAGCGTCATACACTTCTCTCCATTCATGTAGTCAGCACATAGTGATCTCGCGAGATCACGCTGTGCTGTCACATACTCCAACATTAACTTTACTGAAGTGTCTCGAGAGTGAATAGACAATTCCTACAGCCAGGACGCGATGTCTATTCACACTCCCGACACTTCGGTAAAGTTTGTGTGGGACTTAATCGCTGCACAGCATGATCTCGCGAGATCACGCTATGAATGACAGCGACATCACGCTGTGCATCGATTAAGTCCCACACAAACTTTACCGAAGTGTCGGGAGTGTGAATAGACATTGCGTCCTGGCTGTAGGAATTGTCTATTCACTCTCGAGACACTTCAGTAAAGTTAATGTTGGGGTATGTGACAGCACAGCGTGATCTCGTGAGATCACGCTTTGCGGAGTACAAATGGACATGAATGGAGAGAAGTGTATGACGCTGATTGGTCACTTATTGGTCAGCGTCATACACTCCTCTTTACAACGCCCACTTGGTCAAAAGTTAAAAAACGCCCAGTTGGGCATTAAGAAAGTAATTAGCATAAATATAAAACTGTTCATAACTTCCTCAAAAATTATCGTTTTTCAAAATAAAAACCACTGTAATCTACATTACAGCGCCGATCACATTATGTAGGAGATAGGGCACTTATAGTGTGGTGACAGAGCCTCTTTAACTTGCCAGGTGAACGCCAAATTTTTTTCACAATGCAAACATGGCTTTTTTCTGGTCACCTAGCTCGCCAAAACAATAGAATAAAAAGTGAACAAAAAGTCATATGTACCCCAAAATGGTACTAATAAAAACTGCAGCTCACCCCGAAAAAAACAATCTTTACAACGCTCCATCGATGGAAAAATTAAAAAAGTTATGGTTCTCATAATATGGTGACATAATTATTATTTTTTTAACAAAAAGTTTTTTCTTTTTAAAAGTAGTACATCATAAAAAAAAAACATTATAAATTTGGTTTTACTGGAATCGTATTGACTAGCACAATAAAGTTAAAGAGGCTCTGTCTCCACATTATAAGTGCCCTATCTTCTACATAAGGAGATCGGCGCTGTAATGTAGGTGACACGAGTGCTTTTTATTTAAAAAACGATCTGTTTTCACCAGTTTATTAGCGATTTTTGATTTATGCTAATGAGTTACTTAATGCCCAAGTGGGCGTATTTTTACTATTGACCGAGTGGGCGTTGTACAGAGGAGTGTATGACGATGACCAATCAGCATCATGCACTTCTCTCCATTCATTTACTCAGCGCATAGGGATCCTGCTAGATCCTGATGTGCTGTCTTATACTAACACATTAACAATACTGAAGTGTTTAGACAGTGAATAGACATTCCACAGGATGTCTATTCACAATCCCTGCACTTCGTTACTCTGTCTGTGGTAGTTACAGCAGAGGAAGCGTGATCTCGCAAAATCTCGCTGTATATGACAGGTTACAACGAGATTACGCTTCCTCGGCTGTAACTACCATAGAAACAGTAACAAAGTGCAGAGATTGTGAATAGACATCCCGTGGAATGTCTATTCACTGTCTAAACACTTCAGTATTGTTAATGTTAGTATAAGACAGCACATAAGGATCTAGCAGGATCCCTATGTGCTGAGTAAATGGAGAGGAGTGCATGAGGCTGATTGGTCAGCGTCACACACTCCCCTGTACAACACCCACTTGGTCTAAAGTAAAAATACGCCCACTTGGGCATTAAGCAACTCATTAGCATAAATCAAAAATCGCTAATAAAGTGGTGAAAATAGATCGTTTTTTTAAAATAAAAAGCACTCGTGTCACCTACATTACAGCGCCGATCTCCTTATGTAGGAGATAGGGCACTTATAATGTGGTGACAGAGCCTCTTTAAAGAGGCTCTGTCACCAGATTTCCAAACCCCCATCTCCTATTGCAGCAGATCGGCGCTGCAATGTAGATAAGAGTAACGTTTTTTTTGTTTTAAAAAACGAGCATTTTTGGCCAAGTTATGAGCATTTTTATATTTATGCAAATGAGCCTTTCTCATGTACAACTGGGCGTGTTTAAAGTTATGTACAACTGGGCGTGTATTGTGTTCGTTACAACTGGGCGTTTTTACTTGTTTTACTAGCTGGGCGTTGTGAATAGAAGTGTATGATGCTGACGAATCAGCATCATCCACTTCTCTTCGTTACCACCCAGCTTCTGGCAGTTCACAGACACACAGCGTGTCCTCGCTCATCCGACGCGATGAAGTTCCTGTGGGAGGAAGTGAGTGACGTCACAGCGTGATCTCGCGAGGACACGCTGTGTGTCTGTGCACTGCCAGAAGCTGGGTGGTAACGGAGAGAAGTGGATGATGCTGATTCGTCAGCATCATACACTTCCATTCACAACGCCCAGCTAGTAAAACAAGTAAAAACGCCCCGATGTAACACACAATACACGCCCAGTTGTACTTAAGAAAGGCTCATTTGCATAAATATAAAAATGGTCATAACTTGGCCAAAAATGCTCGTTTATGAAAAAAAACAAACGTTACTCTTATCTACATTGCAGCGCCGATCTGCTGCAATACGAGATAGGGGTTGCAAAATGTGGTGACAGAGCCTCTTTAACATGTTGTTTTTATCTCACAGTGAATGCCTGTTTTTTTTCCCATACTACCCCACAAATAATTATTTTTTTGTTTCCTAGTATTATATAGTACAATAAATGGTACCATTAAAAATGACAACTCGTCTCTCAAAAACCAAACCCCTCATTCGGCTTTGTAGATGGGCAAATAAAAAGTTATGGCTCTTGAAATGCAACGATGGAAGAACAAAATTTAAAAAAACAAACGAAAAATGGCTGTCTCCAAGGGGCTAAAAATATTTTAGCCAAATGGGGACAATGGACTCAGGTTGTTCCGATCCAGCCCTACAATGGCCCGACACTCGCCGGATTCCATGCATCGTTTTACTGACAGGCAAAAGAAGATGGCAGCGTGGTACAATATATCGGCCACCATTTGGGGACGTGATGGCTTTTTTTGTGTGAAAAAAGCCTAATAAATAAACACATTTTTGGTCACTTTTGATTCAAATGGGTTTCTATTGAAAGCAGTTAGATGTAATGTGAGCCAATATAGGTGCTGTTGTTACATGTTTGGGGTTGTCACCCCCTGTAGGGCTCTGGGAACGCAGGGTGACAATCCTTGTAGGAAATATGGCAGCTATAATTCACCAGGAGGAGATATAAGACACTTCTTCTCCAATGTCTGTGAGGAGGTGCGGGGCGGCAGCGTCTACAACCTAAAGCTCCCCAGCTACGGCGCATGCTGGGAGTTGTAGTTCCACGCGTCTGTGGAGCCACGGGTTGTAAACCTCTAATAAAAGTGACCCTGAGGTAACCACCATAGTCGTGCACGTATATTTAATGTAGCGCGGGGACTACGACTCCCAGGATGCTTTGCGGAAGGACCGACACATTCCACAACTCCTGTCCAAAACTTCTCGTTTTAACTACTTCAAGCTCGGCCTTCCCGGGCTCTTTAAGAGACGGCGTCACGACGGAGAGGGTTACTCCTGATTGGTAGGGGCCCCCACCTCTTATTCCGGGGGGGGGGGGGGGTTGGGGGTTTGTTAGAGTATTGGGGGAGGGGACAGAACCCCCCAGTCAGTTGTGAACAGAGAGAGAATTCAGTGTCACTGAGCTGCAGGCTGCACAGGGAGAAACTGAGACCGGGATATCGGGAGCCACAGTGCAGGAGGGTGCTGGCAGAGGCTGGCATGCATGGGCATCTCAGGGACAGCGAAGTCATGTAGTAGAGGGGAAGTGTAGGGGCAGACTGGCATACATGGGCATCCCAGGCACAGGAAAGTAGTGCAGCAGAGAGTAGTGGCGGTATACAGGGTAATATACAGGGTACTGTACAGGGTAATGCAGGCTGGCATACACAAGTCATAGTATAGGGGGTAATAGAAGACAAGAGATGGAGGGTCTCTCTGCATAATACAGATACCACCAGATCACATCCAGTCTAATATCAGTACCTGACACTCAGAAATCATACAATACCTGCAGAGGACTGGCAAAGACACCAACATGAGAAGGTTGTACCCTGCTCTGAGGGAAACCTAAGACCTCCAGACTCCCTGCTGAGCTGTGACAAGCATCTCATCACCTCTAGTCTCCTGGGTGCCATATAGTGCCACCCTGGGCAGTGGCATAATTACTATATTTGGGGATGGGGTCACTGGTCCAGCTCTTGTTGGTGTGGCATGTATTTTCTGGTGCCCGTGGCTTGGTACCATTGTCAGATTTCTACCCATTTGGTCCTCAAGAAGGAGACTCGGTGACCCGCAGGCAGGATGATGGTGGATCTGGATTACTGCCCATCTCCAGAGCGTTCACATTCTTCGGAGACAAGCACAGTGGACTTTATGTGAGTACAGCACATCTCTCAACTTTTTATAAGCTATGTCAAAAACCAAGTCAGTGGTCGGCAAACAGTGGCTGTCCAAAAAACTACTACTCCCAGCAGACTGTCAGGGCATTGCGATAGTTGTAGTTTCACAGCAGCTGGAGAGCCACCAGGCATTGCTTACATGTTTGTAGATCTATTGGAGGAAATGGAACGTGCTGTATATAGCTGGTCTTGTCACCTACCTGTATACCGGTATTCACGAGGGGTAGATCACACCTAGAGAATGTGCTTGTGATTAAAATACTTCATTAGGACACGAATAATGGAAATTACCTTGTCAGAGGGCGAAAAAAAAACATTACTTTTATGGTACTTTTGAATATAATAAAATGCATCCTATTGTCTCATTTTGCTAACAACGTCTCCCGATCTGCAAAACTTTATAGGATTTAAAAGCTTTCAAATGTAGTAAGATATTAAAGGGCTTCTCCAGAAATAAAGATCGTACTAATGACAAGTAGGTAAATTGTTCTTTCATTTCTTAAAGTGTAACTAAAGTTTAAAAAAAACTTTAGACATGTCAGAAATTTTGATTGGTGGGGGTCCGAGCGCTAAGACCCCCACCGATCTCTAAAACGAAGCTGCAGAAGCACCCGGGTGAGCGCTGTGCTGCTTCATCTCTGATTGGGTTTTCTCGGAAAGCCGATGTACGGGCTCATAGGAATGTATTGAGTAGAGGATCTTATCAAAAACCCTCCAGTCAAGTGAGGCGCTAGCGATTTTTAATCCCTACATTCTGGGATTTCTGAGCTCAGGGTACCGTAAAAATCACGCTATAATCTTTTACCCTCATGTGCAAATTTAACATGCAAATCATGTGCTTCACCTGTACAAGCCACGTTTCCAAAAAACCGCATCACAAAACCGCTACAATTCACGGTAAAACGAGTGCATTTTGCTGCATGGTTCTTATCTGTGCGGCACTCGACCGCTGCTCGGCCGTTACATGTACGGGCAACCTAACTACAAAAAGTGTGAAGCTCTAGTCTATTCCAGAGTCTGTAAGGGTAAGGTCGCACGGGTCGGATACGTTTTGAAAAGCCGGTAGTGTACCCAACCCAGAAACTGAAGGGAAATCCGCGTTGCTATGGGAGCGCCAGGAAAGGTGAGTATAATCTTTTGTTGACTTTGAAAATATTTTTCTTTTTATAACTTGTGGAATTTGCTGCGAATGCACAGCGTAAACACAGCAAATTCCGCAAGAATTTGTTGCAAATTTTGACTTCCCTATTGAACTCAGTGGGGAAATTCTGCAATAAAGGCGCTGTGAATCCGCAAAATTATTTGACACGCTGTGGATTTATAATCTGCACCGGAGGTCAATTTATGCACCTATTCTGTGTGGAATTTTTCATCCACGTCGTATCCACTTTTCCTCTTAAATCCGGACGAAAATTCTGCAGCGTATTCGCTACATGGGACCTTACCCTAAAATTCCAGTTGATATTGAATGCAAGCTTTTGGTTCCTGTGCCAGATGTGTCGGAAGATAAATTACGGTAGATCCGAGAGCCAGGACTCTTGCCTCCAGTGCTGCTTAGAGATTTCCATAACTCAGAATCTCACACTTACAACTTTTTCAGAATCTTTATTATAGATATGTCACAAAAAGTGCTGAAGAAACGCTGTGTCAGAACTACCAATCCACTATGATCTTCAACTACTGAACGTTTTTACCCCATCATTGGCCATCATAGTTTGTGGACCTCCACCAATGTTATTGTATCTTCAGAAATGTCTCAATGATGTGGCAACTAAAAAGTTAAATCCCTTTTAAAATATTTCATGCACTTTTCATAAAATGTTGGATACAACGTCACCGAGTTTAGGGACAATCTTGTTCTTTAGTTGAAGTATCTGAAGAGCTGTGAGACGCTGCATCTGATAGGGTATATTCACACATGGCAGATTTGTTGCAGAAATTTCTGCAATTGAAAGTCCGTTTCATTCATCTGAATGGGGTTGTTTTAGCATCAAGCACATGGATGTCTGCAAGACTAAGGGTATGTTCACACGCTTAGCAAAAAACGTCTGAAAATACGGAGCTGTTTTCAAGGGTAAGCAAACTCGCGTTTTTCACGGTGTTTTTGAAAGCCGTTTTTGGAGCTATTTTTCCATAGAGTCAATGAAAAACGGCTCAAAAAACGGCTCAAGAAGTGACATGCACTCCTTATTCGCGGGCGTCTTTTTACGCACCGTTTTTTTAAAATGAGGCGTAAACGCCCCGAAATACGCCTGAAAACACTGCGTGTGCACATACCCTTATTCAGATAAATGCAACAGCCGCAGAAGTTTCTGCCAGAAATCTGGTGCATGTGAATTCAACCATATGGGTATGTTCACATGCAAAACCAAAAACGGCTGTAAAATACGGAGCCGTTTTTTTGCGCCAGTTTTGGAGCTGTTTTTCTATTGACACAAACGGCTCAAGAAGTGAGATGCACTTATTATTACGGGGCGTTTTCTCACGGCTGCCTAAAAAAACGCCCCCTTCAGAACGAAACGCCGTTTTTCCCATTGAAATCAATGGCCAGATGTTTGGAGGCATTCAGCTTCTGATTTTTCAGCCGTTTTTCGAGGCTGAAAATAAGCTGTGTGAACATACCCTATGATTGAATGGCAATACCATGAGAGAAGTGACAGCACCGCATTGGTGCTGAGAGTCGGACCCCCATCGATCTAATGTTGATGGCCTATACTAAGGATAGGCTATCAATTTTAAAAACCCAGATAACCCCTTTCATTTACTGATACCAGGTGTAAACTACTATAAGGCATTGGGTGATCCAATTTATGAATGCCTAATCTAGGAGGTAATCTATCGCTGTTGGATCATACCATAATCGTCGTGATTCTCAGATAAAAAAAGAGCGCAAACCAGATGCGCGCATATTTGTTGATTTCTGTAAACGGTGAGTAGAATTTTGACTTACAGCGAATTCCATAAAATATTCTTGTTATACTACCACATACTTTCCAAAATAGAAATGTTTTGTTGAACTCTTCTTAGGTAATTAAACATGGTGTTTGTCATTTCCACAGGATGCTTTATTCCCAAATTACTGAGCTTCGAAGTGTTTTGCCAAATCATGTCTTGATAAATAAAAGTGGGGGGCGCTGTTGCAATACTGTCTATGGAATCTGTGTTCGCTGAGGCGGTGGTGAAAAGTGGTACTGCGGGTAAAAGTTACTTTATATCCTGATATGACAACTTTTCTACAAATCGTCCCATACATGGGGAGATATTCCAAAGAACTTATCCGATTGATATCATACGAACAAATGTTTTTATTAAAAAGGGCGGAATCCGGCACCTACTGGGCATAAGGTCTGCAGATGAGAAGGTGTCAATATCCATGAATACAACTAGATAAAGCTGACTCCATAAATGATGTCTAGGGCTATGTTCAAATGGGGCAGATTTGTTGCAGAATTTCTGGGATTGAAAATTTCCTTCATACATGGGGTTGTTTCTGCAGCATATTCACGTATTTTTTTGGGAAAACTCCATTTAGATGTATGGAGCATTCCAGTGTCAATTCTGCAATGTGTAAAAATATCCTAAAATGTCTCTTTGGGAGTAGGGTTCTGGTTTTATTCCTTTCATCTTAGAAAAAGCTGAAGCTTTCTGAACTGCTGCAACTGAATCCTTGAGGGAAAAGAACCTTGTGTATGTGTTCACATTCACACCTTCATATGACGTGTATGGCACACTATGTACATAGAATTCAAGGTGACTGCACCCCCCATTGACTTTTCCTATGAACATGTGTGTATTAATAAACACAAAACACCTCCATACAGTGGAGCCCCTAAAATTTCAGCTTAACCCCTTCCCCCTGCTTGCATTCTGGGCCCTAATGACCAAGCCATTTTTTACGTTTTTCCATCGTCACATTCGAAGAACTATAACTTTTTTATTTTTGCGTCGACATAGCTGTATAAGGTCTTGTTTTTTGCGGGACAAGTTGTACTTTTTATTAGCACCATTTTGGGGTACATATTATTTATTCATTAACTTTTATTAACTTTTTTGGGGGGGGGATAGAAGAAAACCTAAAATTTCACCCATCTTTTTTGCGTCCTAAATCTACGCCGTTTACCGTCTGATATAAATAACACAATAACTTTATTCAGTGGGTTGTTATGATTGCAAAGATACCAAATTTGTATAGATTTTGTATGTTTTACTACTTACACAGTAAAAACACTTTTTTCAAAATGATTTGTTCTTGTGTCTCCATATTTAAAGTCATAACTATTTTATTGTTCCGCCGATGCAGTTGTATGAGGGCTTGTTTTTTGCGGGACGACTTGTAGTTTTTATTGGTACCATTTGTGAGTAGATTCGACTTTTTGATCAATTTTCCCCACATTTTTTTAAGTCAGGATTAACAGAAAACAGCAATTTTTCTATTGTTTTTTTTTTTTACAGCGTTCACTGTGTGGGTTAAATAATGTAACAGATTTATAGTCGGGGTCGTTACGGACGCGGCGATACCAAATATGTGTAACTTTTTTGCTTTATTGTGTTTTTTTAATAGTAAAGCATTTTGTAAGGGGAAAAAGTGGGTTTTTAATTTTTTTTCACATTTTTTTTATTAACTTTATTCAACTTTTTTTTTTTACTTGTCCTACTAGGGGACTTTCATATGCGATCATCCGATCGCTACTATAATACACTGCAATACTTTTGCAGGCATTCACTACAGGCAGACCTGGGGGCCTTTATTAGGCCCCCGGCTGCCATCAGAGACACAGACACTCGGCGATCTTATCGCCGGGTGTCGGTGGGATGAGAGGGAGCTCCCTCCCTCTCTCCAAAACCACTCAGATGCGGTGCACGCTATTGAGCACTGCATCTGAGGGGTTAATCGGGTGAGATCGATACTAATATCGATCTCACCCGGTCGAGCAGGGACGCCCTCAGCTACCTCTGGCAGCTGAGAGCAGGGAGATTTGACAGCTTCCTGCTCTGTTTACTTTATTCTAATGCAGCGCCGTGGAATGGCGGCGCTGTAGACTAAAGCCCACTAATGACCGCCGTTAAAAGGCTTATCTGCGGTCATTAAGGAGTTAAAGGGGTTTTCCCATAATCAATATTTATCCACTATCCACAGGATAGGTGATAAATATCTGACCGAACTTCTGGGACTCCCACCGATCACGAGAACAGGCTTACCTTGCCATTCCTGGGAGCCCCATACGAATAGAACGGTAGTGAGCCACCACTCCATTAATTTCTATGGGGCTGCCGAAGATAGCGCTCAGCAACGCCATTGAAATGAATGAAGCCCTGGTCGAGCGTGTGCAATACCGCTCTATTCCTAATGGGCTCCCAGAAGCAGCACGGTAAGCACGTTCTAGTGATCTGTGGATAGGGGATAAATAATGATTATTGGAGAACCCCTTTAACCTCTTAACGCCGAAGGACGGATATATCCGTCCTCAGCAGCTGCTAGTTCGCGCAGGAGAACGGATATATCCGTCCTGTGATGGCGCGGGTACTGCCAGTGTACCCACGCGATCAGCGGCAGGAGCACGGCTGTTATACACAGCCTGGCTCCTGCTGCAACTGCCGGAATCGAAGCGCGCTCCGATTCCGGCAGTTTAACCCATTAAATGCCGCTGTCAATAGTGACAGCGACATCTAATGTGTTTGACAGAGGGAGGGAGCTCCCTCTGTCACCCCATCGGCGCCCCCGCAAAGAAATTTTGGGGTACATATTATTTATTCATTAACTTTTATTAACTTTTATTTGGGGGGGAAATAGAAAAAAACCTTAAATTTCGCCACTCTTTCGCGTTTTAAATCTACGCCGTTTACTGTGTGATATAAATAACACAATAACTTTATTCAGCGGGTTGTTACGATTGCAACGATACCAAATTTGTATAGTTTTTGTATGTTTTACTACTTACACAGTAAAAACGCTTTTTTTTCAAAATTATTAGTTTTTGTGTCTCCATATTTGAAGAGCCGTAACGTTTTTATTTTTTCGCCGATGCGGTTGTATGAGGGCTTTTTTTTTGCAGGAAGACTTGTAGTTTTTATTGGTACCATTTTGGAGTAGATGCGACTTTTTGATCACTTTTTATCACATTTTTTTAAAGTCAGTATTCACAGAAAACAGCAATTTTTCCATAGTTTTTTATTACATTTTTTACGGCGTTCACCGTGCGGGTTAAATAATGTAATAGATTTATAGTCAGGGTCGTTACGGACGCGGCAATACCAAATATGTGTAACTTTTTAACTTTATTTTGTTTTTTTAATAGTAAAGCATTGTGTAAGGGGAAAAGCTGGGTTTTTCATTTTTTTTCACATTTTTTTTTAAATTAACTTTATTAAACTTTTTTTTAACTTTTTTACTAGTCCAACTAGGGGACTATAATATGCGATTCTGCGATCACATTTATAATACACTGCAATACTTTTGTATTGCAGTGTATTACTGCCTGTCCGTTTAACACGGACAGGCATCTGCTAGGTCATGCCTGCGGCATGATCTAGCAGGCATTCACTCCAGGCAGACCTGGGGGCCTTTATTAGACCCCCGGCTGCCAATGGAGACACAGACACTCGGCGATCGTATCGCCGGGTGTCGGTGGGAGAGAGAGGGAGCTCCCTCCCTCTCTCCAAAACCACTCAGATGCGGCGCACGCTATTGTGCACCGCATCTGAGTGGTTAAACGGGTGAGATCGATACTAATATCGATCTCACCCGGCAGAGCAGGGACGCTCCCAGCCCTCAGCTGCCTCTAGCAGCTGAGAGCAGGGAGATTTGACAGCTCCCTGCTCTGTAAACTTATTCCGATGCCGCGACGTAAAAAGTCTATGGCATCGGAATAAGGCCCGTTAGTGACCGACGTAGAAACACGATGGGCCGGTCACTAACGGGTTAATATGTTGTTTCCCTTTAATATATTATACTCGATCCAATAATAGCCTGCAGGAATTGCCAGAAGCTTATATTCTACCAGTGCATTGCAGACACAGGCCTTTATCATATTTATTTATTTCTGTTACTTATATAGCACCAACATATTCCACAGTGATGATCATTTATCATCACTCAATGTCCTCCGTAGGATTTATAATATAAATTCCTTATCTGTATGTTCTTGAAGTGTGGGAGGAAACCGGAGTACCCGGAGGAAATCCACGCAAACACGGGGAGTACATAAAAACTCCATGCAGATTTTGCCCCTGGTCAGATTCGAACCCAGGACCTGCAAAACAAGAGTTCTCAAATTAAAAGACTAAATGGTGCTCAATTGTGCACTTTGACTTAAAAGTAAGAGTTTTTAATGACCTCAAAATTAATGTTTACCTTTGAACACCATTTAGTCTATTTTAATCTTAATAGTCTGTACTGTTTAATTTCTTAAAGGGAATGTGTCGCTAGAATTTTTTTATTTTTTTTCCCAGTTAAACAATTAGTATTTAAGTGATTACACTTTGTTTTAATTTTTTTAATTTTTTCACAAGTCAGGAAATATTATAAATTAGATTCAAATTTATAACATTTCCATGTGCTGGCCACTAGAGGGAGCAGTTCCCAAAATTGCAGCATGGTCACTGTGGTAAAGCAACCTCATTGATTTATGCTGCAAATTTGGGGTGGACACACTCTCCTCTAGTGTCCTCACACAATTCCCCCTCCCATCTTCTGGCTAGTGCCAGGAGAAGGAAGGGTTTGAATGTCTTCAAACCTCCTACACTGTGTGCCGCCATTTTCTGAGCGACTGCACAGTGTAGGAGGATTAGATACAGGGCTCAGCAGACAGTAATACATGAACATAATACACACGAACATAAATTACCTGCTCCTGCTGCCGCCTCCGCTGCTCTACGCTTCTCTGTCTTGCGCCTCGCTTCGTTGAACATATGATCGGAAGTCACGGCCGGAAGTCGTCATCTTTCTGTCCGGCAGCGGCTTCCGGTCCACATGAAAATGGTGCCGGATTTCGCTCTACGAACGAGCTTCGTTTTGGTCTGTGTGGGAGCGGCGAATGCCCTCTTTCCAAACAGACGGCGTACGCAACTGCAAATGGAACGGCTCCCGTTCGCATTCTCTATGGGGTTGTATGTGCCATATTCCATCTCTGTATGTGTTGTTAATCGACACATACAGAGATGAAAAAAAAATGGCAGCCCCCATAGAGAAGTAAAAGAAAGAAAACATAAAAAAGTAAAACATGAGAACACAATTTAATACAATTTTTGAAAATATTACATTAAAAGCAATATGATAAAAAAAAAAAAAATCATGACACCTTCCATTTAAAGGGATATTCCCCGAATCGTCATTTATCCACAGGATAGGTTATAATTGTCTGATCTCTGGGACCCCCACCGATCATAAGAACAGGGGCCCTGAACTTCCTGTTGCTCCTCACTGCTCCACCACAGTGAGGACAACATTGAATGGAGCCACAGCCGAACATTCGCTCTGCCACTCTATTTAAAGTCTATGGAAATGACCGAAACAGCCGAGTTCAGCGCTCCTCTGTTTTCAACAGTCCCATAGACTTTAAATGAAGCAGTGGGTGCATGCTCGATCTGCCCTCAATTCGAGCACCTCCTTGTTGTGGGGGGTGCAGTAAGGAGTAAGAGATGTCTTGGGCCCCTGTACTCATAATTTGTAGGGGTCTCAGCGATGAGGCCCCCAGCAATCAGACAATTATCACCTATCCTGTGAATAGGTGATAATTGTCAATTCTGGTACAACCTCTTTAATAAATTTTTATAGCGATTACAGCTATGTTTTTCTGTTACAGAGCTCCAAATCCCCTGCATAGCTATAGAGTTAATGATAAAATTCTACCACCAATAGGAGGCCTTACCGCATAATATTTATATATTGAAATCATATAATAAAACAGTATTCTGTGAACCCCTAGACTCCCTCTAGTGGCGGCTATAGTTGTTTATGATTTAAAGTTCACCTTCACAACCATTTTTATTTTTGGCCCAATGCTTCTAAAATGAAAATGTAAGCAACTTTGCATTATGTCTTGATCAAAAATGTCCTACGTTTCGTTTCTACACCTTCTATGCAGACCTATGTGTGTCCATGGAAACAGACAACAAACAAACTCTGTGTAGTCAGATCCTGCAGACATTTTTTACTTTTATTTGTGCTCTATTTATTTCTAACCTACCACATTAATTTTAGCATAACTTTGGGGACAAAATTGAAGGAAGTATGTCTGCAGGATCACACTACACTGAGTTTGTTTGTTGTCTGTTTCCATGGTTACACATAGGTCGGCATAGAAGCTGTAGAAAAAAAATCTTAGGACATTTTTAATTAAGACAGAATGCAAAGTTGCTTCAATTATCATTTTAGATTCATTGAGATAATTAAAATAAATGGTTGCAAAGGTGGAATAGACTTCAAGTCTAGGCAGGGGATATGGATCTGTGTAGATAAATACTGAGCTCCAACCTCTATATCAGCACAGAACCTAATAAAAATATAAATATAATATAGGAATATGTAAAGGAACGTTGCAGCATTTCTATATAATTGGGGTGACGCATATTGGTGAATTGCTCATACACTCGACCTGTTTTGTATTCTGGCCAAATAAATATATTAAAAAATCCCTTTCGGCTTCTAAAAGTCAATTTGTCCATCGATGAATGAACAAAATAATTGAGTCAGTGAATGTGATGTAGAGATATAATAACATTGTCAGGGATTCCCGGACATTGAAGTTGTACAACAGCTGCTGAGCTAAACGTTGAGGATTAGCAGTGTGGAGTGACTTGAACATTTTCAAGAAATCCCAAATCAAGGAGTTTATGGTTTGTTGCAACATCCTGAGACAGCATTTTTTTTTTTTCTTGTGTTATGTTCAAGTTGTGACTCAAACAGCCATGTTTAGCTTGTGCACAATAGAATAATACTCTAGAGAGCTCATGGGTTAAAGCCGTTGTTCCAGAGAAGAGAGGGAGAATGGGGATAAGTGGGTGGAGGGGAGATTGGGGATAAGTGGGTGGAGGGGAGATTGGGGATAAGTGGGTGGAGGGGAGCAGGGTCATCTCCATCTGACCTTGCTCTAGAACAATTTATATAGTTTATGCAACAATGTATAAAACTGGCCTACTCAACACTATTTGTACCGATTATGCAACACTTTTTGTTTTTTAACAAATTGACTAATTCCTTGGAGTGGTGGAACTCGATCCAGATGTAAATGACTGGATGCAGAGAATCTACCACGTGTTGGATTAGAAACACATATACATTTTAATCTTCAAAGCTAAACTTTCTAGCTGCACACACAGAAGACTTTATGTATACAGAACAGTTTGTATACATTCACAGCAGAGACAAAGGTTATATGAACATTTCTGTACCAATTGTGTATGCAAGATTTATGAAATGTTTCCACAAACACGTAAAAAAACGATGAAACATGAAATGATCTGCAGAAATAATACCATTGCAGTCTTAGTTTGGGATATAAGTTTTATATTATTTTTTTTATATTATTTTACCATGGGACCAGCAGGCAACTTCTTTTAAAGGGGTTGTCCATTTTAGACATTCCCTTTGTTAGGAGGTTCCCAAATGATAAGCTGATCACAGGTTATCCCGACCGCCAATGATCAGCTGTGATCGGTGGGAAAACCTGGCAGCAAGTGTACAGTTTCCTTTACAGCACCACCACAGGATAAAGGAAGCATTATACAGCACCAATTAAAATCAATCGACTGTTCATGTTGTGCACAGACATGTCAGGTCCTCCAGAGTGGGAGACTCTCTTTCTAGCCACACTGCACTCTGGAGATGAAGTTCCTGAATGGAGGCCCCCCCTCTATTATCTGAGATTTCTCTAAGACCAGGATCACACACACAATTTTCATGTAGTGTTTGGTGCAATTTTTTTTTAGCCAAACACAAACGTGGACACAAAATAAAGCAGATTCATCAGTCTTCTCCTTACACCCTTCCTCCATTTTTAAATCCAGTTTTGGCTTTGGCACAAAAAAATAATTAGCCAAAAACTGCATCAAAAGCCAAAACCAGGAACAGAACCTAAACATAAGAACTATATAAAGGAAGGCCTTAAAGGGCTCCTGTCCTGGATCCACTTCTGGTTTTGGCATAAAAATACATGTAAAATCTGCAGCAAATCTGCACTGTGTGAACAAGGCCAAACTGTGTGTGTGATCCTAACCTAACAGCGTATTGGAAAATGGGATTTGTAAACCAGACAACCTGTTTAAATGGCTAGTCACAAGCACTTCTGCAATGCAGGTCACACAAACCATGTGTTGTCCTTTGACCTGTTCTTAGGCCGTGGCCCAAATTGCCTTGGGCATTGAATAGCATACAGTATAAAGTGGATACCCATAAGCAACATCATTACAGACCGACAGTGGAGATAAAATGAGAACACAGACCGACAGTGAAGCCTTCGTTCACATCTGCGTCAGGGCTCCGAAATAGCGTTTCGTCTGAGCTTTCTGTCAGAACGGAACCCTGACTGAAACAAACGGAAACCATAGGTTTCCGTTTGCATCACCATTGATTTTAATGGTGATGGATCCGGTGCAAATGGTTTCCGTTTCTCTCAGTTGTGCAAGTGTTCCGTTGTTTTGACGGAATCCATACCGTTGTTGACTGTGCTTTCCATTCCGCCAAAACTACAGAACCCTTGCACAACTGAGACAAACGGAAACCATTTGTACCCGATCCGTCACCATTGAAATCAATGGTAATGCAAACGGAAACCTATGGTTTCCATTTGTTTCAGTCAGGGTTCTGTTCTGACGGAAAGCTCAGACGAAACGCCAGAATGGAGCAGATGTGAACGAAGCCTAAGGAGCCCCACACACGAGCGTGTTCGGTCTGTGATATATGGTCTGTACGTCAGCCGCATTTCCCGGACCGAACACACTGCAGGGAGCCGGGCTCCTAGCGTCATAGTTATTTATGACGCTAGGTGTCACTGCCGCGCTGCGAGACAACTGTCCCATACTGAAAACATGCGTTTTCAGTTCGGTCCGAGAAATGCAGCCGATATACGGACCGTATATCACGGACCAAACACGCTCATGTGTGAGGCTGCTTAGATGAGAAGACAGACAGTGGAGATGATGAGAAGAGATCTTTCTTCTCAATAGGCTCTTAACAGATTTTCAAGCCTTTCACTGCAAGATATGAAAATGAAGCCATGTTCACACACAATGAAAATTTCTTATGTGGCAATTGCTTGATATCCCCGTCAAAGTCCACATGTGTCACATACAGAGTCTGCAGATTATTTTGCAGTGCATTTCACCCTTTGCAACAAGCAAGAGGCTCACCACTTTGGCTAATAGTGCATCATCCTAATCGGGGAACCTCCATTATGACTTCCATATACCCTAATAGAACTATCAATAAAGGAAAACACAATCAATGATAAAAATGGGTCGTTCACACATAAAAATTATATTTTTGTCCAAATGTCAAATGGAAACGGAAATTTTCAGACTTGTCCTATTGACCTATGTTTGAATTTGTGTTTCAAATAAGATCCAGCAGGTACCAGAGTTATAGATGCTCTAACTTAAAGGGGTCTGTCATCATGACGGATTCCCTTCTCATAGCTGTCATAGATTTAACATTCCGGTGCACGGATGGCTAGAGAAGCGCTACATTTTTAAGAGGCTTTTACCTCTTAATAAATTAGAAGCATCTTACTTCAGCTCTTTTTAGATTTTTCTTAATAAATTCCCCCCTAAGTACCTGCTGTCCACATCCTCCCTTGCTTTTTCTGATGACCTCCAGGTTTCGGTGACTTCATGTATGGTTGACCACAAGTTCTAAACATCTCCTAGCCGTGGTCCTAATTCTTAGCAGCACAGATTATTCCTTGTGAATCAGACATGAAAGTAGTAAGATAATGCTCTGTCAGCACTTTAGCTGGGAGGACAGGCCGTGGAGATCCGTAGAAAAGGGTCTTATGAGAAACATGCAAATGAGTGGTTTAGGGTTTTGTACTGTTGGCAAAAGCTCAGTGCCTGGTTGGATTTGACCAGTTATTTGTTAAAAGTTTTTTTGGGTAGACCTGTGCCTCAGGAGGTACGTCTTGTCATATTATTATAGCTGGTGCTCCCCAGGCAATGCTATCTATTGAACAATAAAGAGTAGTTTACATTGTTACTTCAGGAGTGCCTTCTCCTTGCTCAAGGCCCTTTTACAAAGACGAAGAGCGGGGAAACGAGCGATTGTACAAATGCATTTTCCTGATCTTCGGCCCATGCAAGCATGGCAGCAATCAGCCGATGAAAGTGTAAATGCTTGTTCGTAGACAGATTGGATCTTTTATTTTGACATTAAAATGATGGTTTGGCAGCAGCACATCTCTCTGTGTAAACAGGGGATGTGCTGCCGACAATCTGCAAACCATATGGGTTAATACGATCAGTCGTCCCCATAAAAGCCACAGTCATTGTTCCATATAAATGGAGAAAACGATCAACATGTCATTCCGGTCAATCGGCGGATGTTACTGGGCAGTAATCTGCCGTGTAAAACCACCCTTACTAAGCTAAGAAGGCAAAGGGAACTTGGCTTTGAAAGTGATATACTTAATAAAGGTGCTCACACATCAGATGACAGCCGCCCGAAATCCACCAAATTCGTCAGGAGCGACTGACTATCTGATGTGTATGGGGGTGTCCTGACTTTCTCCTTGGATTTCAATATATCCAATCCTTTGTTCCTGCAGGAGCTATGCCACTGCCAGAGGTGTCTGGCAGGGGCTTATTCACCTCTCCCCATTGAATACATATACACGCTTGTGGGAGTTAGGAGGAATAGCTGTTTGGCCAAAAGCTAGTTAAAGTGTATGGGCAGCTTTACAGACATGGAGAGAAAAGATGTGAAGTCAAGAACAAAGAAGAGTCTATGTACACCTATCCATACTGGGTGACCAGAATACATAACTCTAATACGGCTTACAATGGATATAACATCCTGTCCCCTGTAACAGCAGGAAGAGCAGGTTTGGAACAATAATGTAAAGTTTTGCTATTTGGGGGAGAAGGTCTCTATTGCCTTTGTTCTCTGCATCAAAGCTGGGGACCTGATAAGTGTACATTTGTGTACAAATGGCAAATTTCTGAACCTACGCTTTAAGTTCCTCTCGCAGCACTGCACTATAACATTAATTGCTACCACATGTAATAAATATTAGAGATTTGCTGAAAATGTAGTGACCTACTGTTAAAGAGTTTTTTCCATATTAGATAGTGATGGCATATGACTAGGATATGCCATCACTTTATCATCGGTGGGGGTACAAACTCTGGGACCTTACCGTTCCTGCATTGATTTAGCGATGTATCTCCTTCTAAGTTTCCCCTGCACAGTGGTGCTCCCGGCCACCTAGCTGAGCAGAGAAATGCAGCCAACGCCATTCACTTGAATTATGATAAGGTATTAATGAAGACTATTTAGAAAGTTAATTAAGTTTGCATTTTGGAAACAAATGAACAATACATTTTTATTGGGAGTGCATAGCCCTTAAGGTGTTCATGAAAACAGTGATCCTAAGTGCAAGGGCGTAACTAGGAAAGACTGGGCCCCATAGTAAACTTTTGACTTCGCCCACCCCATGCCCTAGGTGCCACACACAGCCCCCCTTGTAGATTGTGCCCCCTGTAGATTCTGCCACACAGCGCCCCCCTGTAGATAGTGCCCCCTGTAGATAGTGCCATACAGCCCCCCTGTAGTTAGTGTCACACCCACTTGTAGATAGCACCCCCACCTTCCCCTTGTAGATAGTGCCATACAGCACCCTGTAGATAGTGACATACAGCCCCCCTGTAGATAGCGCCATACAGCCTCCTCCTGTAGATAGCGCCACACAGTCCCGCTCCTGTAGATAGCGCCATGCAGCCCCCCTCCTATATATAGCGCAGTACAGCCCCCCTTGTAGATAGCGCCATACAGCCCATCCTCCTGTTGAGAGCGCCATACAGCCCCCTCTCCTGTAGATAGAGCCATACAGCCCTCCCTCCTGTAGATAGCGCTATGCAGTCCCCTCTGTAGATAGTGCCACACACCTCCCTGTAGATAGTGCCACATACTCCCCCTGTATATAGTGCCACATACTCCCCCCTGTAGACAGTGCCACATACTCCCCCTGTAGATAGTGCCACATACTACCCCTGTAGATAGTCCCCACCCCCCTCCCTATAGATATAGCCCGTGTGGCTCCCTCTATGAGCGGAATCACCGGCCAGGCGTCGGCAATACTCTGACTGGGGATTCCGCTGCAGGAGGTGCCCCTGAAATCACTGCCCTTATAAGGACAGTGAAGTCATGGGCTCCCTGTATGAGCGGAATACCCGGCCAGGCGTCGGCAACTCTTTGACTGGGGATTCCGCGCTCCAGGAGGAGCCTCTGACTTCATTGTCCATATATGGACAGTGACGTCGTCAGTGGCTCCCTTTATGAGCGGAATCTGCTGCAGGAGGTGCCCCTGACGTCACTGCCCTTATATGGACAGTGAAGTCATGAGCTGCTCTTGTAGTGCCGGAAACCCTGGTCAAAACGTTACTGATGCCCTGGCCGGGAAATCCGGTCATAGAGAGGGCCCTGACTTCACTGTCCATATAAGGGAAGTGACGTCAGTGGCACCTCCCACAGCGGAATCCCCTGCCAAGGCGTCGGCAACGCTTTGGCCAGGGATTTCTCTCCAGGAGGAGTGAATGGCAGGGCAGGAAGCGGATAGTTTCCTGCTCTGCCATAGTATTCAATTGTATCTGCTTCCTGAGGATGCAGATAAAATTGAATGTGGCAGTTGCCGGGACAAGTCCCGGGACAATAATTTCCCGAGACTGTCTCTGAAAATTCGGGACAGTCCCGGCAAATTTGGGACAGTTGGCAAGTATGCACATGTATCCCCTATCCTGTGGATAGTGAATACATGTTTTTTGTGGGACAATCCCTGTGGGACAATCCCTTTAATGGCAGAGCTGGGAGATACCTCCCTGCTCTGCTGTAGACTGTTCAATAGTATCTGCGTCCTAAGGACGCAGATACTATTGAATGTGGCGTCGCCATAGCGGCTGTTAGCTGCGCCAACGGGCATGGAGAGGGGGCCCGTGACGGCGAGCAGCACGGGCCCCGTAGCAGCCGCTATGGCTGCTACAGTGGTAGTTACGCCACTGCCTAAGTCGAAGGTAGTGATTTTTTTTTCAACAGTACAGATTTATGGGAAGGTGTATAAATGTGTTCTGGGTCGCACATGGTTCAGTAAATTGCACCTTATTGTGCTAATTCACCCCTAAAAAATGAAGTATTTTTTCAGCAGGAATATTTTCCTCACATAATTTATAGTGTTTTCTTATGTAAATATATGAAGGCCGTGTTATTAAGCATCATTGCAGTTTTATATAGTGACATTATACACAACCTGTAAGTCCTATGATTTTGTTTACATGCAGATTCTTTCCAGGCTGGAATTAGTTATTTTTCACATACCTTAACATAAACATGTTTACTTAGAGGGGGTCTATCCAAAATTAGAATGACACCTTTCATGTAAAAGATATGACGAGATACTGAACACATTCCTTATTTATGAAGTGTTTCCTGTTCATTATTTAACCCCTTCCCTCTTTAGCCACTGTTGACCTTCCTGACAGAGCCCCATTTTTCAAATCTGACATGTTTCACTTTATGTGGTAATAACGTCGGAATGCTTTCACCTATCCAAGCGATTCTGAGATTAGTAGAAGTAGGGAGGAAACCTCCAGCTCACCGGTAGTTGCGTCTCCAGACACCTCGCTCGGATCCCCGCGACGGCCAGCGGTGAAGACAACAGAAAAACGAGAGAGACGATCCAGCGCTGTGTCAGTGTAAAGGATCTGCCAGGCACAGCTTCGGGGTTAACTCCCTTAATTAATCAGTCAGCACCTGAATCTACATGAGACTGACTCCAGCTTCCACCACTCAGGCTGGCAGGCTTAGGAGTGGGAGAGCCTATCGCAGCCTGGCCAGACTCAGCTAGCTCCCGCCCTCTGTCTATTTATACCTGCATTTCCTGTTCCTCCTTGCTTGTTATTCTTTTTCGTGTGGTTTCCTGGCCCAGCTACAGCTCCTTCTATTTTGTTCCTGCTCCATACAGACCCTGGCTTACTGACTACTCTTCTGCTCTTCGTTTGGTACCTCGCACACTCCTGGCTTGACTCGGCTCGTTCACCACTCTGGTTGCTCACGGTGTTGCCGTGGGCAACTGCCCCTTTCCCTTGCTTGTATTCCCTTGTGTGTTTGTCGTGCACTTACTGAGTGCAGGGACCGCCGCCCAGTTGTACCCCGTCGCCTAGGGCGGGTCGTTGCAAGTAGGCAGGGACAGAGTGGTGGGTAGATTAGGGCTCACTTGTCCGTTTCCCTACCCCCCGGTCATTACATAATAACAAGCCCATACCTAGTCTACCCTGGTCCCTGACACCACTATGGACCCCCGTGAGACCCTGGCTCAGCAAATGCAGGGTCTCTCCCTACAGGCCCTGGCTCAGAGGGTCAACCAGCCTGATGCTACCTTGGTAGTTCCCCTCACCGCACCTCTTGAACCCCACCTCAAGTTGCCCGACCGGTTCTCAGGGGACCGGAGGGCTTTTCTCTCCTTTCGGGAGAGTTGTAGGCTTTACTTTCGTTTAAAGCCTCATTCCTCAGGTTCTGAGAGCCAGCGGGTGGGTATAATTATGTCCCGGCTCCAGGAAGGGCCCCAAGAGTGGGCCTTCTCCTTGGCTCCTGACGCCCCTGAACTTTCCTCCGTTGATTGTTTCTTTTCTGCTCTCGGACTTATTTATGACGAGACTGACAGGACTGCCTTTGCCGAGAGTCAGCTGGTGACCTTACGTCAGGGTAAGAGACCTGTTGAGGAGTATTGCTCTGACTTTAGGAAGTGGTGCGTAGCTTCTCGGTGGAATGACCCTGCCTTAAGGTGCCAGTTTAGGTTGGGTCTGTCGAATGCCCTGAAAGACCTGCTAGTTAGCTATCCCTCTTCTGACTCCCTAGACCAGGCTATGGCTTTAGCGGTACGACTTGACCGACGTCTCAGGGAACGACAACATGAACGTTTATGTGTTTTCTCCTCCGACTCCCCCATGATGCCTCCCGAAGTTCCGTTGCTTCGTTCCTCCAGGAAAGACTCAGAGATACCTATGCAACTCGGGGCCTCCGTGTCCCCCCAACAACGTAGAGAATTCCGCAGGAAGAATGGTCTCTGCTTCTACTGTGGGGATGACAAGCATCAAGTGAACAACTGTCCTAAGCGTAAGAATGCAGCCAGAGAACTTCTGCGCCTAAGTGATCATCGGGGAGGTCACTTGGGCGCACAGGTATTTCCAGTAAATAGGAATCGTACTAAGATCTTGCTTCCCTTTCAGGTCTCTTTTGGTGGTAGGTCTGCTACCGGCAGTGCCTTCGTGGATTCAGGGTCCTCTACTAATATTATGTCTGTGGAATTTGCTATGTCTCTTGCTATGCCTCTGATTGATTTGCCTAAACTTGTCCCGGTAGTGGGTATCGACTCCACTCCTCTTGCTAATGGTTATTTTACACAGCATACCCCTGTTTTTGAACTCCTTGTTGGCTCCATGCATTTGGAGCAATGCTCTGTACTGTTGATGCAGGGATTATCGTACGATTTGGTTCTAGGCCTTCCCTGGTTGCAGTTGCATAATCCCACGTTTGACTGGAATACTGGGGAGCTAACCAAATGGGGTAATGAATGTTGTACGTCATGTTTTTCTGTTAATTCTATTTCTCCCCCTGAGGAGGCGAATACGCTACCTGAGTTTGTTCAGGACTTCGCTGATGTTTTCTCTAGGGAGGCCTCCGAAGTGTTACCTCCTCATAGAGAATACGATTGCGCTATCGAATTGGTACCAGGAGCTAAGCTTCCTAAGGGTAGGATATTTAATCTTTCTTGTCCCGAACGTGAAGCCATGAGAGAGTATATCCAGGAATCCCTGGCCAAGGGTTACATTCGTCCCTCTTCTTCTCCCGTAGGTGCTGGCTTCTTCTTCGTGGGGAAGAAGGATGGTGGTCTTAGGCCATGCATTGACTACCGTAGCCTGAATAAGGTCACGGTAAGGAACCAGTATCCCCTTCCTTTGATACCTGATCTCTTTAATCAGGTTCAGGGGGCCCAATGGTTCTCTAAATTGGATCAACGGGGGGCGTATAACCTTATTCGCATCAAAGAGGGGGATGAGTGGAAGACTGCGTTTAACACGCCCGAAGGCCATTTTGAATACCTCGTCATGCCCTTTGGGTTGTGTAATGCCCCTGCGGTCTTCCAGAATTTCATAAATGAGATTTTGAGAAATTACCTGGGGATATTTCTTGTAGTGTACCTTGATGACATACTGGTGTTTTCCAAGGACTGGTCCTCCCACATTGAGCATGTCAGGAAGGTGCTCCAGGTCCTTCGGGAAAACAAACTGTTTGCCAAAACCGAAAAATGTGTGTTTGGGGTACAGGAGATACCATTTTTGGGTCAAATCCTCACTCCTCATGAATTCCGCATGGACCCCGCCAAGGTTCAGGCTGTGGCGGAATGGGTCCAACCTGCCTCCCTGAAGGCGTTACAGTGTTTTTTGGGGTTCGCTAATTATTACAGGAGATTTATTGCTAACTTCTCGGTCATCGCTAAGCCTCTTACGGACCTCACTCGCAAAGGTGCTGATCTCCTCCACTGGCCTCCTGAGGCTGTCCAGGCTTTTGAGGTCCTTAAGAAGTGCTTTATCTCGGCCCCGGTGCTGGTTCAGCCCAACCAAATGGAGCCATTTATCGTGGAAGTTGACGCATCTGAGGTGGGAGTGGGGGCTGTCTTGTCCCAGGGTACCAGGTCCCTCACCCATCTCCGCCCCTGTGCCTACTTCTCCAGGAAGTTTTCGCCAACTGAGAGTAACTATGATATTGGCAACCGCGAACTCTTAGCCATTAAATGGGCATTTGAAGAGTGACGCCACTTCCTGGAGGGGGCTAGACACCAGGTAACGGTCCTTACCGACCACAAGAATCTGGTTTTCCTAGAATCTGCCCGGAGGCTAAACCCGAGACAAGCTCGATGGGCGTTATTTTTTACTAGATTCAATTTTTTGGTTACCTATAGGGCTGGGTCTAAAAATATTAAGGCTGATGCACTGTCGCGTAGCTTCATGGCCAGCCCTCCTTCGGAGGAAGATCCTGCTTGTATTTTGCCTCCAGGTATAATCATTTCCTCGATCGATTCTGATTTAGTCTCTGAAATTGCTGCTGATCAAGGTTCAGCTCCCGGGAACCTTCCTGAGAACAAGCTGTTTGTTCCCCTGCAATTCCGGCTAAGGGTACTTAGGGAAAATCATGACTCCGCACTATCTGGTCATCCAGGCATCCTGGGTGCCAAACACCTCATTACCAGAAATTATTGGTGGCCTGGGTTGCCTAAAGACGTTAAGGCCTACGTCGCCGCTTGTGAGGTTTGTGCTAGGTCCAAGACTCCCAGGTCCCGACCAGCGGGCTTACTGCGTTCGTTGCCCATTCCCCAGAGACCTTGGACACATATCTCCATGGATTTTATCACCGATTTGCCTCCATCCCAAGGCAAGTCGGTGGTGTGGGTGGCGGTAGACCGCTTCAGTAAGATATGCCACTTTGTGCCCCTCAAGAAACTACCCAACGCCAAGACGTTGGCTACCTTGTTTGTCAAACACTGCGTCTCCATGGGGTCCCTGTCAATATTGTTTCGGACAGAGGGGTACAATTTGTTTCATTGTTTTGGAGAGCCTTCTGTATGAAGTTGGGGATTGATCTGTCCTTCTCCTCTGCCTTCCATCCTGAAACCAATGGTCAAACGGAGAGGACTAATCAATCTCTAGAACAATACTTAAGGTGTTTTGTCTCTGACTGTCAATATGATTGGGTCTCATTCATTCCCCTCGCCGAATTTTCCCTTAATAACCGGGTCAGTAACTCGTCAGGGGTCTCCCCCTTTTTCTGTAATTTTGGGTTTAATCCACGGTTCTCCGTTTCACCTGGTAGTTCCAACAATCCCGAGGTAGAGGTCGTTCATCGGGAACTGTGCACAGTCTGGGCCCAGGTTCAGAAGAACCTAGAGGCGTCCCAGAGCGTACAAAAAACTCAGGCTGATAGAAAACGTTCTGCTAACCCCCTGTTTATGGTCGGGGATCTGGTGTGGTTGTCGTCTAGGAACTTGTGTCTCAAGGTTCCGTCCAAGAAGTTTGCTCCCCGGTTTATTGGGCCGTATAAGGTCATTGAGGTCCTCAATCCTGTCTCCTTCCGGCTGGAGTTACCCCCGTCTTTTCGTATACACGACGTGTTTCATGCCTCCCTCCTTAAACGCTGCTCCCCGTCCTTGGCTCCCTCGAGAAGACCTCCTGTTCCCGTCCTCACCCCTGAGGGGGTGGAATTCGAGGTGGCCAGGATTGTGGACAGCAAGATGGTCCAAGGCTCCCTCCAGTACCTGGTCCATTGGAGAAGTTACGGGCCCGAGGAGAGGACTTGGGTACCCGCCCGGGATGTTCACGCTGGGGTATTGGTCAGGAGGTTCCACCTGCGTTTCCCCAGTAAGCCAGGTCCACTTAGAAAGGGTCCGGTGGCCCCTCATAAAAGGGGGGGTACTGTAAAGGATCTGCCAGGCACAGCTTCGGGGTTAACTCCCTTAATTAATCAGTCAGCACCTGAATCTACATCCCTGAGACTGACTCCAGCTTCCACCACTCAGGCTGGCAGGCTTAGGAGTGGGAGAGCCTATCGCAGCCTGGCCAGACTCAGCTAGCTCCCGCCCTCTGTCTATTTATACCTGCATTTCCTGTTCCTCCTTGCTTGTTATTCTTTTTCGTGTGGTTTCCTGGCCCAGCTACAGCTCCTTCTATTTTGTTCCTGCTCCATACAGACCCTGGCTTACTGACTACTCTTCTGCTCTTCGTTTGGTACCTCGCACACTCCTGGCTTGACTCGGCTCGTTCACCACTCTGGTTGCTCACGGTGTTGCCGTGGGCAACTGCCCCTTTCCCTTGCTTGTATTCCCTTGTATGTTTGTCGTGCACTTACTGAGTGCAGGGACCGCCGCCCAGTTGTACCCCGTCGCCTAGGGTGGGTCGTTGCAAGTAGGCAGGGACAGAGTGGCGGGTAGATTAGGGCTCACTTGTCCGTTTCCCTACCCCCCGGTCATTAGTCAGATTTTAAAAAGGAAATGCGATTCCCAATTTTATTGAAGATATAATTAAAAAAGGAAAAGGAGACGCAGTCTCAAGGTGAGGTGTAGTAGCGGGCTGGTAGCCTGAGCCTACGCTTTTCAAGCACACACGGTGCTCTTAGTCATGGCAAAAAAATAATGTTCGATTCTGAGATTGTTTTCTCGTGACACATTGTACTTTAGGTTACTGGCAAAATTTGCTCGATATGTTTGGTATTTAATTGTGAAAAACACCTAATTTTATCGAAAAATTGCAAAAATTCGTATTTTTCTCAATTTAAATGTATCTGCTTGTAAGACAGGCAGATATACCACACAAAATTGTTGCTAATTAACATCCCCCATATGTCTACTTTAGATTGGCATCGTTTTTTGAATATCCTTTTATTTTTCTAGGACGTTACAAGGCTTAGAACTTTAGCAACAATTTCTCACATTTTCAAGAAAATTTCAAAAGGCTATTTTTCCAGGGGCCAGTTCAGTTGGGAAGTGGCTTTGAGGGCCTTATATATTAGAAACCCCCAATAAGTCACCCCATTTTAAAAACTGCACCCCTCAAAGTATTGAAAACAGCATTTAGAAAGTTTCTTAACCCTTTAGACGTTTCACAGGAATTAAAGAAATGTACAGGTGAAATTTACAAATTTCGTATTTTTTTTGCAGAAATTGATTTTAAATTAATTTTTTTTGTAACACAGAAACTTTTACCAGAAAAATGCAACTCAATATTTATTGCCCAGGTTCTGCAGTTTTTAGAAATATCCCACACGTGGCCCTAGTGAGCTACTGGACTGAAGCACAGGCCTCAGAAGCAAAGGAGCACCTAGTGGATTTTGGGGCCTTATTTTTATTAGAATATATTTTAGGCACCATGTCAGGTTTGACCCCTTTTGGGAAACTACACACCTCAAGGAAATGATCTAGGGTTGTAGTGAGCATTTTGACCGCACAGGTTTTTTACAGAAATTATTGGAAGCAGGCTGTGAAAATTAATATCTACATTTTTTCAAAGAAAATGTAGGTTTAGCGATTTTTTTTCTCATTTCCACAAGGACTAAAGGAGAAAAAGCACTGCAAAATATGTAAAGAAATTTTCTCCCGAGTAAAACAGTACCCCACATGTGGTCATAGATGGCTGTTTGGACACACGGCAGGGCTTAGAAGGGAAAGAGCGCCATTTGGCTTTTGGAGTTCACATTTAGCAGGAATGGTTTGCGGAGGCCATGTCACATTTACAAAGCCCCTGAGGGGACAAAACAGTAGAAACCCCCCACAAGTGACCCCATTTTGGAAACTACACCCATTGAGGAAATTATCTAGGGGTATAGTGAGCGTTTTGACCCCACAGGTTTTTTGCAGAAATTATTGGAAGTAGGCCCTGAAAATGACAATCTAAATTTTTTCATAGAAAATGTAGGTTCAGCTAATTTTTTCTCATTTCCACAAGGACTGAAGGAGAAAAAGCACCATAAAATTTGTAAAGCAATTTCTCCCGAGTAAAACAATACCCCACATGTGGTAATAAACGGCTGTTTGGACACACGGCAGGGCTTAGAAGGGAAAGAGAGCTATTTGGCTTTTGGAGCTCAAATTTAGCAGGAACTGTTTGCGGAGGCCATGTAACATTTACAAAGCCCCTGAGGGGACAAAACAGTGGAAACCCCCCACAATTGACCCCATTTTGGAAACTACACCCATTGAGGAAATTATCTAGGGGTATAGTGAGCGTTTTTGACCCCACAGGTTTTTTGCAGAAATTATTGGAAGCAGGCCCGGAAAATAAAAATCTAAATTTTTTCAAAGAAAATGTAGCTTTAGCTATTTTTTTCTCATTTCCACAAATACTGAAGGAGAAAAAGCACCGCAAAATTTGTAAAGCAATTTCTCCTGAGTAAAACAATACCCCACATGTGGTCATAAATGGCTGTTTGGACACACGGCAGGGCTCAGAAGGGAAAGAGAGCTATTTGGCTTTTGGAGATCACATTTAGCAGGAATGGTTTGCAGAGGCCATGTCACATTTGCAAAGCCCCTGAGGGGACAAAACAATGAAAATGCCCAACAAGTGATTCCATTTAGGAAACTACACCCCTTGAGGAATTCATTTAGGGGTGTAGTAAGCAATTAGACCCCATAGATGTTTCATAGAATTTATTAGAATTGGGCAGTGAAAATAAAAACAATCCTTTTTCTTCAATAAGACGTAGGTTTAGAGCAAAATTTTTCATTTTCTCAACAAATAAAGGAAAAAAAAGAACCCAACATTTGTAAAGCAATTTCTCCCGAGTACGGCAATACCTCATATGTGGTCATAAACTGCTGTTTGGGCACACGGCAGGGCTCAGAAGGGAAGGAGCGCCGTTTGGAGTGCAGATTTTGCTGTATCGGTTTCTGGGCGCCTGTGGGACCAAAACAGTGGAAACCCCCTAGAAGTGACCCCATTTTGGAAACTACACCCCTCAATGCATTTACCTAGTGGTGTAGTGAGCATGTTAACCCCGCAGGTGTTTTGTAGAAATTAGTGTGCACTCGATGTTGCAGAGTGAAAATGGGATTTTTTCCATAGATATGCCAATATGTGGTACCCAGCTTGTGCCACCATAACAAGACAGCCCTCTAATTATTATGCAGTGTTTCCCGGTTTTAGAAACACCCTACATGTGACCCTAATCTTTTGCCTGGACATTCGACCAGGCTCAGGCGTGAAAGAGTACCATGCGAAATTGAGGCCTAATTTGGCGATTTACAAAGTATTGGTTCACAATTGCAGAGGCTCTGATGTGAAATAATAAAAAGAAACCCCTGAGAAGTGACCCCATTTGCCCAGCTTATGACGCTGGAGATGCACACCCCAAAAATTGGTAAAAGGGTTCTCCCGGGTATGGCGGTGCCATATATGTGGAAGTAAACTGCTGTTTGGACCGCTGTAGGGTTCAGATGGGAGGGAACGCCATTTGGTTTTTGGAGTGCGGATTTTGCTTGGTAGTAGTCTTGTTTGAGTATTGCTGGTGTTTCCGTTTATAATGTGGGGGTACATGTAAGCTGGGCAGAGTATATCAGGGGCATAGTCAGGTGGTATAATAATGGGGTAAAAAAAAACATAAAAATGATCCATAGATGTGTGTTACGCTGTGACACAATCCTTTCTGCACAGGCCGGTGTCGCACTGATATATGGTGTCCTTTCTTATGCCCCTTTTGGTCCACACTCCGCACCTTTGCAGTTTGGGGAATTTTGCTGGGAAAGTGTTGTCCTGGTATAATACGGGCACCCTCGCTTCCAGCAGATATGTTTGGGCCCTCCCTTTCCTGGTTCCCTAATTTTAGGTCCTTGATAAATCTCCTCTTCAAACAGAAGAAACGTTCCCCTCGGTCCGGCACAACTTAATATTTTTTATTTCCTGACTTATTGGAGCCATAACTAATTTTATTTTTTCATAGCCGTAGTGGTATGAGGGCTTTTTTTTGCGGGACGAGCTGTAGTTATTATTGGTACAATTTTGGGGTACATGCGACTTTTTGATCACCTTTTATTCTATTTTTTGGGAGGCCAGGTAAACAAAAAACCGCAATTCTGGCATAGTTTTATTTAGTTTTTTTTATACAGCGTTCACCATGCGTTATAAACTACATGTTCACGTTATTCTGCTGGTCAGTATGATTCCGGCGATACATAATTTATAGAACTTTTTTATGTTTTACAACTTTTTGCACAATAAAACTATTTTTGTAAAAATAATGTATTTTTTCTGTCGCCATGTTGTGAGAACCATAAGTTTTTAATTTTTTTGTCGACGCAGCTGTATGAGGGTTTGTTTTTTGCGAGACGAGCTATAGTTTTTATAGGTACCATTTTTGGAATACGTGCGACTTTGTGATCACTTTTTATTCCTATATTTATAGGGCAAAGTGACCAAAAAACAAACTCTGGTATAGTTTTTTACGGTTTTTTTTTATGCTGTTCACCGCGTGCAATAAATAATATAATATTTTGATACCTCAGGTCGTTACGGTCACGGCGATACCAAATACGTATAGTTTATTATTTTTTTTCAATAATAAAAGACTTGATAAGGGAAAAAGGGTGATTGTGTTTTATTTTATTACTTAAAACTTTTATTGTTTTCAAACTTTTATTTTTTTCACTTTTTTTTTTACACTTTTTTTATACTTTTTTTACACTTTTTCTCAAGTCCCACTAGGGGACTTGAAGGTCTAGCTGTCAGATTTATTTTTTTCTAATACATTGCACTACCTACGTAGTGCAATATATTAGATCTGTCAGTTATTCACTGACAGCAAGCCGATTAGGCTTCGCCTCCCGGCGGGGCCTAGTCGGCTTCCGTAATGGCAGAGCAGGAGACCTTTGTGTCTCCTGTTGCCATAGCAGCAGTCGCCAGTCCTGATTGCCTGTCAGGGCTGGCGATCTGCTAGTAATTGCTACGATGCAGCAATCGCTTTCGATTGCTGCATCGAAGGGGTTAATGGCAAGGATGGGAGCTAGCTCCGGTTCCTGCCGTTACAGGTGGATGTCAGCTGTAACATACAGCTGACTTCCACCGCTGATGCCGCCGGATCAGCTCCTGAGCCGGCGCCATCTTGCCGGCGGCTACGGAAGCCGATCAGGCTCCGCCGCCGGCCGGATCTTGACTGGTTTCCGTGGTAGGCAGACCGGGAGGCCAGTATTAGGCCTCCGGTTGCCATTGCAGCCACCGGAACCCCGGCAATTTCATTGCTGGGGTTCCGATGAGCTGCAAACACCTTAAGTGCAGCGATCGCGTTTAAGCGCTGCACTTAAGGGGTTAATGGCGGGGATCGAAGCTAATTTCGGTCCCCCGCCATTACAGCCGGATGTCAGCTGTAAGATACAGCTGAGACCCGGCGATGATGGCACCGGCTCAGCTTCTGAGCCGGTGCCAAACATTTGGCGTATGGGTACGGCAATTTGCGGGAAGTCCATGCTTTCCATGGCGTACCCATACGGCAAATGTCGGGAAGGGGTTAATGTTGCAGCAATGGAAACGTAAAGTAACCCTACGTGAAAGAACTTAAGCAAAGACAGCCAGCGCCATTGTGTAATATATAGGTTTTAAAGGTTCAGTATCGAAATGCTGTACTCACATGAGGTGAAATGTGATCCTCAGTTGTTGGACCTGGGATCGTCCACCCCGTCTGTGGTCTGTAAATAGTCCTCCAGAAGTCCTGTTGTATCATTGGTCATGCTGGTTAAGTGATCGTATAGATCAGTTGGGCCTTGTATGTCCGTGAAAAAGTAACACACTTGGCTTCAATGTTCGGTCACAAAGTTACTTTTTATTTTTTTATTGAAAATTAGCATTATAGGATAAATTAGGATAAACATTATACAAAGTTGTAGTCAATAGACTGGTAAAATACATAAATAAAACAATAAATAGAAACCAGGAGCTCAACGTTTCGCAGGTGATCCCTGCTTCATCAGGAGTGGTGAGAACTTAGTGTATGTGGACCTTTGTATTATATATTTTTAGATCTGTTTCTTTCGCCTGAAGAGGTTCAATCTGCACTATGTTTAAAGGCTTTATTTCTGTGTTGCTGTTTTTTATTTTCAAGACCTATATTCTCTGACTTGCCTGTTTAGAGCTCCGTGGGCATCCATGTGAAGCATGTTCTCTCCAATTCTAGCCAGGTGGTGGTCAGCTTAGCACTTTACTGCGGAGAGGCGGCCACACATAGTCACTCTCCATTCAATTCTGTCTGAGAATCTGAAATATCAGAGTGAGCATGCTCAGATGCTTCCAATTTCCTGTACACTATAATGAAGGGCTACTGCACATGTGTGGCCACATCTCTTTTTTTTTTTAAAAAGGGGACACCGGACCCCTGCACATGATATTGTGTATATGAGTTTACGTAAGAAAAACCTAAGCACAATTGCAGGAGTGTTGTATTTTCATGTTGTTCCACATGCATTTCTCAAAAAGAAACTGTTCTCTAAACATTTTTAACTCCTTCAGGACGCAGCCTTGTTTTGGCCTTAAGGCTCAGAGCCCATTTTTCAAATCTGACATATTTCACTTTATGTGGTAATAACTTCGTAATATCCAAGCGATTCTGAGATTGTTTTCTCGTGAGACATTGGCCTTTATGTTAGTGGTAAAATTTGGTCAATATATTCAGTGTTTATTTGTAAAAAATAGCAAAATTTAGAGAAAATTTGAAAGAAAAATAGAATTTTTCTGAATTTAAATGCATCTGCTTGTAAGACAGATAGTAATACCACACAAAATAGTTACTAGTTCACATTTCCCATATGTTGGCATCATTTTTTGAACATTCTTTTTTTTGTCTAGGACGTTACATTGCTTAGAACATAAGCAGCAATTTCTCATATTTTGAATAAAATTTCAAAAGCCTCTTTTTTTTAGGTAACCAGTTCAGTTCTGAAGTGGCTTTGAGGGGCTTATATATTAGAAACCCCCATAAAACACCCCATTTTAGAAACTCAAAGTACTCAAAACAGCATTTAGCAATTTAAAGCAAAGTAGACGTGAAATTTACAAATTTCATTTTTTTGTCAGAAAATCCCTTTTTATTTCATTTTTTTTCTTTAAAACAGAAGGTTTTACCAGAGAAACGCAAATCAATACTTATTGCCCATATTCTGCAGTTTTGAGAAATATCCCACATGTGGCCCTAGTTTGGTAATGGACTGAAGCATCAGCCTCCAAAGCAAAGGAGCACCTAGTGGATTTTGAGGCCTCCTTTTTATTACACACCATTTCCGGTTTGAAGAGTTCCAAAGGTTGTGGTGCCAAAACAGTGGAAACCCCACAAAAGTGACCCTATTTGGCAAACTACACCCCTCAAGAAAATTATCGAGGGGTATAGTGGGCATTTAGATCCCACAAGTTTTTTTACTTCATTTTGTGGAATTAGGCTGTGAAATTTAAAATCTAATTTTTCAGATCAAAAGGTACAAATTTTTAATTTTGACAAGGAATAAAGGAGAAAAAGCACCCCAACATTTGTAAAGCAATTTCTCCCGATTATGGCAATACCCCATATGTGGTCATAAACTGCTGGTTGGACAAACGGCAGGGCTCAGAAAGGCAGGAGCGCTATTTGGCATGTCGATTTTGCTGGATTGGTTTCTGGGCGCCATGTCGCATTTGCAGAGTTTCTGAGGTACCAGAACAGGGGAAACCCCTTAAAAGTGACTCAATTTTGGAAACTAGACCCCTTGAGGAATTCATTGTAGTTTTCATGGAGTGCATGCGACTTTTTGATCAGTTTTTATTCTATTTTTAAGAGGCGTGGTGATTAAAAAACACCAATTCTACTATTGTTTTTTTATTCCTTTTTTTTTTACAGCATTTCACCGTGCGCTATAAATGACTTTATTTTGCGGGGCGATGCCATATGTTTATATTTTTTTTAATGTCTTATGGCATTTGCACAATAAAATACTTTTTATAAAAAAGAATTAACTGTTTGTGTTGCCGTATTCTAAGGCCCCATGCACACAAACGTGCTTTTGCGGCCGCAATTCCCCCGAAAAGCCACGGGAGAATTGCGGCCCCATTCATTCCTATGGGGCCATGCACACGACCGTGGTCTTCATGGTCCATGCATGGCCCCGGAGCCCGGACCTCATTGAAAATAAAGGCCGTGGCCATGTGCACGCCCCGAGATTTGCGGGCGGCTCGCGGCTGGCACTCCGTGGCCGGCCGGCCGACCCGGTAATCACCGCCGTGCACATGGCTACTGTCGTGTACATGAGGCCTAAGAGCCATGACTTTTTCATTTTTCCATCAAGAAAGCTGTGCGAGGACTTTTGTTTTGCGTAATCAACTGTAGTTTCGATAAGTACCATTTTTAGGTACATGCGACTTTTTGATCTCTTTTTATTCCATTTTTTGGGATGTGAAGTGACCAAAAAATTGTAATTCTGGTATGGTTTATTATTCATTTCTTTTAGGGCGTTCACTGTGTGGGATAAATAACAAAATACTTTTGTAGTTCAGGCCGTTACTGACGCGGCGATACTAACTATGTATAGTTTATTTGTTTATTTATTTTTATTAATAATAAAGGACTGATAAGGGAAAAAGGGCAATTTTTACGTTTTATTACTTTTAAAACGTTTACTTTTTTATTTTTACACAACTTTTTTTTAAACTTTTTTAAACTTTTTCACTTTGTCCCACTAGGGGACTTGAAGGCAGGAGGCCCTGATCGCAATTCTAATACATGCATGGTGCAGTGTATTAGTAGAGCTGTCAGCTACTAGCTGACAGCAAGCATAGTGGGTCCTGACTTTGCCAGGACCCAGTAGGCTACCGTAGATGGCATAGCCGGAGGCCATTATTAGGCCTCCGGTTGCCATAGCCACCATCGCTGCACGCTAACATGTGGCGGGCTGTCGATGGTGCTTTAACCCCTAAGAAGCTGTGATCGCTATTGAACGCAGCTTCTAAGGGGTTAATCAGCGGTGACACCGCGATCGGTCCCCGCTGAAGGAGCTGCGGCAACTGCTGTACGAGACAGCAGCTGTCACAGCTCCTGTATGTGTCAGGAGGACGGCCGAAATGGCCGATCCTCCCGTGACGTACTATTAGATCATGGAGCGTGAACGATGCACTTACCATGACCTAATAGTACGTCCAGGAGCTGGAACGGGTTAATGTAGTGTTTCAAAGAAAAAAACTCACTATTATTGCATCAATACATAATGAACGCAATGGCAACCATATAAGTAGTCACCTACAAAGAATTCTTTCACACATGCCATTTTAATGCAGTTTTTAAAGCCATTACCGCGCACTCCGAGTACTGAGACCCCCGCCGATCGCTAAAACGAAGCAGCAGAAGTGTTTCTGAACATACCCTAACGCCGGATTTCCACGTATAGTAAACGCTACAGAATTTCTGCAACAAAATTCCGCAGCATTTACAGTAGCAGCAAAGTGGATGAGATTTAGTAAATCTCATGCCCATGCTGCGGAAAAAAACGCAGCGTAAACGTTAATAAATTGACCTGTGGTGCAGAATTCCGCAGCATGTCAATTTATGCTGTGTTTTTGTTGATTCTCTGTTGTAGATTTTCCCCATTGAGTTCAATTTAAATGCAAAACCCGCAACAGAATGCCAAGTGTTTGAGACTTTTACTGCCGATTCGCAGCGATTACGCCGCAAAAAAATGGGAACAAAAAAAAATCCTTACTCAGAACGCTCTCCTTCTTGCTGCAGTCCGCCCTCCTGGGATGACGTTTCATCCCATGTGACTGCTGCAGCCAATCACAGGCTGCAGCGTCACATAGCCTGCAACGTCATCGTAGGAGGCCAGAGCAGTCGTCAAAGGAGGAAGGGGATAAGTATGAGCACTTTTTTACACAGCGCAAATTCTGTCCGAAAAACCGCACCACAATGTGGTACGGTTTTTCGGACGGAAGGTGCTGCGGGTTCCAGGTTGAATTCGCTGCGTGATTTTTTGCGTATCCGTCCCGTGAGAACCCAGCCTAAGTATCGCATGAGCTACACAGTTTTTACCATTGAAAATAATTGGTGTTTTCAAGTGTATCTTGGAGCGTAATACGAGTGTTTTACGCTCCGAAATGCGCTGGAAAATAAGCTGTGAACAGGCCCTGATACTATCATATATTACTAGAAAGGGGGTCTAAAAAAAAATTATTTTAGGAAGAGATGCTATCAGCTGAGCTGAAAATGACCTGAATTTAAAGGGACATGCTCAATAAATTGAACATTACTTCTATGATTTGATGTAACTCTGGCTGTAATCTTTCCTTTATCATAAATAAACAGGCAACACCTGCACCTCAAGGAAAGTTACTACTACAGCGTTTTATTTTGCTGTGTTGATTTGGAGAGCTCCCAGCATATCATCCTGTCTCATATAACTGCGACTGAACTATTTCCCCAAACTCTGACCCACCTGGGAAACATGTGTTGGAAACATCCAGGTGACAGCTGTCAGCTTGGCAAACAAACAAAACAAATCAAAACTAGGATCATATTTTATGTTAACCCCTTAAGGACGCAGCCTAGTTTGGGCCTTAAGGCTCAGAGCCCATTTTTCAAATCTGACATATTTCACTTTATGTGGTAATAACGTCGGAATGCTTAAACCTATCCAAGCGATTCTGAGATTGTTTTCTCGTGACACTTTGGGCTTCATGTTCGTGGTAAAATTTGGTCGATATATTCAGTCTTTATTTGTGAAAAATTGCAAAATTTAGAGAAAATTTACAAAAAATAGCATTTTTCAGAATTTAAATGCATCTGCTTGAAAAACAGACGGTTATACCACCCAAAATAGTTACTAGTTCACATTTCCCATATGTCTACTTTAGATTGGCATCGTTTTTTGAACATTCTTTTATTTTTCTTGGACGTTACAAGGCTTAGAACATAAACAGAAATTTCTCATATTCTTAAGAAAATTTCAAAAGCCTTTTTTTGAAGGTGCCAGTTCAGTTCTGAAGTGGATTTGAGGGGCCTATGTATTAGAAACCCCCATAAAACACCCCATTTTAAAAACTAGACCCCTCAAAGTATTCAAAACAGCATATAGAAAGTTTTTTTAACCCTTCAGGCATTTCACAGGAATTAAAGCAAAGTGGAAATTAAATTTGCAAATTTCATTTTTTCTGCTGAATTTCAATTTTATTCAATTTTTTTTTAGTAACAGAGAAGGTTTTACCAGAGAAACACTACTAAATATGTATTGTCCAGATTCTGCAGTTTTTAGAAATGTCCCACATGTGGCTCTAGTGCGCTCGTGGACTAAAACACAAGCCCTAGAAGCAAAGAAGCACCTAGTGCATTTTGAGGCCTCTTTTTTATTAGAATATATTTTAGGCAGCATGCCAGGTTTGAAGAGGCGTTGAGGTATCAAAACAATGGAAACCCACCAGAAGTGACCCCATTTTGGAAATTACACCCCTCAAGGAATTCATTTATGGTTTTTGTTATCATTTTGACCGCACAGTTTTTTCACAGCACCTATTTGAATTGGGCTGTGAAATGAAAAAAATGATACTTTTTCCAATAAAATGTCATTTTTGATCAAATTTTCTTATTTTCACAGGGAACAACATACCCCATTTTGTTGCCCAATTTGTCCTTAGTGCGGCAATACCCCATTTGTGGTGATAAACTGCCGTTTGGGCCCATGGGAGGGCTCAGAAGGAAAGGAGCGCTATGTGTTTGTTGGAGTCCAGATTTTGCTGGATTGGTTTTCGGGTGCCATGTCGCATTTGCAGAGCCCCAGAGGTATCAAAGCAATGGAAACCCACCAGAAGTGACCCCATTTTGGAAACTACACCCCTCAAGGAATTCATTTATGGTTTTTGTTATCATTTTGACCGCACAGGTTTTTCACAGCACCTATTTGAATTGGGCTGTGAAATGAAAAAAATTATATTTTTTCCAATAAGATGTCATTTTTGATCAAAATTTCTTATTTTCACAGGGAACAACATACCCCATTTTGTTGCCCAATTTGTCCTTAGTGCGGCAATACCCCATTTGTGGTGATAAACTGCCGTTTGGGCCCATGGGAGGGCTCAGACGGAAAGGAGCGCTATGTGTTTGTTGGAGTCCAGATTTTGCTGGATTGGTTTTCGGGTGCCATGTTGCATTTGCAGAGCCCCAGAGGTATCAAAGCAATGGAAACCCACCAGAAGTGACCCCATTTTGGAAACTACACCCCTCAAGGAATTCATTTATGGTTTTTGTTATCATTTTGACCGCACAGTTTTTTCACAGCACCTATTTGAATTGGGCTGTGAAATGAAAAAAATGATATTTTTTCCAATAAGATGTCATTTTTGATCAAAATTTCTTATTTTCACAAGGAACAACATACCCCATTTTGTTGCCCAATTTGTCCTTAGTGCGGCAATACCCCATTTGTGGTGATAAACTGCCCTTTGGGCCCATGGGAGGGCTCAGAAGGAAAGGACCACCATTTGGCCTACTGGAGCTTTTCTGGTGCTAAGTCATGTGTGCAGAAGCCCCTGAGGTACCAGTACAGTTGAAACCCCCGAGAAGTGACCCCATTTTAAAAACTACACCCCTTAAGACATTCATCTAGAGGTGTAGTGAGCATTTTGACCCCACAGGTACTGTGTAAAAGATAATGCGCAGCAGATGGTGCAGTGTGAGATTTGCAATTTTATATATGTATATGCCATTTCAGTGTCCAATATAGTGTGCCCAGCATGCGCCACCGGAGATATACACCCCTTAAATTGTAATGTGGGTTCTCCTGGGTACGACAATACCCTACATGTGGCTGTTACCAGCTGCCTGGGCATACGGCAGGGCTCAGAAGGGAAAGATGAGGGGGGTAAGCTGTGCGGAGTGCATCAGGGTAAATTGAAAATCAAGGGATGTATGATACATTTTAAAACAATCTTTTATACAGAGCCCTGGTTTTTCGGGACACGTGTCACATTGGTATATTGTGTTCTTCCTTATCCCCCTCTTATAGCAGACTCTGCACCTCTTTTGACTCTTTCCCTTTCCACCGGTTTGGGGACCTTCTCCTGGAAAGTGTTGCCCTGGTACGATGCGCCCCCCCTTCCTGGTCCCTAAAGATTAGATCTTGAAATTCCAGGAAAGTTCCCCTCTGGCCTGCACATCGACGTAGCACATACGCATTGTACAAAGCCATCTGTATGATGTGCCCGGCCAGCTTCTTATACCACACCGCATGGCGCTGTAGGGCTTCAGGACTTGATTTGACAAGTCCATCCCTCCCATGTACCTATTGTAGTCCAGGATGCAGTCTGGTTTGGGGGTGGCCTTTCCTTCATATATCCTAAACCTGTAGGTATACCCTGATGCACTCTCGCACAGCTTATACATCTTCACGCCATACCTTGCCCTCTTACCTGGCAGGTACTGGCGGAATTGAACCCTCCCTTTAAAATGTACCAGGGACTCATCAATAGAAATTCACTTCTCGGGGTGTATGCTTGGGAAAACCGGGCACTGGAACGGTCTAATAGGGGTCTCCGTTTATACAAACGGTCAAAACTGGGGTCATCTCGGAGTGGGCACGGCTCATTATCAGTATAATGTAAGAAGCGAAGTATTGCCTCATTTATTTATTTTTTTAGGTTCCAGTTCATTTCTGAAGTTGCTTTGAGGGGCCCATATATTAGAAACCCCTATCAAACACCCCATTCTAGACCCCTCAAAGTATTCACAACAGCATTTAGAAAGTTTATGAACCCTTTAGGTGTTTCACAGAAATTTAGAGCAAAGTAGAGGTGAAATTTACTCTTTTTATACCATTTTTTTTATAACACAAAAGGATTTATCAGAGAAACGCAACTCAATACTTATTGCCCAGATTCTGCAGTTTAGAGAAATATCCCACATGTTGCCCTCGGGCGGTAATGGACTGAAGCACCGGCCTCCGAAGCAAAGGAGCACCTAGCGGATTTTGAGCCCTCTTTTTTATTAGGCACCATGTCCGGTTTGAAGAGGTCTTGTGGTGCCAAAACATTGGAAACCCCCCAAAAGTGACCCCAATTTGGAAACTAGACCCCTTGAGGAATCCATTGTAGTTTTCTTGGGGTGCAATAAACAGCAATTCTACTATTGTTTTTGTATACTTTTTTTTTTACAGCGTTCACCGTGCGCTATAAATGACATATTCACTTTATTCTGCGGGGCGATACGATTACGGCGATACCAGATGTTTATAGGTTTTTTTTATGTCTTATGGCGTTTGCACAATAAAATACGTTTTGTAAACAATCATTCACTTTTTGTGTTACCTTATTCTAAGAGCCAGAACGTTTTTATTTTTCAATCAATAAAGCCGTGCGAGGACTTATTTTTTGCGTAACGAACTGTATTTTCCATCAGTACCATTTTTAGGTACATGCGACTTTTTGATCTCTTTTTATTCCATTTTTTGGGAGGTGAAGTGACCAAACAATTGTGATTGTGGTACGGTTTATTAATATTTTTTTTTACGGCGTTCACCGTGCGGGATAAATAACAAAATAATTTTGTAGTTCAGGCCGTTACGGACGCGGCGATACCAATTATGTATAGTTTATTTGTTTGTTTATATATTTTTATTAATAATAAAGGCCTGATAAGGGAAAAAGTGGGACTTTTACTTTTATTACTTTTAAAACTTTTATTTTCTTATTTTTACACATCTTTTTTTAACTTTTTTTTTACTTTATTACTTTGTCCCACTAGGGGACATGAGGGCAGGAGGCCCTGATCGCTATTCTAATACACTGCACTACATGCGTAGTGCAGTGTATTAGAACTGTCAGCTACTCACTGACAGCAAGCATAGTGGGTCCTGACGTTGTCAGGACCCACTAGGCTTCCGTCTATGGCATAGCCGGACGCCATTGTTTGGTGTCCGGTTGCCATAGTCACCATCGCCGGCCGCTATCGCGTAGCAGGCCGGCGATGGCAGCTTAACCCCTAAAAAGCCGCGATCTCTATAGAACGCGGCTTTTAAGGGGTTAATCAGCGGGGACACAGCGATCGGTCCCCGCTGTAGGAGCTGTGACAGCTGCTGAACAAGACAGCAGCGTCACAGCTCCTGTATGTGTCGGGAGGACGGCCGAAACGGCCGTTACTCCCGAGACGTACTATTACGGCATGGAGCGCGAACGATACAGCTGCCATGACGTAATAGTACGTCAAGGAGCGGGAAGGGGTTAAAAACCACATCCTAGAAAGTATACACATATAAGATTTATATTTATTCTATGACAAAGTCATGATAAAATATTTATTTTGCTACACCAAAATCTGTCCATTATTTACAAATTGCTTAGTTATGTCTAGAATTATTTCTTCCCGTTAATTAGCATTTGGTACATTCAAAGGAGCTTTCCATTTGTAACATGTTGTATTAACATATGCAGAAAGTGCATCAGTGTTTGGCTTCTAGATTTCAATGAAAGGTTTACTGCTTTTAGTGCCTGCTCACATCACATTTTTTGCCCTACGTTATTCATTCGGGAAAGCTGAACCATAGTATCACGTTAGCACGACGAAGGCCAAAAGTGTATCCTTTTGGCCTGCTTCAGGCTGGTATACCGTACATCAGTATACCTTTTCTTTAAAGATGGGACAGCTAAGTAGACTTTGCTATTCCATCATGCGGCATCCCACCACAAAAAATTTATACTGCGCAGGTTGTTAGTACCCAGATGCATAACTTTACATTTATCTACATTAAACTTCATTTGCCAACTGGATGCCCAAACACTTAGTTTCTTTAAATCCGCTTGCAATTCACGAACATCTTCCGTAGTCTGAACTATATTACATAGCTTGGTGTCATCTGCAAAAATAGAAATAGTGCTATTAATCCCATCCTCTATATCATTAATAAATAAGATGAATAATAGTGGTCCCAGCACTGAACCCTGGGGTCACCACTTATAACTGGGGACCATTCAGAGTAGGAATCATTGGCCACAACTCTCTGGATACGGTCCTTGAGCCAATTCTCAATCCAATTACAAACTATATTTTCTAAACCTATAGTCCTTAATTTACCCATTAGACGTCTATGAGGGACAGTGTCAAATGCCTTTGCAAAGTCCAAAAACACTATATCCACAGCGGCCCCTCTGTCTAGGCTTCTGCTCACCTCTTCATAAAAACAGATTAGGTTTGACAACTTCTATCCTTAGTAAAACCGTGCTGGCTGTCACTTATAATACTATTTTTTGTCACATAATCCTGTATATAGTCCCTCAAACATTTTCCCCACGATGGATGTTAAGCTTACTGGTCTATAATTACCCGGGGAAGACCTAGAGCCCTTTTTGAAAATAGGCACCAAATTTGCCCTGTGCCAGTCCTTTGGCACTATACCAGTCACTAAATAATCCCTGAATATTATGAAAAGGGTCACAGAAATAACTGAACTAAGCGCTTTAAGAATTCTAGGGTGAAACCCATCTGGTCCCGGGGCCTTGTGCACATTTATTTTATTTAATTTAGCTTGGACCATATCTACATTCATCCAATTCAGTATATCAACTGATATATTAACAGCACTGGCACCGGCTACATCAGGTGCTCCTTCTTCTGTTGTATATACAGAGCTAAAGAACCCATTTAGTAACTCTGCCTTCTCTTGATCCCCTGTGACCAACTCCCCATTACCACTATCTAGGGGTCCTACATGTTCAGACCTTGGCTTTTTTGCATTTATATACTTGAAGAATTTTTTGGGATTTGTTTTACTATCCTTGGCCACCTGCCTTTCATTTTGTATTTTTGCTGATTTTATTACCTTTTTACAGATTTTATTAAGCTCTTTATATTTTACAAAGGATGCAGCTGTACCCTCAGATTTGCATTTTTTAAATGCCCTTTTTTTGTCATGTATTGCCCTTTTCACAGAAGGTGTAAGCCATGTGGGGTTTAATTTTAGTCGTTTATACTTATTACCTGTAGGAATAAATTTTGCACTATAATAACCCAAAGTAGATTTGCAAATCTCCCATTTATCATTTGTCCCATTATTTAACATTAGTTCTTCCCAGTCTATATCCTGAATTGCAGCCCTCATCCTGGGGAAATTGGACTTCTTAAAATTAAGTGTTTTTGCCCTCCCAGCCTGTGTTTGTTTTCACGAACATTGACATTCCCAACAAGCTCTGCATTATTAGAAATGACCAGATCCAACAGAGCTTTACCTCTAGTCGGGTCTTCCACAAACTGGCCCATAAAATTTTCCTGCAACAGGTTGAGGAAATGTCTCCCCTTCGCAGTTGAAGCCGAAACATGATACCAATTAATTAAAATCTCCCATTATCACTACAGTACCCGCCTGATCAGGCCCGCTCCATCTGTTTATATAGCTGGCCTTCCATCTCCTCAGTTATATTGGGGGGTCTATAGATTATACCAAAAGTAATTTTTTTCAGTGTTTACCTCCCTTTCTAGTTCCACCCACAAGGTTTCAACCTCCTCACAGTATTCACCCACTATTGTCTCTTTCACACTCACCTTCATATCGCTTCTCACATACAGACATACACCACCACCTTTCCTATTTGTCCTGTCTTTCCAAAAAGTGTAAAACCCTGTAGATTTACAGCCCAGTCATGAGAAGAGTCCGGCCATGTTTCAGCAACACCAACTATATCTATATTTTCTTCCAGTATCAAGGCCTCCAGCTCCCCCATTTTGCTTGCTAGACTTCTGGCATTTGTGAACATACACTTTAACTTGCCTTTCAGTTGTTCACTTTTATTAGCAGAAATGTGATTATTTTACATTATTTGGGAATTTTTATTTTCACTGCTGTTTTGTAACAAAAGGATCTCCTTATCCTGTTGTCTAGTCCTCTCCCCACAGTCTGTTTCTCCCTCCACCAATATAGTTTGACCCCTCTCTAACCTAACTACCCCTTTATTTTCTACATTGACCTCCCTCCTCAGCCCTAGTTTAAATACTCCACCACCCCAGCTGTTCAATAGCCTTTCATTACGTATACGTTAAACGGATGCCGTCATAGTCTATGGGTGACGGAGACGTTAAACGGATGCCTAACAGTGGCATCCGCCACACATAGACTATAATGTTATCTGTTTAATAGATACATCATGAACTTTCATGATCCCAGTTCACAACGTATCCGTTTAACAGAACGTACCTGAGTTTTCATCAAAAAATTCAAAATCGTCATGCTCCTCAGTCCAATGATGTTATTATGTTCTACCCACATTTCAGTGCTTTCAGAATTCTTTTTCACCTTCTATTCCCCCTGTTCAGCTGCTCCAGCATTAGCGCTAACATGCAGCTTTTTAGTTATTGTTGAGAGATGTTTGTGGCAAACATTGGACATTATAGGGCAAAGTGCACATGGAGTCTGAGAAGTGAAGGGACATCGCAGTCAATAGAGAAATGGTGGTATTGGCAGAAACTTCATAAATATTTTGCAAGGATAATTTTTTTATTTTTTAAATTGTAAATGGCAAAGTTGCTAGACATCAGATATACTATTAGATTAGCACAAGTTGTATGAAAAGTTAGTGTCCATTTTAAGTCAATGGTGACGCATGCCACTGGTAAGCATTTGTCAAAGCCTACATTTACCCTATACATTGGGAGCTTTTACTTAACCCCTTAATGACTGGGCCTGAAAAGACCTTAAAGAGGCTCTGTCACCAGATTTTGCAACCCCTATCTGCTATTGCAGCAGATAGGCGCTGCAATGTAGATTACAGTAACGTTTTTATTTTTAAAAAACTAGCATTTTTGGCCAAGTTAAGACCATTTTTGTATTTATGCAAATGAGGCTTGCAAAAGTACAACTGGGCGTGTTGAAAAGTAAAAGTACAACTGGACGTGTATTATGTGCGTACATCGGGGCGTGTTTACTACTTTTACGAGCTGGGCGTTGTGTATAGAAGTATCATCCACTTCTCTCTTCAGAACGCCCAGCTTCTGGCAGTGCAGATCTGTGACGTCACTCACAGGTCCTGCAACGTGTCGGCCACATCGGCACCAGAGGCTACAGTTGATTCTGCAGCAGCATCGGCGTTTGCAGGTAAGTCGATGTAGCTACTTACCTGCAAACGCTGATGCTGCTGCAGAATCAACTGTAGCCTCTGGTGCCGACACGATGCAGGACCTGTGAGTGACGTCACAGATCTGCACTGCCAGAAGCTGGGCGTTGTGAAGAGAAGTGGATGATACTTCTATACACAACGCCCAGCTCGTAAAAGAAGTAAACACGCCCCGATGTACGCACATAATACACGCCCAGTTGTACTTTTACTTTTCAACACGCCCAGTTGTACTTTTGCAAGCCTCATTTGCATAAATACAAAAATGGTCATAACTTGGCCAAAAATGCTCGTTTTTTAAAAATAAAAACGTTACTGTAATCTACATTGCAGCGCCTATCTGCTGCAATAGCAGATAGGGGTTGCAAAATCTGGTGACAGAGCCTCTTTAAAGAGGCTCTGTCACCAGATTTTCAAACCCCTATCTCGTATTGCAGCAGATCGGCGCTGCAATGTAGATAACAGGAACCTTTTTTTTTTTACAAAAACGAGCATTTTTGGCCAAGTTATGACCATTTTTATATTTATGCAAATGAGCCTTAAGTACAACTGGGCGTGTTTAAAGTAATGTACAACTGGGCGTGTATTGTGTGTGTACATCTAGGCGTTTTTACTTGTTTTACAAGCTGGGCGTTGTGAATAGAAGTGTATGATGCTGACGAATCAGCATCATCCACTTCTCTTCGTTACCACCCAGCTTCTGGCAGTTCAGAGACACACAGCGTGTCCTCGCTCATCCGACGCGATGAAGTTCCTGTGGGAGGAAGTGAGTGACGTCACAGCGTGATCTCGCGAGGACACGCTGTGTGTCTGTGCACTGCCAGAAGCTGGGTGGTAACGAAGAGAAGTGGATGATGCTGATTCGTCAGCATCATACACTTCCATTCACAACGCCCAGCTAGTAAAACAAGTAAAAACGCCCAGATGTACATACACAATACACACCCACTTGGACATAACTTTAAACACGCCCAGTTGTACTTAAGAAAGGCTCATTTGCATAAATATAAAAATGGTCATAACTTGGCCAAAAATGCTCGTTTTTGAAAAAAAACAACTTTCCTGTTATCTACATTGCAGCGCCGATCACATGCAATAGGAGATAGGGGTTGCAAAATCTGGAGACAGAGCCTCTTTAACCGGTTAAGGACTAGGCTGTTTTACAGCTAAATGACCAGAGCAAATTTCACAATTTTGCTATGCGCTTCTTTACATGACTATAACTCAGCAGGTGAATAAAGTTCATCTTTGAATTTTACACTCTTTTTAAAGGACAGATAGGGCTTTGTTTTAGTGGCATTTGTCAGTATATATCATTTTTTTTTTTTTCACTAAAGTGGGCAAAATTGGAAAAAAATGCAAGAATTTAACAATTGCGTCGGTTTATGCTAGCATTTTTCACACACGGTATGAACCACGGCCAAAATTCATCTCCTTTCACATTCTTCCACTTCTCCCGTGCATGGGGATACCAAATATGTGAGCCTTATTCACTGTGCGGGCATGTGCCAGGGCTTGGCATAAAAGGAGGCTTTTTGGCCTTTTCGGTCCAGGAATTTTGCATTTGATTTTATAGCCGCATACTGTTTTCTGGGGGGCCTAATGCTGCTGAAACATTAGAAACACCCCATAAATGACTTCATTCACACAAGTAGACCCCACAAGGTTTCCTTCAAGGGGTTTATCATATTTTTAGCAAGTCCAGTTATCTTCTGAAAGTTTCTTGAATAAGATGGAACAAAATAAAATCAGCACTTTTTTAGCAAATGCGTCAGTTTAGGCTAGTATTTTTCACACACGGTATAGACCACGGACAAAATTCATCTCCTTTCACGTTCTTCCACTTCTCCCGTGCATGGGGATACCAAATATGTGTGCCTTATTCACTGTGCGGGCATGTGCCAGGGCTTGGCATAAAAGGAGGCTTTTTGGCCTTTTCGGTCCAGGAATTTTGCATTTGATTTTAGAGCCGCATACTGTTTTCTGGGGGGTGTAATGCTGCTGAAACATTAGAATCACCCCATAAATGACTTCATTCGCACAAGTAGACCCCACAAGGTTTCCTTCAAGGGGTTTATCATATTTTTAGCAAGTCCAGTTTTCTTCTGAAAGTTTCTTGAATAAGATGGAACAAAATAAAATCAGCACTTTTTTAGCAAATGCGTCAGTTTAGGCTAGTATTTTTCACACACGGTATAGACCACGGCCAAAATTCATCTCCTTTCACGTTCTTCCACTTCTCCCGTGCATGGGGATACCAAATATGTGTGCCTTATTCGCTGTGCGGGCATGTGCCAGGGCTTGGCATAAAAGGAGGCTTTTTGGCATTTTCGGTCCAGGAATTTTGCATTTGATTTTAGAGCCGCATACTGTTTTCTGGGGGGTGTAATGCTGCTGAAACATTAGAAACACCCCATAAATGACTTCATTCACACAAGTAGACCCCACAAGGTTTCCTTCAAGGGGTTTATCATATTTTTAGCAAGTCCAGTTATCTTCTGAAAGTTTCTTGAATAAGATGGAACAAAATAAAATCAGCACTTTTTTAGCAAATGCGTCAGTTTAGGCTAGTATTTTTCACACACGGTATAGACCACGGACAAAATTCATCTCCTTTCACGTTCTTCCACTTCTCCCGTGCATGGGGATACCAAATATGTGTGCCTTATTCACTGTGCGGGCATGTGCCAGGGCTTGGCATAAAAGGAGGCTTTTTGGCCTTTTCGGTCCAGGAATTTTGCATTTGATTTTAGAGCCGTATACTGTTTTCTGGGGGGCCTAATGCTGCTGAAACATTAGAAACACCCCATAAATGACTTCATTCACACAAGTAGACCCCACAAGGTTTCCCTCAAGGGGTTTATCATATTTTTAGCAAGTCCAGTTTTCTTCTGAAAGTTTCTTGAATAAGATGGAACAAAATAAAATCAGCACTTTTTTAGCAAATGCGTCAGTTTAGGCTAGTATTTTTCACACACGGTATAGACCACGGCCAAAATTCATCTCCTTTCACGTTCTTCCACTTCTCCCGTGCATGGGGATACCAAATATGTGTGCCTTATTCAATGGGGGGGCATGTGCCAGGGCTTGGCATAAAAGGAGGCTTTTTGGCCTTTTCGGTCTAGGAATTTTGCATTTGATTTTAGAGCCGCATACTGTTTTCTGGGGGGCCTAATGCTGCTGAAACATTAGAATCACCCCATAAATGACTTCATTCGCACAAGTAGACCCCACAAGGTTTCCTTCAAGGGGTTTATCATATTTTTAGCAAGTCCAGTTTTCTTCTGAAAGTTTCTTGAATAAGATGGAACAAAATAAAATCAGCACTTTTTTAGCAAATGCGTCAGTTTAGGCTAGTATTTTTCACACACGGTATAGACCACGGCCAAAATTCATCTCCTTTCACGTTCTTCCACTTCTCCCGTGCATGGGGATACCAAATATGTGTGCCTTATTCGCTGTGCGGGCATGTGCCAGGGCTTGGCATAAAAGGAGGCTTTTTGGTCCAGGAATTTTGCATTTGATTTTATAGCAGCATACTGTTTTCTGGGGGGTGTAATGCTGCTGAAACATTAGAATCACCCCATAAATGACTTAATTCACACAAGTAGACCCCACAAGGTTTCCTTCAAGGGGTTTATCATATTTTTAGACAGTCCAGTTTTCTTCTGAAAGTTTCTTGAATAAGATGGAACAAAATAAAATTACCTTTTTTTTTTAACAATTGCGCCAGTTTATGCTAGCTTTTTCACACACAAAATGGACAACGGACAAAATTCATCGCATTTCACATTCTTCCACTTCTCCCGTGCATGGGGATACCAAATATGTGTGCTTTATTCACGGGCATGTGCCAGGGCTTGGCATAAAAGGAGGCTTTTTGGCCTTTTCGGTCCAGGAATTCTGCACTTGATTTTATAGCAGCATACTGTTTTCTGGGGGGCCTAATGCTGCTGAAACATTAGAAACACCCCATAAATGACTTCATTCACACAAGTAGACCCCACAAGGTTTCCTTCAAGGGGTTTATCATATTTTTAGACAGTCCCGTTTTCTTCTGAAAGTTTCTTGAATAAGATGGATCAAAATAAAATTAGCAATTTTTTAGCAAATGCGTCAGTTTATACCAGCATTTTTCACACACGGCATAGACCACGGTCAAAATTAATCTCCGTTCACATTCTGCCACTTCTCCCGTGCATGGGGATACCAAATATGTGGCCTTATTTATCACATAGAGATGTAGGAGGGCGGACGATAGAAGAAGATTATTTCACAAATCGCTTTTTTTCAAAGCTGGTTTTACAAAACTCAACAGAGTTTCTATAACACTTCCAAAATATCTGCTCTTGAAGCAGAGATCCCAAAATATTCATCTAGCGGTATAATGGGAATTTATTTTTTGGGGTTTTCTAAAATAAGAAATTTCAGGTTAATGCAAATGGAGCTCTCCAGCAGATGAACTTTAGAAAACATCAAACATGACATCCACCCCCCACCCATTCCCTCCCTCACCCTTGGAGTAAAATCAGGGGAAAAATAAAAACGTAATGTAGGGCAAATATATTTTCAACAAATTAACTAAAATCTAATAATTCAGAACAGTGTGGTATTTTTTAAAACATGGCTCAATGCACAGGCCTGGTTGCGAGGGACATGAGGGACAGAAATATCGGGAATCTTTGCGGTGCCCGTCTTTTCTGCAGACGCGGCACTTTTTCTGGGGGTTGCTTCTGGTTGCTGTTGGGGGAATCCGACTGACGAAGTGTCTTTCAGTCAGTCGCGTGACATCCTCAGACTGGGGGCATTCTCGGGTGTCCTGAACATCAAAAATGAGGCCTTCAATAATTTTCTCCTGGAAATCCAGGTATGTGTCTCTGCCTCTGTTTTTTTTATAGAGCACAAATGAGTTGTGGATGGCCACCTGTAACAAATAAATGGCCACCTTTTTGTACCAGGTTTTAGTTTTGCGTTTTACTAAATAGGGCTGTAAAACCTGGTCGCTTAAATCCACCCCCCCCATGTACTTGTTATATTCGGACACGCTCACTGGTTTGTGCTTGTCCGATGTTGCCCCTCTTTCCCTCACTGCCACTGTTCCTGCGGTATGAATCGTGCTTAGCACATACACATCTTTGCGATCCCTGAACTTGACCGCCAGCAATTCCTCAGATGCATAAGCACAGGAGTCCCCCTTTACCATGCGCTTCCCCACTAATTGCTGTGGAAAACCAATTCTGTTTTTGCGCATGGTACCACATGCCCCAGTCCTTGCAGCATGCAAATGCCTAAACAGGGGCACACTGGAATAAAAATTATCACAGTACAGGTGGTACCCCTTGTGAAGCAGAGGCTGCATTATCTCCCACACGATCTTACTGCTGGTGGAAAGATCAGGGGGGCATCCAGGAACATTTATTGTGCGGTCCCGCCCTTCATAAATCCTGAAGGCGGTGGTATATCCTGACCCGCTTTCACACAATTTGTAGAGCTTAACGCCATATCTTGCCCTTTTTGAAGGTAGATATTGGCGAAAGCTAAGTCTGCCATGGAAGTTGAGGAGGGATTCGTCCACACTTACATTCTGCTCAGGGGTGTAGAGTTGCAGAAATAAATTATTCAGGGAATTTATTAGCGGTCTTATTTTGAACAACCGATCCCGGTTTGCATCGGTACTTGGGGGGGCCTGTGCGTTGTCATTGAAGTGGAGGAACCTCATTATTGTCTCATAACGAGACCTGGGCATTACTGCAGAATATACTGGGGTGGCTTGGGCGGGTCTTGTTGACCAGTAAGACCTAATGGAGGGCTTTTTGACAATACCCATATTTAGGGTGAGCCCCAAAAAATTTTTTAATTCCTGCAAATTGGTGGGCGTCCAATCTCTGGCATGGGTGGATGAAGGTTTCTGCCTTATATATTGCGTGGCATATAAATTTGTTTCGTGGACAATCTGATTTAGGATGTCGTCCGTTATAAATAAATGGAAGTAATCCATTTGGACAAAATTTGTATTGTCCACGGTTATGCCAGGAGTGGCCGTAAATCCGTGGATTCTAGGCCCAAAAGATGGGGCAGGTGCCCATACAAGAGCCTGGACTGGAGGGACCAGGCTGTCCCGTGCTACAGCGCTACTTGGCCCTGCACTTTCATGTTCTGCAGTTTCGACTGCATCAGGGACAACGTCCCCTGAAGATGAACCTGAAGTGACGCTGTCATCGTCACTACCTAAAACAGGTTCCATCTCGGACGCCATCTCTGATGCGGTCTCCGACTCAGACCACAGCATGGCGTATGCCTCCTCGGCGCTAAACAACTTCCTCGCCATAACGTAACTAACACTAACACTAACTAAACAAATTTTTTTTTTTTTTTTTATAAAACACACAAACTAACTGCTATATATATCTACACTACCGCTAACAAAAAAATAAACCGCTATTGCTATATATATTATATATATGTGGATATATATATAATTATATACTCCCTACCTGCCTATTCTAATAGAATAAAAGAAAGAAAGGTAGATAGATAGAAAAAAAGATAGATGGATAGATAGATTGTATAGATAGATAGAAATCTATCTATACAGAGAATGTTTTAGTGTAACTGTATTTTTTTTCACTGTATTCTTCTGGCAGCAATTCTCCCGAGTCTCTTCTTCTCCTCAAACTGAAACAATGTTTGAGGAGAAGAAAAGAGGCAGGAGATTTACTGCCAGAAAAGTCAAAATAAAACAAATGTGGTCGCTGTGATAGGTTTTCACAGCGACCACATGATCAGGGACCATCAGATTGGTCCCTGATACTCTGCCCAGTGCCCAGAGCTGTTGGTAACAGCGAGGGCACAGGGCTGTGTGCACGCGATCGCGTGCACACTGTTTTCTATGCAGAAATGCATGTGATCGCTGTGATTGGTTGTCACAGCGATCACATGTTCAGGGGCCAAAAGATTGACCCCTGACATTCTGCCCAGTGCCCATGGCTGTTAGCAACAGCCAGGGCATAGAGCTGTGTGCACGCGATCGCGCGTGCACAGTCTCTGAAGTGCGGCCGTATATATACTATACGCCGGACTTTAGAGACCCTGGCCGCTGGCCGTATATTTACGGCCAGCGGTCGGGAACCTGTTAATGACCAGCTCAATTTTTCTGTTTTTGCCTCTCTGCGTTTCAGCAGCCATAACTTTTTTATTTTTTCATTGACGTGGCTGTATGAGGCCTTGTTTTATGCGAGAGAAATAGTATTTTTTTTTTCCCCACAGTTTGGGGGTAAAAACAAATTTTTTTACGGCGTGAATATAGGAAAAAGCGATTCTCGGAATAGTTTTTTTTGTTTATTTTTTATCCCGTTCACGTTTCACGCTAAATAACCCATTAGATTAATTCTTCAGGTTATTACGGTTGTGGAGATACCTAATATGCGTAGGTTTTTTGTTTTTATTTAGTGTAGGGGCAATAAAATGTATTTAATGCAAAATAAAGACTCTTTTTGGGACTTTTTTTATTTATTTGTTTTGTTACTTCTTTTTTTTTTTAATCCCAGCAAGGGATAACTTTATTTGTAACTTTATTTTTTACTTGTAATGTATTAGCATACTTCTGTACGCTAATACATTACACTGTGTCACTATGACACAGGCTGCTGATCGGGCAGCACATAGTGTGCCCGAACTGCAGGCACACGGAACAGACAGCCCTGGGGTCCTTTGTAGGTCCCCAGGGCTGACTGCAGAGGGATTCCCCATTGTTTGATTGCATCACTGGAATCCCGGTGATGCGATCAAAGAGGGGAATTCCCTTTGATCATGCCGCGGTCACTGATCGCGCTAATCAAAGTGTTAAACAGCTGGGGTCCGAATGTTTGCCGACCCCAGCTGTGTTCAGGAGGCTGCTCTAAGATCAGGAGCTGTTAGTAACAGCTCCTGCTTAGAGGATGAGAGTTCACACGAGCGCTCATCAGCCTAATCTACAGCGACGCCAAAAGACGTCTCTGTAGACTAAGCACCCGCACCGCCTGACGTCAAAAGACAGTGGGCGGTCGGGAAGGTGTTAAAGAGTACCTAAAACTTTAAAATAATGTTTTCCATGATATCTCCCATACACAGCACAATCTCCTCCCTCTCCGGAGCTGAGCTCTGAGGAAACCGACAGTTAGAAATAGAACATACAGAAGTGCAGAACTGATGAAAAATACAGGCTATAAATCATATGATGGTCAAATATAGTGTTATTTCTCATGTACGGACACATGACCGCTTATTCTCAAAAATTGGCTGAAAGATTTAGGTACGCTTGAATTTTTACAGTTTTTCTTTAAATAATATGCAAATCATGCCTTTTCAGTGCTTATTGCTCTTTTTGGGTGTCATAATTTTGAATACGTCATAACTATGAAAGGGCTTATCTCCGTAATACAGGTCTGCAAGATCCATACATTTAGTGCCAAAATGGGATCAGATCTTGTCATTAGAAAGCACTAAACCCTTTGTGAAAAAGAAAAACCTTTGGAGAAGCATCCCTGCTTTCACATGTTAGGATTTTTGTTTTTAACATCATATAACTGTAAATGACAGATATACATAAAGTCATTGCAAAATATATGCAGAAGACACATTAGAGTCATGACTGCGAATACAAAAGTAAATAATAGAACAATGTAACATGAATATGTACTTATACAGTATGCATAGAGCTCATATATATACACTACCGTTCAAAAGTTTAGGGTCACTTAGAAATGTCCTTATTTTTGAATGAAAAGCACAGTTTTTTTCAATGAAGATAACATTAAATTAATCAGTAATATACTCTATACATTGTTAATGTGCTAAATGACTATTCTAGCTGCAAACGTCTGGTTTTTAATGCAATACCTACATAGGTGTATAGAGGCCCATTTCCAGCAACCATCACTCCAGTGTTCTAATGGTACATTCTGTTTGCTAACTGTGTTAGAAGGCTAATGGATGATTAGAAAACACTTGAAAACCCTTGTGCAATTATGTTAGCACCGCTGTAAACAGTTTTGCTGTTTAGAGGAGCTATAAAACTGACCTTCCTTTGAGCTAGTTGAGAATCTGGAGCATTACATTTGTGGGTTCGATTAAACTCTCAAAATGGCTAGAAAAAGAGAGCTTTCATGTGAAACTCGACAGTCTATTCTTGTTCTTAGAAATGAAGGCTATTCCATGCGAGAAATTGCCAAGAAACTGAAGATTTCCTACAAAGGTGTGTACTACTCCCTTCAGAGGACAGCACAAACAGGCTCTAACCAGAGTAGAAAGAGAAGTGGGAGGCCCCGCTGCACAACTGAGCAACAAGACAAGTACATTAGAGTCTCTAGTTTGAGAAATAGACGCCTCACAGGTCCTCAACTGGCAGCTTCATTAAATAGTACCCACAAAACGCCAGTGTCAATGTCTACAGTGAAGAGGCGACTCCGGGATGCTGGCCATCAGGGCAGAGTGGCAAAGAAAAAGCCATATCTGAGTCTCGCTAATAAAATGAAAAGATTAATATGGGCAAAAGCACACAGACATTGGACAGAGGAAGATTGGAAAAAAGTGTTATGGACAGACGAATCGAAGTTTGAGGTGTTTGGATCACACAGAAGAACATTTGTGAGACGCAAAACAACTTAAAAGATGCTGGAAGAGTGCCTGACGCCATCTGTCAAGCATGGTGGAGGTAATGTGATGGTCTGGGGTTGCTTTGGTGCTGGTAAAGTGGGAGATTTGTACAAGGTAAAAGGGATTTTAAATAAGGAAGGCTATCACTCCATTTGCAACGCCATGCCATACCCTGTGGACAGCGCTTGATTGGAGCCAATTTCATCCTACAACAGGACAATGACCCAATGCACACCTCCAAATTATGCAAGAACTATTTAGGGAAGAAGCAGGCAGCTGGTATTCTATCTGTAATGGAGTGGCCAGTGCAGTCACCAGATCTCAACCCCATAGAGCTGTTGTGGGAGCAGCTTGACCGTATGGTACGCAAGAAGTGCCCATCAAGCCAATCCAACTTGTGGGAGGGCCTTCTGGAAGCATGGGGTGAAATTTCTCCCGATTACCTCAGCAAATTAACAGCTAGAATGCCAAAGGTCTGCAATGCTGTAATTGCTGCAAATGGAGCATTCTTTGACGAAAGCAAAGTTTGAAGGAGAAAATTATTATTTGAAATAAAAATCATTATTTCTAACCTTGTCAATGTCTTGACTATATTTTCTAGTCATTTTGCAACTCATTTGATAAATATAAGTGTGAGTTTTCATGAAAAACACAAAATTGTCTGGGTGACCCCAAACTTTTGAACGGTAGTGTATATATATATATATAAGTCCACCATCCAGCAGCACCGGTCAGAAATACAAGTGGATTCACGTCCCAGGAGCCCGATCACAGCTCCAATTCCTCTGTAGTCGTCCAATAAGAGACAGCACTCCAAATAGTAGTGAAAAAACGGCTTTTTATTAGCCCCTGTGCGACGTTTCGGCTCTTTACATTGAGCCTTTCTCAAAAACTGTGGCCCTTCCCACCCTGGTAATGCTAGCCTGCTGCTGCTTTATTGTATCTGGCTGGTCATGAAAAATAGCGGGAACCCCACGTCATTTTTAAAAAAGAAATAATTTAAAAAAATTACGTGTGATCCCCTCCATTTTTCATAACCAGCCAGATACAATAAAGCAGCCGCAGCCTAGCATTACCAGGGTGGGAAGGGCCATGGTTTTTGGCCATTCCGAGCCTGATATTACCAGTCTGCGGCCACCCCAGTAACCGCCCTTCACTTCAGACGGTCGGGTGCTGGATCGTACCCAGCTCTTCCCGATACTCCTGGTGGCGGTGGGTACCGGGGTAATAATAGGGGGTTAGTGCTAGCCTTATTACTGGCGCTCTCAATCAGACAGCTGCCATTACTAAGGCGGTAATGAAGTATTAAAAAACAGAGACATCAAATTTTTTTATTTGATTGAAATAACAACTCTTCCACACAATCCACTTTAACCATTTTATTAAAAAAAAGAAATAAAGCTTAAATCAGTGGGGAGGTGAAAGGTTCTCTTTAAAGTGTAACAACTTTTTTAAAAACTTTTGATCAGTGGGGTCCGAGCACTGAGACTCGGGTGAGCGTGTGCCGCTTCGATTCTGTTTGCCTTTCCTTGGAGCAGTGTACAGGCTCAATAGAAAGTCTAGGAGTCCGTACACCGCTCACTCGGCTGAAAGTCTATCATAAATGAAGCGGCACAGCGCTCACCCGAGCACTTCTGCTGCTTCGTTTTAGCGATCGGTGGGGGTCTCAGTGCTCGGTCCCCCACCGATGAAAACTTCTGACATGTCACTATGACATGATAAAAGTTTGGTTACAGATTAAAGGCTATGTACACCATTAAAAGGCTATGTACACCATTAAAAACTTTGTATATATATATATATATATATATATATATATATATAAAGATATCGATCAATGTGATTGGTGCAAGTTTTAATTACTTTTTATTGAAAATTATTGTTGCTTTTTGAGATATAGCTGCTTTGTATCCTGTATACAAAGCAGCTGTATATAGCGCTGAGGCCTGAATCCATTAGGTCGCCTATTATCGATCACATCTAAGTTATGAGATGTGATTGGATCCTGCAGGATCCTGTATACAAAGCAGCTGTATATAGCGCTGAGGCCTGAATCCATTAGGTCGCCTATTATCGATCACATCTAAGTTATGAGATGTGATTGGATCCTGCAGGACCCGCTGAAACTGAACCCGTCAGTCCCGCTGACCTGACGGCTACAAGATTCAGCGCTATATACAGCTGCTCTGTATACAGGATACAAAGCAGCTGTATCTCAAAATAACTTTTAATAATTTTTAATAAAAAGTAATTAGAAAGTAGCGCCAATCACACTGAACCCCCCCTTGCAGTTTAATAACTACTGAGGGTGCTATGGGGGATTATACTGGAAGGAGGGTACTGACTCTGACTGCTGTGGGAGTGCTGTGGGTGACTGCTGTGGGGGGAGCTATAAAGCACTCAGCTTCCTGCCCCCACTAATTTAAAAGGGGTCGGCCAAGGCTGGGGGGCCGGGAGTATACTGCAAGGGGGGGATCTGGGCATTTTACTGACAGCAGAGGGCTTTATAGGGGGGAATTATCTCCCCAGAAAGCCCTCACTAGTTCCTAAACTGCAAGGTTAGGGGGGGTCTGAGTATCTGATTGACTGCTCTAAAGGGGGTGGTCAGAATCCCCCCCCCTATAGAGCACTCTGCAGTAAGTCAGCCGCTCAGATCCCACCCCCACCCCTATCCTTCCATTATAGTGATGTGAGGGCTCTATGGGGTGGATTATTCCACTCCCATAGAGCCCTTGGCTGTCAGTAAAATGCTCAGACCCCCCCCCTGCAGTATACTTCCGGGTATCGGCCCCAGCATCTTCGGCTGACCGAGTTAAGGCAGGAACGTACCTCGTGATTTCTCCTCTTCGCTCGACCGCTCCTCCTACAGACCTGCTCCTCTCTGGCGGCTCATGCTCCGTACAGCTTCAGAGAGGAGGAGGATTGTTACACACGTGCCCATCATGCGGCACATCTGCTAAGTCTACATGCCCCCTCCCCCCCGGTCCAGTCCGTCCCTGGCTGAAAATCCGGCCCGTCATATTAGGGTAGGTGGCACCGCCTGAGGCTGTCGGCTCACCTCGCCTTATGGCAGGTGTGGCACTGACTATACCGCTCCCAAATTAAACTCTCAATAATCCCCAACACTAGGCAGGCTATGAAGAAGTAGCACTTGGCCTGCTCAGCTTCTTCTCTAGTGCACTTGCAGGCAGTTCAGACAAAGGATAGCACAGGATAGCACAGGATAGACAGTCTCATTTTAAAGCCTTATATTTTAAGGCCGTAGTTACCCACATTCGATTTTTTTTGCATTTGTAATTGATCCTGAGATGAATTGTGGTTTCTGTGTCTGGGATCATGTAGACTCCTTTTTACCTTATACATTAGGACAATTGGCAACTCAATGGGGTTTGTTTTTGCCCTCCTGCCACTGCATTACAGCATTATAGTAGGTTGAACAAGAATGGCTTGTTTCTTCTTTCTATCTTCCCAACTATGTAAATGACAATTCTATTGTTATAAATCACATTTGTTTTTCCATGTTTGAGTGGCCAATGTGGTTTTCATGCAGAAAATTCATTTCATTTAAAAGTCTTTGTTCTACATGTAACTTTTTATGATATTTCATCCTCCCACAAAGAATTTAGCCTCCCCAGGGGTTTATAATACTTTCCTGGTACCAGCTGTTCACATACATATCGCTATGTTATAGTTAGAAAACAAAACACTTTTCTGCCACTACTCAACAATGCAATTGTATTTTTTATTATTATTGTTATTAGGATATGTTTACATAGTTCACATTTAGTGTAGATTCCTAACCAGAAATTCTGTACCAGAAATACAGTAAATGTAAGCAAATTATTTTTTTTTCCGAACCTCATTCACATGCTGCAGAAAAAATGCAAGTAGGTTTGAGTGCATGCTGCAAAAATGTAAATTCGCAGTGTTCCCAATGTGGATATCCTATTCTGGATTTCTCCTGGAAACATCACAGAATCTTTTCTGAATCTGGAAATTCAACACAGCCTTACAGTAAATACACAGGTTGCTTACTTATAGGATTTGTTGTCCATTGATGACGGTTCCTTTGATCTTCCATAGATGTGTCCCTATTTTTGTATTTTCTAGTTTGACACATGTAATGTTCAGACTTCTAACATGCATTGTGTTGAGCTGAGAACAATGTAGCCCAGGTACCATGACGAGTGATGTCTCTGCTCTAAGGCTACGTTCACACAGGGCGGACACGCTGAATAAAGGTACACAGCGTATCCAGGCTGGCGGCCGCATGGTATTCCGACTGAAAGAACCGCACCAAATTGTGGTTCAGTTTGTCAGCCGGAATGTGCGCTGCGGAAAACTGCAGGTTTAAAAAAATAAATAAATAAAACACATACTTACCCTCTGACGTCTTGCAGACCGGCCTCCTGGGATGACATTTATTCCCATGTGACCGCTGCAGCCTGTGATTGGCTGCAGTGGTCACATGGGATGAAACGTCATCCCAGGGGGCTGGCCTTGATGAAGAAGTACAGAATTCTGGGTAAGTATAAGATTATTGTTTTCCTGAGTTGCGATTTTTGCGGCGGAATCGCAGTTTTTCCACCGCAAAAATGGCAACATCTGCTATTTGTTGCAGGTTTTATCCCCCCATTGAATTCAATGGGGAAAGCCTGCAACAAAAAATCAGCAATTACGCAAATACAATTGACATTTGTTAAAATCTCATCCACTTTGTTTCTACTGTATAATGCTGAGGATTTTCCTCAAGAAATCCATTGCAGTAAATCCGCAGTATTTATGCAACGTGTGATCCTACCCTAAAAGGCTACATCCATACAGGGCGACTGACTGAACCAAGTGTGCAAGCCCATTCACACAGTTGGTTCAGTCATCTGCTCCAATAAAAGGTTCAGGTTTGGGCTTTTTGTCTTTAGCATAGTAAAGAAGGGGAGAGGGGGCTGTATTCCTCCTCAGTTTTCAGGCCTTTGATTGCCGCCCCAATTCAGTAAGGCTACAACTTGACTACATCACATTAGAATACAACAACATAGTAAAGTCTAATACTTACTTAAAAAAATGCCGAAGTAGCTTTTCTTAGAACTCTGTGTTGTGCCGCTGCACTGTTATAGGCTATGTTCACACGGAGTATTTTGGGGGAGGAATATCTGCCTCAAAGCTTCAAACGGAATTTTGAGGCAGATATTCCTCCCCCAAAATACTCCGTGTGAATAGCAATGATCGCGCCGTTTTTCGCCCGCGGCCATTGAGCGCCGCGGGCAGAAAACACGCTTTCTCCTGCCTCCCATTGAAGTCAATGGGAGGTCGGAGGCGGAAGCACCCGAAGATAGGGCATGTCGCTTCTTTTTCCCGCGAGGCAGTTTTACTGCTCGCGGGAAAAAGACGCCGACGCCTCCCATTGAAATCAATGGGAGGCGTTCTCGGGCCGTTTCTGCCGAGTTTTGCGACGCGGTTTCCGCGTCAAAAAACTCGGCAAAAGACCCCGTGTGAACATAGCCTTATACTCCTGGAAATGTATGAATTGACAACTGGGCGTTACTACTCCCCTTGTTAATAAGGTGTGTCCCTGCACAGTCTGACACTCTCGGAAGTAATTGGACATTGTCAGAGTGTGTAGGGACATGGATCAATGACAAGGAACGCTAACACCCAAGTGTCAATTCATTTATACTGTTCACAAAGAAAAATCTGAGGAAAGGCAGAACAGAAGTTCTAAGAAAAGATGTTCCAGAATTGTTATTTTATGGGAAATTTATATATTTACTATAAGGCCTTATTCACACGAACGTTAAATACGTTTGTGTGACGGCCATTAAAACAACGGCCGTCACACGGACCTATGCAATTCAATATGGCCATTCAGACATTCAGTCTTTTTCACGTAGCGTGTTTCCGTTGCGTGAAACTCACTGCATGTCCTATTCTTGTGCGTTTTTTGCACATCACGCAGCCATTGAAGTCAATGGGTGCGTGAAAATCATGGACAGCACACGGATACATGAAGAGAAAAAATATAAAATATAGAAATGTGTACATAAACAGACAACAACTGATGCCACACAAAACACACACGGATGCAACATGGAACTGCAACGCATAACAAACGTATCAGTTTTTTGCCGACACAAAACAGACACGTTAGGGTATGTTCACACGGCCAAATTTCAGACGTATACGAGGCGTATTATGCCTCGTTTTACGTCTGAAAATACGGCTCCAATACGTCGGCAAACATCTGCCCATTCATTTGAATGGGTTTGCCGACGTACTGTGCAGACGACCTGTTATTTACGCGTCGTCGTTTGACAGCTGTCAAACGACGACGCGTAAAAATACAGCCTCGTCAAAAGAAGTGCAGGACACTTCTTTGGACGTTTTTGGAGCTGTTTTCTCATAGACTCCAATGAAAACAGCTCCAAAAACGAGTTGGTAAAAAAACGAGTTGGTAAAAATGCGAGTTGGTAAAAAAACGTCTGAAAAGCAGGGTCTGTTTTCCCTTGAAAACAGCTCTGGATTTTCAGACGTTTTGGTTGACTACGTGTGAACATACCCTTAGTGTGAATCAGGCCTGAAAGGAGATAGTGATATTGCGATACTCTCACTCTGTTGGGTGGGATTCTCTGAAAAAACAGCCCTTGGCTCGACGCTGTACCCTTGAAACGTTGTACTTAGCTTACTTCTATTGATGCATAGTCAAAATTGACACTGGGAGATTCAAGTTGAAAGATCCTTTATTGATAGTGATGATATAGTTACAGGCGACGCGTTTCGGGGCCGTACCGGCTCCCTCCTCAGGCAGTATCACAAAGATTAAGACATGGGTAAGATGCAGACATTTATACAGAGAAAAAACTTGAAAAAAGATCTGACATGATAAAAGGCCACTTGTCAACTTTTGTTACATAATATATGCAAAGAGGATAATGTAAAACATAAGTCACACATATAGGGATTTGATGTTAAGTTTAGCATTGCGTTGCGGGGGGCGCGATGAGCTGTTAGAGGGAGTCGCCCCCCTCTTTCTAACGATTTAATTGCTGCAGTCGCTATTGACCGCAGCATTTAACGAGTTAAACAAGCGGGATCGCGCTCGAGCGTGATGCCGCTCGTTACTCTGAAGTGTCGGCTGTAACAAACAGCCGACACCTGCATCGTATGCCTCTGGCATGACCTAGCAGGCATACACTACAGGCAAACTCGCTATTGAGCGCCGCATCTGAGGGGTTAAACCGGTGAGATCGATACTGATATACAAAAAAGAAACAAAAGCAACACGCTTTTTTTTTACAAAATGAAAGAAGTTCATTGTCACACATCATACCCAAACTAAAAGTTGGGAAATAATGACGACATTTCATACAAACTGGTATCTGGGAATCTTGAAACAGCCTTAAATAATATATAAAGGCCCTTTACATCGGCCAATGATTGGGCAAATGAGTGTTCATATGAACGCTTGTTCCCAATTATTGTCCTGTGTAAACAGGGCAACGATCAGCTGATGAACGAGCAAACGCTCATTCATCAGCTGATCTTCTCATTTATGCAGCATTAAATATGATCCTTTTTGCAGCACATCTACCTGTGTAAACAGAGACATGCTGCCGACATGATGGAAATGTATGAGGACTAGCGATCGTAGTAATGATTGCTCGTCCCTATACATTACTGATCATAGCTCCTTGTGAAAGGAGCAAACAGGCGCCCATCAAAGAGCTGTCTCATTGATCGTTGCTCGTTTTCACAGCCCATATTGGGCCATGTAATAGGACCCTCAGAAAGATGGTATGAGTAAGGTCGATCACATGACACATTTGATCTTTTATAGGTATATGCCTCTGGCAATTAAGATACAAGTATTTTTCTTTTGCTCCCAATGCGGTCCTTTGTCTAATATGTTCTGTTTAATGTAGTACAAAAGATATGCTATGATATTCTTATGTCAAGAAGGAAGCACCTATTGCACTTTCAGATGTTTTTAAAAACTATTGGGATATATTCTGTAAATGACTCTTTGTAATTCAAAATATTTCCCCAAAAAGTTTATTTAAAAAAAAAAAAAAAAAAAGCAACAGTGGATGCTATAGACACCTGTTGATTTCAATTGGCTTTTTCTAATGCTGCAGGGAATACAAGAACCTTGGCTCCATGCCCACAATCGTGCCCGTAATTACGACCCGTATTTACGGGCCGTGCTCCCACTATAAAGTATGGGAGCACAGTCCGAAAAATAAAAAAATAGGATATGTCCGATTTTTTTCTGAAAGTTTCTGTCGCACGGACACCTTGCTGTAAATATACGGGAAGGGGTCCGTTGGCCATAGAAATGAATGGGTCCGTAATTACGGCCGATTTTACGGTCGTGTGCATGGGGCCTTACACAGTGGTTCCCTGCATAGCGCAGCTGATTTTAGGGGATTCCTGCAGCAAGATCGCCATCAAACAACTTGCGTTAGGGGGCAACTCCTTTGAATAAAGGTTTTTATAATGTTATTTGTTCAGCCGGGATATTATGGCCGAGCTTACATGCAGGTCTAAAAGGACTATTTTATGTGAATGAACGAGTCACTAGAATTTAAATAATAATAATTTTAATAGCTGTGATTTCTATTTAGGTAGATTGTTAATATGTGTCAACTTCAATTTCCTCTTAATAATAATAATAATAATAATTATTATAAAAAGAAGTACAATGTTCCTGTCCACATTCACTCAAAACCATCCTGGAAGCTTAAAGAGGCTCTGTCACCAGATTTTGCAACCCCTATCTGCTATTGCAGCAGATCGGCGCTGCAATGTAGATTACAGTAACGTTTTTATTTTTAAAAAACGAGCATTTTTGGCCAAGTTATGGCCATTTTTGTATTTATGCAAATGAGGCTTGCAAAAGTACAACTGGGCGTGTTGAAAAGTAAAAGTACAACTGGGCGTGTATTATGTGCGTACATCGGGGCGTTTTTACTACTTTTACTAGCTGGGCGTTCTGACGAGAAGTATCATCCACTTCTCTTCAGAACGCCCAGCTTCTGGCAGTGCAGATCTGTGACGTCACTCACAGGTCCTGCATCGTGTCGGCCACATCGGCACCAGAGGCTACAGTTGATTCTGCAGCAGCATCAGCGTTTGCAGGTAAGTAGCTACATCGATTTACCTGCAAACGCCGATGCTGCTGCAGAATCAACTGTAGCCTCTGGTGCCGATGTGTCCTCGCTCGTCTGACACGATGCAGGACCTGTGAGTGACGTCACAGCGTGATCTCTCGAGAACACGGCTGTGTCTGCACTGCCAGAAGCTGGGCGTTCTGAAGAGAAGTGGATGATACTTCTCATCAGAACGCCCAGCTAGTAAAAGTAGTAAACACGCCCCGATGTACGCACATAATACACGCCCACTTGTACTTTTACTTTTCAACACGCCCAGTTGTACTTTTGCAAGCCTCATTTGCATAAATACAAAAATGGTCATAACTTGGCCAAAAATGCTCGTTTTTTAAAAATAAAAACGTTACTCTTATCTACATTGCAGCGCCTATCTGCTGCAATAGCAGATAGGGGTTGCAAAAATCTGGTGACAGAGCCTCTTTAAATAATGAGCCATAGATTCCTGATTTTGGAAAAATATGGGCTCCGGGTAATCCATCATCCTGTGAAATAATAAAACTTCAGTACTAAGTTGCTTCCATATGTACATAGTGTGAGGGTTACTCCTCTCCACAAGAGAAACATGTTCTTGACAGAACTCAAAAGCATGAGAATCTTTTAATGAGTACTTAGAAGAAATGCCTCCCGATCTGACCCCCTTAGACTTTTATCTTTGGGGTCATCTGAAGGCAATTGTCTATGCTGTGAAGATACGAGATGTGCAGCAACTGAAACTACGGATACTGGAAGCCTGTGCTAGCATTTCTTCTGCGGTGTTGCTATCAGTGTGTGAAGAGTGGGAGAAGAGGGTTGCATTGACAATCCAACACAATGGGCAGCACTTTGAACACATTTTATAAGTGGTTAGAAACTTGTAAATAACTCATGAAAGAATAAAGTAACGTTAAAACCAAGCACACCATTGTTTTTCTTGTGAAATTCTCGATAAGTTTGATGTCACATGACCCTCTTCCCATTGAAAAAACTAAAGTTGGATACAAAATGGCCAACTTCAAAATGGCCGCCATGGTCAACACCCAGCTTGAAAAGTTTCCCCCCTCCCATATACTAATGTGCCACAAACAGGAAGTTAATATCACCAACCATTCCCATTTTATTTAGGTGTATCCATATAAATGGCCCACCCTGTACACTATATGGACAAAAGTATTGGGACACCTATACATTACAGGAGCTTTTATGACATCCGATTGTCCAAAATGTCTTGGTTTTGCTGAAGCATAAAGATTTCCCTTCACTGAAGCTAAGAGGCCTGGACCAACCACTGAATAACAACCCCATAGCATTATCCTCCTCCACCAAACTTTACAGTTGGCACAATGCAGTCAGGCCGGTAACATTCTCCTGGCATTCGCCAAAGACAGACTCGTCCATCAGACTGCCAGATAGAGAAGGGTGATTATTCACTCCACAGGACATGTTTCCACTGCTCCAGAGTCCAGTGGCGGCAGCTTTACACCCGTCCATCTAACGCTTGACATTGTGCTTGGTGATGTAAGACTTGCATGCGGCTGCTTGGCCATGAAGCTCCCGGGGCACAGTTTTTGTGCGGATGTTAATGCCAGAGGAGGTTTGGAGCTCTGCAGTTATTGAGTCAGCAGAGCGTTGGCGACTTTTATGTACTACGCACCTCAGCACTTGGCGACCCCGCTCTGTAACATTACGTGGTCTGTCACTTTGTGGCTGAGTTGCTGTGGTTCCTAAACGCTTCCACTTTGCAATAATACCACTCACAGTTGATCGTGAAATATCTAGGATGGAACAAATTTCACAAACAGACTTGTTACGGTGGCATCCTATTACAGTACCATGCTGGAATTCAGTTATCTCTTTAGAACGACCCATTCTTTCACAAATGTGTATAAAGGCGACTGCATGACCAGGATTATACACCTGGATTATACACCTGTGGCAATAGGACTGAATGTAACACCTGAATTCAATGGTTGAGGTGTGTCCCAATACTTTTGTACATATAGTGTATCTTTTTAGCAGTTGGAACTTTCTGTTACAGAGCCTCAAACCCCCTGGAAGAAAAACTCCTTGCTGCCTGTAGCCACCACTAGAGGTTACAGCATACGATTTATACATAAAATAGGGGTGAGTACACTGCTAATAATTTTTGGTCCCCACATAACCACTTTAACTGCAGTTTTTAGGATTTTCTTGGAGTTATTCTACATCACCAGTATGTATACAGTTCACATAACCCATTTAATAATAACACAGAATGCGGAAAGCTCCTACGTTGCCTCTAGTGGTGGCTGCAGGTAGCCAGGATTTACTGATTTAAAGAGAATCCGTCACAGGGGTAAGACAACAATCTAATTCGTTTAGAACGTCTGTCTTCTTCCTGACGTCACCTGTCAGGAAAAGCTTGTGTTGGACGGTTTGATGCATTAACACTTTTTTTTTCCAGAGGAGATAAGCAGTGCCAGTGGCTGGCAGTGGCTCATCTCTCCCTTTTAAAACCACATACCTGTGCAGCTAAACAGGCATATTTGTGGGACAGTCGGGGAAGATAGTCGTTGGCTGAACAATCCTGTAGCTGAATGGGCAGGTCACTTATATTCTCCTGTAAAATCAACGCTGTTTGATGACTGGGAATATAGTGCTGAAAATAATAACTTTATATTAGGAAATTATGATGAAGCTTTTGAAATGGTAGTGGATGTTTATTGAGATGGAAGAATACTTTAAATAAGGCCTCATGCACACGACCGTAAAAACTCCCGTTATTACGGGTCGTAATCACGACCCGTAATAACGGGCTCATAGACTTCTATTGGCGACGGGTGCCTTCCCGTTTTCTCACGGGAAGGTGCCCGTGCCGTTGAAAAAGATAGAACATGTCCTATTTCAGGCCGTAATAACGGCACGGACAGTCCATAGAAGTCTATGGAGCTCTCGTAATGACGGGTGGCTACATGTGTGCACCCGTCATTATGGCAGCGTTGCTAAGCGACGTCAGTAAATAGTCACTGTCCAGGGAGCTGAAAGAGTTAACTGATCGGCAGTAACTCTTTCAGCACCCTGGACAGTGACTACCGATCAGTATAAACCTGTAAAAAATAAAAATAAAAGACGTTCATACTTACCGACAACTTCCTGCTTCCTCCAGTCCGGTCTCCCGCCCGTTGCCTTGGTGACGCGTCCCTCTCGACATCCGGGCCGACGTCCTGGATGACGTTTCAGGCCATGTGACCGCTGCAGCCAATCACAGGTCAAACACAGGCTGCAGCGGTCACATGGACTGCCGCGTCATCCAGGGATGTCGGGCTGGATGTGAAGAGAGGGACGCGTCACCAAGACAACGGCCGGGTAAGTATGAATTTCTTTAACTTTTATTACAGAAAAGGCTGTCCCTTCTCTCTATCCTGCACTGATAGAGAGAAGGGGCTGCCGATTAGTGCAGTGCTATTTTGCCGCCAAAAACGTGCTCGTAAATACGGGTGGAATACGTGTGACACCGGACCCATATTTACGGGCACGGGTTCGTAAATACTGGTCCAAAACGGGTGGAATACGTGTGACACCGAACCCGTATTTACGCCAGTATTTACGGGTGGGAAAAAATACGGTCGTGTGCATGAGGCCTAAGTGTGTTGTGCTGGTTACTGGAGAAAAGTCGTATTACTTACCAGCCATTTAAATAGTTGTCCGACCCTGTCATACATGGACCAGTCCACCAGAGGCGCTCTTTGTTATCTGCTCTCTGATCCGGCTCATAGAGAAGTTTTCTGAGTCAGGGACCCCCTTCTATAACATCCACATGCCCTGATAGGGCAAATGCAAAGAGTTTATCGGGATGAAAGAACCCCTTTAAGTAAATATAGTAATATCATGGTGGCATGTAGCCTATTGTTCAGCTAATATTTATGAGCCTTGGCTTATTTAGAATTATATTCATGTGGTAGTAATAAGTCATAAAATGCATTTTCATGTGTAATTGTCAAAAAATTGCCACTCCAACTACATGAACTTAAAAAACTTCTTGCGCTTCTTGACCTGATTAAGAAAGATCTGACTTTGTATTTAATTTCAGGCTTAGAAAATTGACTGTGCAGTTTTAATAGTGAGATCGTTCTCCAGTATGTCACTGATAATGTCCCAAAACGCTGACTTCTCTTACTGTCAGATGAAAGATTCAGATCTCTCCTAAATACATGCAGCTGTATGGGGGAAGGGGAGCTAAAGGTACTTTTAAACATAAACAAGAGCGATCATCTTGCTGAGTCTGTACCTTTAAAGACTGAGCTTTCCCACCAATCTGAGTGTGAATAACCAGACCATGCCTAAGGGAAGCACAATGAGTGTACTGGGGCATCATGTAAATATTAATGTTAGCTGTCTGAGGCCGACCTCATGTAACCTCATAGTGTCAGAGCCACGGAAATCTGGGAATGGTTAATCAAGGTCAGAAGGAATGAGAAAAGATTAAATTGTTTACATGATAGTGACTGCATGGTATATAATATTTGTTTATTCAGAAAGGAGGGGGAGATCATGCTGAGTGTACAGATATCTGTGACTTATTAAGCTCTTCTTCCCGTTATAAAAAACCTCTGGTTGTGCTGCTCGGAAACAGAATTTTTTAAACAATAATCGTGATTTGCAAATGAGCATCAATATGATGTGTGTTGTACGGGTCGTGTTCTTAGTGTATGTTCTATAAAGAACAGTTTGCCATGAGTCCTGCGGATGACTGGTTTACATTATACACACAGAACTCTCCCAAGATGTAACCTCACTTAACTGAATACAGAAAATGAATGTATGCGCTGTATATGTTTTTAAATAATATTGTGTAACCATGTATTCTAGAAATGATTAAAAATTATAAACCTTTTATAAAGCTACCCCACTATACCCCAATACTCACCCCTCTGTGGTCATAGTTGATAAAGGCCTAAAAAGACCGACATTGATCTAATGCAGTGGCCCCCAACCACCAGGCCACGGGCCAGTACTGGGCCGTGGATCATTTGGTACCGGGCCGCACAGAAAGATTCAAAACGTTTTAATTTTTATATTATTTCCATTTAATTGCAGTCTGCAGGGTGTTTTATTTTGAAAAATGACCACTTCCATCTGTGCCTCTTTTCCGCACTATCTCAGCTTTTAAAAGAGTTTGAGCATTACTTTCCATCCACAAAAAACCCCAGAACTAGAAAGGAATGGATCCACTACCCATTTGTGAACAAGTCGGGTGAATCGATCTTGTCCATGCTGGAAGTAGACCAACTGCTTGAGATCACAAACGATGGTGGTCTTAAAAGTATGTTTGTACGGTAACGTCCGCGGTCTAGGACCGCAGACTCCTATCATCCTGCAGACGTCTTCCCTGAGATGCCAGCACATGCGGCCGTCCTGTCCTGCAGTGACCACTAGGGTGCTCGCTCAAGCTCATTCCCAGGATTAAAGAGACAGGACACACACATGTTTTAGATTTGACTGATTGCTCCCAGATCACCCTGGACTATAAGAAGGGCACTGCCCCTTCACTCATTGCCTGAGCGTTGTTAGTTAATCCCATGTCAGTCTTGCAAATGGTCCCTTAGTGTTATCCTGTTCCTGTTACCCGTGCCCTGCTACCTGTATCCTGTATCCCGTGCTGTGTTCTTGTTCCTGAGCCTGTTAGTGTTGGAGTTGTGTCCTATTGCACCTGCTGTCATCTGCCACGTCCAGTGTCGTCTGTCACGTCCAGTGTCATCTGCCACGTCCAGTGTTATCCGCCATATCTGGCGCAACCTGCTACACCTGCTGTCATCCGCCACATCTGTCGTACTTGCCGCACCCACCTCCATCCGTGCTAAAAACTCGGCCACTATCTGGACTATTCAGGTACCCTAGAGCGGGACTTTGTATTGTTTGGGTGCTCTGTTGCTTGGCCAGCTGCGTCCCCGCTACGGAGGTCCGGCCAAGTGGTTCCACATACCCACAGACCGTGACATGTACTATAAATCCAAGACATGTAACTATGTATGTATAAGAGAATCAATATTTGTTAGAACGACTTGATTTGTTAAACCTTTCTTTACTCATTCAATAAAATTAAAAAACATTGTTGTAAAAAAAAAAAAGTATGTTTGAGACTTCAGATCTCCCAACGTTCTGGATTAAAGTCAAGGCGGAATATCCTGAGATTGCCACAAAAGCACTGAAAACCCTGCTTCCATTTCCAACGTCCTATCTTTGTGAAGTGGGTTTTTCTGCAGTGACAGCAACCAAAACAAGATATACCGGGTAGACTGGACATAAGGAACACACTTTGGGTGCCACTGTCTCCCATCTCCCCAAGATGGGTCCATCTCATTGCAGGGGAACAAGTTCAGTGCTCCCACTGATTTTGAATTATGGTGAGTTGAGTCACATTTACATTATAAATGTAATAATTTAATTATATAATATGCACTTTACAGTATTTTGTAATGCGCGCAATCCCCCCCGGACTGTGGTAAAATTGTCTTGCATAAAACTGGTCCTTGGTGCAGAAAAGGTTGGGGACCACTGATCTAATGTGTGTGGCCAGTTTTAGATTTTGGACTGTCGTGTTGCTACAAGACTCACCTTCTATTGATCCTCAGTTCATAGACCCATATACCCGTATAACCCACACCCACATAAGGCCACTTTGTCAGTTTTACATATATGAGGTCCAGAGGCGTAGCTAGGTGTTTAGCACAGGGGGGGCCCACTCAGGCACCACTGGGTTTGTGCCCACTCAGATATCCCCTACCCCACTGTGCTAAACACCTAGCTACGCTTAACAAAAAATAGAAAAAGACCCTAGCAGTTGGCGGTTAAAAAAACTTAGAATATATAGAAAAATTGCCGGAGGCAATAGAAACCCTTTTTTCCCCCAACTACTTGCTACCTAGTAGAATAGTTTAATTGTAAAAATGCCTCTATTTAAATCAAGTAGGGACAAACAACATAGAATTTAAAACTACAATGTGTGCCGACTAGTAATAGTATCATAGTTTCTATGCCATACAAGAGATAAGAATAGCCCAATCCAAATCACAAGCACTGAGTGAAAGTGCTAGCTGTAGTCAATAGTATAGATCAGCTATCACTAAGTAAAGATACTAACTGAAGTCAATAGTAGAGGTCAGCTGTTAACATTGCTCTAAAATAGGATTAATATAGCCCCCCCCCCCCCCCCCCCGACTTTTTCCTAAGTCCTTTGACATGCGCAATAAGCGCTTATTTTCAACTTAGTCTCGGAATGTTTCTATGGCCTCTGATTTTTTATGTGATATTTTGATATTTTCTAAGTCCTCAGACATGCGCAGTAGCATCTATCTTCCACTTGGCTTCAGAGTGTATACATATTCTCGCACTGTTTGACAATTTTTTTCTAAGTCTCTTGATATGCCCAGTAGCACTTTTTTATAACTTGGTCTCGGAGTGTGTCTCCGGCATTAGTGTGCAGATGTGGGCATTCGCATGCCATTGGTTGTTCCATACTAGCCCTCTATTGGCCATATGCCAAGTCTGTCATGAGGGAAGGAGGTTTCTTGGCAAAGGGATAGATGAGATTGGTTACATGTAACTACACACCTGGTTCAATCTAGGTGGTACATGATAAAGAGGCTGTTTTGTTTGGAGCGTGCCATTATATGCCCCAAAACCCCCGAGGACGCTGCATCTGCAGCGAAACATGTCGGGCATCTATATTAATCCTATTTTAGAGCAATGTTAACCCCTTCCCGCCGCAGCCACTTTTGGACCAAATGACAGAGCCTCATTTTTAAAATCTGACGTGTATATGTGGTAATAACTTTGGAATGCTTTTACCTATCCAAGCGATTCTGAAATAGTTTTCTCGTGACATATTGTACTTTATGTTAGTGAAAAAATTTGGTCGATAAATTCAATATTTTTTATTTTTCTAGGACGTTACACGGCTTAGAAGTTTAGCAGCAATTTCTAAAATTTTCAAGAAAATGTCAAAAACCTATTTTTTTAGGGAACAGTTCAGATCTGAAGTGGCTTTGAGGGCCTTATATATTAGGAACCCCCACAAATCACCCCATTTTAAAAACTGCGCCCCTAAAAGTATTCAAAACAGCATTTAGAAAGTTTCTTAACCCTTTATGTTATTTCACAGGAATTAAAGCAGAGTGGAAGGGAAATTTGCAAATTTCATTTTTTTTTTTGCAGAAATTCCATTTTAATCCATTTTTCCTGTAATACTGAAGGTTTTTACCAGAGAAACACAACTGAATATTTATTGCCCTAATTCTGCAGTTTTTAGAAATATCCCATATGTGGTCCTAGTGTGGTAATGGACTGAAACAATGGCCCCAGAAGCAAAGGAGCACCTAGTGGATTTTAGGGCCTTCCTTTTCTTAAATTATATTTCAGGCACCATGTCAGGTTAGAAGAGGTCTTGTGCCAAAACAAATGAAACACCCAAAAAAAGACCCCATTTTGGAAACTACACCCCTAGAGGAATTCATCTAGGAATGTAGTGAGCATTTTGACCCCACAGGTGTATCATAGATTTCATTAGAATTGGGCAGTGAAAAGGAAAATGAATTTTTTTCCACTACGACGTAGCTTTAGGTCAAAATGTTTATTTTTCTCATCAAATAAAGGAGAAAAAGCACCCCAACATTTGTAAAGCAACTTCTCCAGAGTATGTAAATACCCCATATGTGGTAATAAACCACTGTATGAATACACATCAGGGCTCAGAAGGGAAGGAGCACCATTTGGCTTTTGGATAGCAGATTTTGCTGGATTTGTTTTTCTGCATCATGTCGCTTTTGCAAAGCCCCTTAGGTACCAGTACAGTGGAAACTACCCAAAAGTGACTCCATTTGGCAAACTACACCCATTAAGGAATTCATTTAGGGGTGTAGTAAGAATTTTGACCCCACAGGTGTCTCATAGATTTTATTAGACTTGGGCAGTGAAAGTGAAAAATTACATTATTTTCCAAGAAGACGTAGCAGTAGTTCAACATTTTTCATTTTCTCAACATATAAAGGATAAAAAGTACCCCAACATTTGTAAAACAACTTCTTCAGAGTAGGGAAATACCCCATATGTGGTTATAAACAGCTATTTGGATACACGGCAAGATACAAGGTAAGGAGCACCATTTGGAGCGCAGATTTTGCAGGTTCAATTTATGGGCGCCATGTTGAATTTACAAAGCCCCTGAGAGTACACTAAGAACCCCTGAAATGTGACTCCATTTGGTAAACTACACCCCTTGAGGAATTCATCTAGGGGTGTAGTGAGCATTTTGACCACACAGATTTTTGCTGAATTTATTAGAATTGGGATGTGAAAAAAATAAATAAAATACATTTGTTTTTGCGAAAATATGTAATTCTGGCCCCAAATTTTGCATTTTCAAAGTTTGTAAAGCATTCTCTCCAGAGTAAGGCAATACCCCATACGTGGTCATAAACTGCTATTTGGATACACAGCAAGGCTCTAAAGGGAAGGAGCACCATTTAGTATTTGGAGTGGAGATTTTAGAAGTTTCGGTTTTTTGACACCATGTGGCATTGAGCTATAGTAGCAATACAGTGGAACCCCCGAAAAATTACCCCATTTTGGAAACTAGATCTAGAGGTGTATTGAGCATTTTGATCCCACAAGTGTTTTGCAAAAATTAGTACATAATAGATGTTGCAGATTGAAAATTGCCGTTTTCCACAGATATGCCATTTCAGTGGCCCATGTGTTGTTCCCAGCTTGTACCACCGTAGACACACATCCCATAAATTGTTAAGCGGGTTCTCCAGAATACAGTAATACCCCATATGTGGTCATAAATTGCCGTTTGGGCACACTGCCAGGCTCAGTTGGACCACCATTTGGCTTTTGAAGCACAGATTTTGCTTGGTGTTTTACTGGTATTTCAGCTTATAATGTAGGGGCATATGTGAGCTGTGCAGAGTACATCAGGGTATATGTAAGATGGGCGGAGTACATCAGGGAATATGTACACTGGGCGGAGTACATCAGGGAATATGTAAGATGGGCGGAGTACATCAGGGTATATGTAAACTGGGCGGAGTACATCAGGGAATATGTCAACTGGGCGGAGTACATCAGGGAATATGTAAACTGGGCGGAGTACATCAGGGCATATGTGAGCTGTGCAGAGTACATCAGGGTATATGTAAGATGGGCGGAGTACATCAGGGAATATGTACACTGGGCGGAGTACATCAGGGAATATGTAAGATGGGCGGAGTACATCAGGGTATATGTAAACTGGGCGGAGTACATCAGGGAATATGTCAACTGGGCGGAGTACATCAGGGAATATGTAAACTGGGCGGAGTACATCAGGGAATATGTAAACTGGGCGGAGTACATCAGGGAATATGTAAGCTGTGAGGAGTAAATCAGGATATATGTAAACTGGGCAGAGTACATCAGGTCATATGTAAACTGGGCGAAGTACATCAGGGATTATGTAAACTGGGCGGAGTACATCAGGGAATATGTAAGCTGGGCGGAGTACATCAGGGTATATGTAAAATGGGCGGAGTACATCAGGGCATAATAGGATGATGTAATAATGGGGTGAATGAATAATAAATTGAAGAATCCATGGATTGGTGAGGTACGCTTTGAACCAATCCTTTATGCACAGGCCGGGTGTATTGGGTATTATACAAAATATCTGCGCTCCGTAATTGCCTAATCTTTGACTTCTTCACTAGCCCTATAAGCAGCACAAGGCCCTAAAGTTTCCACATCTCTGCTGCTTCTACAGGGTCCACCTGTGGGGTCCAGCAAATGATGATGTGGGGTATTTAGTGAGAAACTACTGGACCTAAGAAATTAGTCTGGGCCGTCATTTAGCATCATTTAGCATCATTGCGTTTTGAGAGTCATAACGTGTTATTTTTCCGGTGACGGAGCTGTGTGAGGGCTTGGTTTTTGTGGAACGAGCTGTAATTTTTATTTGTTCTATTTTGGGGTACACACTTTTTTTTTATCACTATTTATTCCATTTTTTGGGAGATAGGGAAACCAAAAAACAGCAATTCTAACACTTTTTTTAAAATATGTTACAGTGTTTTACCGTGCAGTATAAACAACATGTTAACTTTATTTTTTATTCGATACGATTACAGCGACACCAAATTTATATTGTTTTTTTGAATTTCACAACGTTCCCACAATAAAAATACTCTTTTCTATAAAAAAAAATCATGTTTTAGTGTCGCCATTTTCTGACAGCCATAACTTTTTTATTTTTCTGTTAATATCGCTGCGGGAGGGCTAGTTTTATGCGTGACGAACTGTAGTTTCTATTGCTACCATTCTGGGTTACTTGCAAGATGACCAAAAAATAAAATGCCGTCATTGTTTTTAATTTCATTTTTTTACGACGTTCACCTTCCGGTAAAAATAATGTGATATTTTTATAGATCAGGCCGTTCCGAACGCGGCGATACCTATTATGTATACTTTTTTTAATGGTTTCATTTTTTTTTTACTAATTATAAAGGACTTGATCAGGGAAACGGCGATTATTGTTTTTATTAGTTAAAACGTTTTATTTATTTATTTTTCTTTAACATTTTTTTTTTCTTTTACTTCACTGCGGCGGACGCTCTTGACAGCCGCATTGAAGGGGTTAAACAGCGGCGATTGGCGGTAACTGCCATCGCCGCCGTTGCAGTGGGATGTCAGCTGTATATTACAGCTGATAGCCGCTGAAGATGAAGATGCTCCTGTGCCTGTTTCATCTACATGGCGTGACTGTACGCCCTATTTCGGGAATGCACTGTAAATCAGGACGTACAGTCACGCTCAATAGCGGGAAGGGGTTAACAGCTGACCTTTACTATTGACTACAGTTAGTATCTTTACTTAGTGATAGCTGATCTATACTATTGACTACAGCTAGCACTTTTACTCAGTGCTTATAATTTGCATTGGGCTATTCTTATCTCTTGTATGGCATAGGAACTTTGATACTATTACTAATACTATTACTGGTCGGCACACATTGTAGTTTTAAATTCTATGTTGTTTGTCCCTACTTGATTTAACTAAAGGTATTTTTTACAATTCAACAATTTTACTAGGTAGCAAGTAGTTGGGAAATAAACGGGGTTCTATTGCCTCTGGCAATTTTTCTATATAAACACCTAGCTACACCTCTGGACCTCATATATGTAAAACTGACAAAGTGGCCTTGTTAACCAATCAAAGTTCAGCTTTCATTTTATGCATAGTCCATGTGTTACTCCACTCCCTCAGCCCTTTTTTCTTGCTAACCCACACATGGTGCCGACTGGTGCGTCTAGCTCATACGGGCTCAAAGGCTACGTGTGGTTCCCATGCCACTAGTTGGGGATCACTGTCTTATATAGTATTAGGTTTCAGAGATATGTTTTGTTTTTTTTTTGTAAGGCTTTATTTATGGATTTCAAGAAAAAACATGAATAACACAAGTGAATGCATTCACACAAAGAGTAGATTAGTGGGAATTCACTATACAGAAAATGCAAAGAAAAAAACATAGGCTCAAAAGTATACAAGGTAAAGTAAGACCTTCCACCTTGAATAATGCAATGACGTTGGCATACTGAATGATCAGGAGAAATCAATCATTTAGCCTTACTATATCTGTTACAAGTGATGGTTATATAAGAAATGACAACTAGAATGGAAGCAGAACACGTATTAGAGTATGGGCAAAATGAACTCAATCTATCAAGTGTCGGTGGCTCCAACCGCTTTTGTCCGCATTTTAGTTTATGTACAGGATGTGTCGATCTCTGAACATGTCAGACTGGCTATAGCTAGAATGCTATACACAGCTAGAAAACTAATAGTACAACATTGGTTGATAATCAACCACTTACAGTACAAGAGTTTAAAATAAATGTTAAAGGGGTTGTCCCAAAATCGACAAAGTTTATCTGTCCACAGGATAGGTGATAATTGCCTGATCGCTGGGGGCCCAACCATTGGGACCTCCACTGATCGCAAGAATGAGGGTCCTAAACCCCAGATAACCCTCACTGCCGCTTGAATGGAGCGGCGTTCAAGCATGGGTCAACCGCTATATTCACTGTTCTTGCTGTACTCGGTTGTTTCCGTCATTCCCATAGACTTTGAATTGAGTGCGCATGCTCGCCTGCCGCTCCATTCAAGCTTCTTCTCACTGCGGTCAAGCAGTTGGGAGAAACAGGGGCTACAGGCCCCTTGTTCTCGCAATCAGTAGGAGTCCTGTTGGTGGGGTCCCAGCGATCAGACAATTATTACCTATCCTGTGAATAAATGATAATTGTCGAGTACCTTTAATTGGCGACTTTATATAGCAAAACATGTACTGCATATCTAATGGTTAGATACGCCTGGTTTGGCCCCCTATTCACTCACTAGGGACAGATCATTGTGGGTTAATATAGGCTTTCTGGTAATCAATATCTGTCACATTTCTGTGACGATACAATATTTGTGACGACACACTATCTATTTGTGTACCCATAAGACATAATCTCTGCGTAAAATGGCAAGTATACTGTTATGGATGTTCAAAATCAGATATTGGTTATTAGTGCAAGAATTGGTGGTGGTAGGGAGTAGTATTTCGTTCTTGTTTTTTTTTTTTGTATATGTAAATTTATAATCTTGCAATAAAAATGACATGAAAAAAATATATATGGACAACATTTTTTGATCGATGTACCGTAGCCTGTATTTACTGATTGTGTACCATATGTTCTTACTCTGTGCGGTGTATTGAAGTGGGGTCGGTGGTTTGGGCGAGCAAAATAGAATAATAACGCTAGTTAGGCCGGCATAAATATTTCTAATGTAATAAACTAAGGTGAACAGGAATCTTTCACCATTTCTTTGTGCTCGTGGTAGACTCTTGTCATACCAAAGTATGTGCTCTATGTGTGCAGACTGCTTTCATGCCAAAGTAGAGGTACTGGAAGGGATGGATAATTTGATCAATATCAATGAATGAAATAAGTGTTCCTTTTATAAGGCCGTAATTTGATTAGGTGCACCGATACCCAGAAGACTGCAACAGCTGTCACTATTACAGGAGGGATGGGGTAGTTTGTGGAGTTCTCCATAAGGGGAACACTTTTGTCAGCTGTTCCTCCATGGTAAAAAGTTTGGTGAATTACTGATATGGGCAACTTAGTCAATTCAATCACAACAATTTTTTTTGCGTAATTACATTGAAAAAAATTGGCGTCTGGCTGAGCGCCAAATTTATTAGCCAAATTACCCCCCCCCCTCCACACACACACACACACACACACACACACACACACACACGCACACACACACACAAGCCACTTTTTCTGACACAAATTTTTCATGAGGAAAAAACTTTGGGTTTAGTTTGCAGGTTGCATACTGTTTGACTCTTATTTACAATTTTCTGTGTGGCACAGTGATGGAGAGCTGCAAGAGGTACAACTTATGCCAGGTTCACACCTGCGTACGGCTTTCCGTCGTTCTGGAAGAGCAGAACCACGGAAGGGCCGGTTCCGTTGCACCCTGGACACCACTGCTGGTCGACGGGACCCATTGATTTTAATGGTTTCCCTCAGGGTGTTTATGGTTTTACCAGAACAAGTAGCGCAGCATTCTGCACTATTGTTTCCGGTATTGTTGGCCAGATCGGCGACGGAATCCCCTGATGGAGCCTCCAATGCAGATGTGAACGAGGCCGTAGTGTAATTGGTAGTTGTGTCATACTCCTCAATCTGCATGCTACACTAAAATTCCATACTGTGAGTATTGTACGGTATTCCAGCATATATTATATATTTCTCACTAGTTGTTCATTCTGTCCTCCTTTCTTTTTAAATTGAACAATAAAGTTGTGTTATTATCCTCGTCTCTTATTCAGGTGGTTTACACGTTCCATTTGAGTACTAAAACTACTGTATGTCTATTCCTTATCCATTGTTTTTTTCTCCATGTAGCGATTTACCTGTGCTGCCAAGTGTGATCATAAGTTTATAAGGTCTAGCATAATTACATATCAATTATACTGTTATATCTTCTATAAAAAGTGGCAACCACTCCTGACTTTAGGGCACATTCAGACTTGGCGGACAATTTCCACTGTGAATTTTGCAGTGAAATAACGACAATCACCAATGGATCTGCGGCAAAATCTGCTTACGGAACATGCAGATTTTGATATGGATTTGATGCAGATCTCAGCCTATGCATTGCAAAGTGTGAAATTTGAGTTGTAAATCCGCTACTTCCCTGCAACAGAAAGAGCATGCTGCGGAATCTAAATTTCACTCCGCAATCTAATTTCCACACAGATTTTTTTCCCAACTTATGCACTAACTAAAAGAAATACACTACCGTTCAAAAGTTTAGGGTCACTTAGAAATGTCCTTATTTTTTAAAGAAAAGCACAGTTTTTGTTCAATTAAGATAACATTAAATTAATCAGAAATACACTCTATACATTGTTAATGTTCTAAATGACTATTCTAGCTGCAAACGCCTGGTTTTTAATGCAATATCTACATAGGTGTATAGAGGCCCATTTCCAGCAACCATCACTCCAGTGTTCTAATGGTACATTGTGTTTGCTAACTGTGTAAGAAGGCTAATGGATGATTAGAAAACACTTGAAAACCCTTGTGCAATTATGTTAGCACCGCTGTAAACTGTTTTGCTGTTTAGAGGAGCTATAAAACTGACCTTCCTTTGAGCTAGTTGAGAAACTGGAGCATTACATTTGTGGGTTCGATTCAACTCTCCAAATGGCTAGAAAAAGAGAGCTTTCATGTGAAACTCAACAGTCTATACTTGTTCTTAAAAATGAAGGCTATTCCATGCGAGAAATTGCCAAGAAACTGAAGATTTCCTACAACGGTGTGTACTACTCCCTTCAGAGGACAGCACAAACAGGCTCTAACCAGAGTAGAAAGAGAAGTGGGAGGCCCCGCTGCACAACTGAGCAACAAGACAAGTACATTAGAGTCTCTAGTTTGAGAAATAGACGCCTCACAGGTCCTCAACTGGCAGCTTCATTAAATAGTACCCGCAAAACGCCAGTGTCAACGTTTACAGTGAAGAGGCGACTACGGGATGCTGGCCTTTAGGGCAGAGTGGCAAAGAAAAAGCCATATCTGAGACTGGCTAATAAAAGGAAAAGATTAATATGGGCAAAAGCACACAGACATTGGACAGAGGAAGATTGGAAAAAAGTGTTATGGACAGACGAATCGAAGTTTGAGGTGTTTGGATCACACAGAAGAACATTTGTGAGACGCAGAACAACTGACAAGATGCTGGAAGAGTGCCTGACGCCATCTGTCAAGCATGGTGGAGGTAATGTGATGGTCTGGGGTTGCTTTGGTGCTGGTAAAGTGGGAGATTTGTACAAGGTAAAAGGGATTTTGAATAAGGAAGGCTATCACTCCATTTTGCAACGCCATGCCATACCCTGTGGACAGCGCTTGATTGGAGCCAATTTCATCCTACAACAGGACAATGACCCAAAGCACACCTCCAAATTATGCAAGAACTATTTAGGGAAGAAGCAGGCAGCTGGTATTCTATCTGTAATGGAGTGGCCAGCGCAGTCACCAGATCTCCAAAAAGATATGGTTTGGACCCTTGGTAACTGGCAGGCCAAATACAACAATTGAAAAACAGATGCCAGAGGCAAAGAAGCCCTATTTCCCAGCTACCATAGAAATTGTTAAATTTTAAAATGTAATCTTTATTATGCTGATTCAGCAAACAGACAAACAGACAGACCAACATAAATGGTTAAAATTCTCAGTGCATGGATCGGGTCAGCAACCATTAGTGGTTGTGTCAGTATGCACGTGTATTTGCCGTCTATATCTGCAGACCGGCAAAGTCTGGAGAACGTTGATAGCAACAATGGACTCCTGAGCAGTTCGATTGTTAAATTGTTAAACCCTAAGATCCAGCATGTAAATGTACATGCTCAGGAGTCCATTGTTGCTATCAACGTTCTCCAGACTTTGCCGGTCTGCAGATATAGACGGCAAATACACGTGCATACTGACACAACCACTAATGGTTGCTGACCCGATCCATGCACTGAGAATTTTAACCATTTATGTTGGTCACCAGATCTCAACCCCATAGAGCTGTTGTGGGAGCAGCTTGACCGTATGGTAAGCAAGAAGTGGCCATCAAGCCAATCCAACTTGTGGGAGGGGCTTCTGGAAGCATGGGGTGAAATTTCTCCCGATTACCTCAGCAAATTAACAGCTAGAATGCCAAAGGTCTGCAATGCTGTGATTGCTGCAAATGGAGCATTCTTTGACGAAAGCAAAGTTTGAAGGAGAAAATTATTATTTCAAATAAAAATCATTATTTCTAACCTTGTCAATGTCTTGACTATATTTTCTAGTCATTTTGCAACTCATTTGATAAATATAAGTGTGAGTTTTCATGGAAAATACAAACTTGTCTGGGTGACCCCAAACTTTTGAACGGTAGTGTATCTATATAAATGAATGAGATACAAGTGCACTACGGATTTCCGCTGCGGACTCTCTGTCGTGGAAATACGCAACGAGTCTGCCACTTCTGAAATGTGCCCTATGATATCCAGTCTGTTATGCTATAAAGCTCTGAACAACTATATTCATCTGGGCTAGCACTATATGAATTGCGCAATGTTTAATACAATCAAGCTGTCCATATGTTGTGGATAGTCTGTCCGTATTATATTTGTATTCCTTTATATGGTTTGTTAATTTATTTTACTGTTTATACTGTTGCTTCTCCATTCAACTAACATAAAAAAAAGTTCTTTAACATCATAATTTCCTATGGCAAGAAATGAGTGAGCTGATCTAGTGGCCATTTAATGGGATGAGAGAGATGGTGGAAAGAGCCCGGTACCCTGCAAAGTTACATTATGGAGATTATAGTGATGAGAGGTGTATCCCTGTATGAAGTTTCTCTCTATAGCCTGTAATGTTTTTGCTTTTGTTTTTTAGGTAAATAATAATGGGGTTGTGTCTTTCCTTCGTGAGGTGTCTCAGTTTACTCCCGTGGCATTTCCTGTTTCTGGTGACCGCAGAGTTGTGGCTGCATTTTGGGCTGATGTAGATAACCGCAGAGGAGGGGATGTATTTTACCGGGAGACAGAGGACCCTAGAGTCTTGAAACGTGCCAGCCAGGATGTACAAGCTTACTTTCCTGAATTGCCTGACTTCAGTGCCACTTGGGTCTTCATTTCTACTTGGCACAGAGTCACTTTCTATGGTGGAGATGCCAATTCACCAGTGAGTGAATTATACTTATAAAAGTTCAGTTTCTATATGATATGTCACACTGAAAGTGTGGTGCCAAAAGAGGTGGGTCCTGGAATTTTTGGCATTTTTACATAGTGTATTTTAATACCTCTTACACATTAAGGGTATGTTCACACGCTGTGTTTTCAGGCGTATTTCGTGGCGTAAACACCTTGAAATACGCATGAAAAGATTCTAGCTGAACGCCTACAAGCATGTGCCCATTGAAATCAATGGGAAAAACGACGTTATGTTCAGACATGGCATATTTTTTTAAGCCGCTGTTTTAAAAAATGTCGCGTAAAAATACGCCCCATAAAAAGAAGGAGCATGTCACTTCTTGAGCCGGTTTTGGAGCTGGTTTTCAATTTGTCAATGGAAAAACAGCTCCAAAAACGCCTCCAAAAATTTTTCGACTTCAAAATGGCTGAAAACCAAGGGCTGTTTTCCCTTGGAAACAGCTCTGTCATTTTCAGCCATTTTTTATTTTGTATGTGAACATACCCTAAGTATACTCAGATTTCTATTGATGGGCTGTATGTGTGTTGGAAAAGGTCAGCTTCGATGCGGCCTGATTGGGTTTATGCAGTCTCTTATATTCTTTCATTAGTCATCATTCCTTTTAATCATTCATGGTACTGCCCGGTTTAATAAAATGAATATTATTTTTTGTATAATTAAAAGTCATACAATTTTCCATTATACTTTCTGTATTAATTCCTGACGGTTTTCAAGATCTCTGCTTGCGGTCGCTCAGTGGGAACATTTATTGTTTACTTCCAGTGGCTACAATTCTGTCCATGGTCATGTGATGGACATACAAGTGCTGAGATCGTTACAGTATGTGTTACAGAGCTGTGTCTTGTAACGAGCCATGCACCTGTGTGTCCATCACATGACCATGGACAGAATTGTATCCACTGTAAGTAAACAATGAATTTTCCCACGCAGCGACAGCAAGCAGAGATCTTGAAAACCGTAAGGAAATAATGCAGAAAGTATATTGGAAAATTGTAGAACTTTTAGTTATACAAAAACTAGCATTAATTTGCTGAAACAAGGTCAACCCTTTTAAACAGGACTTGTCTCCTCTCGTGACATGTCTGTTTAGTTCATACTTCCCCGTATTCCCCATGAAATAACAATTCTGGAGCATCTTTACTTAGCACTCTGCATTGTGTCATTCTTCATTTATTTATCCTAGAAATGTATAAACAAATTGACAACTGAGTGTTACTATTTCCAAAGTCAATAAGGTGTGTGCCTGGACAGTCTGATACTGTCAGCACTCATTGGACAGTGTCATAGTTTGTAGGGACAGACTCCATTGACAAGGGGAATGGTAACACCCAGTTGACAATTTTAGACATTTCCAGGAGGAATGACAGAAAAATTACACAATGCAAAGATTTTAAGAAAAGGTGCCCCAGCATTGCTATGTATGTAGAGCTGACAGATCCTCCTTAAATGGGATTAATTTCTGAATCTACTTTTTTATTTTCGGGAGTATTCATACCAGCAATGTGTCGCATGGTCGAAAATGCCTCTTCACCCGTAAAAACTGCACAATGAAAATCTGCATAGAAAAATCATGGTAATTCGAAGTAAAAATTGCTCATGGTTTTGACCTGCATTTTTTTTTACCATAATACTACCCATACATACTGGCACATGTGAATACTGCTACCTATTAACTGCTGCTATTACATCCCCAGATAAGTTATATACCTGAACTGTAATATTCTGAACTTGCAGGTGAACACCTTCCAGATCGTCTTGATTACAGATGGGCTTCGATCCTTCACCATCTTCAACTATGAGACAATAGAATGGACCACTGGTCGACATGCAAGCAGTGGAGGTGACACTTGGGGTAGAGGTGGCATTGCTGCGCAGGTACGGTATTTTATCAGCATACCCCATGCACACACATTGTTATTTTTGTACTTACATAGTGATCACAGTCATTAATTGAACAAAGCTTCTTATTTACCTGGGTCATATTTTAGATTATCAAAGTCAATCAAGTTCTCCATTTTACAAGGGGCAACGATCGAAGGACTGGAACACTCCCTCCTGGTCATCGGCTTGTATTATGGTCTCACGATCAGCTGACAAACGAGCAAACGCACTGTTGTCGGCTGTTCGCATCTTTTACGCGGCAGTAAAAATCATCGTTGTTGTCAGTACATCTCCCCATATAAATGGGATGTGCTACAAGCAATGATGCAAACTGTATTGGAACGAACAATCTTGTTTGTCTCCATACAGTTTGCAGAATTGTCTGCAGCGCATCCCCTGTTAACACCGGGATATGTGCAGCCGAATGTGCAATGACTGCTTCAGCTAAATGGAGCTAAAGGAGCGCAGATCGACGTGATATATAGCATATAAAAGAGCCTTAAACTGGTAAAACAAAATAATAAAATGTAAAAAGAAAAAGCATGTAGTGAAATTCCTTTAACTTTAACTGACTGAAAGGTGCTATATTATAAAATATTCAGATTTTCGTCAAAGAAACGTATGTAATTTTCACTTTGGAATTTGAAAGCTCAAGGAAGATAGCCCATAATAAAATTTGAATGTAAACCATTCTATTACCCCTTCTTATTTTTTATCAGAGAAGTCTTCTAATTGGTTATCTCTGCTCATTGTTCTGCTTCTGCCTAGCCGCTCCGCCGCCCCACAATGACTGGTGCGGCCACGCTACAGTATTATTCAATCTAGCAGACGTGCCGCACGCTAGGCATGTCTGCTAGAGCACGCCTCTGACGCTGCCCGTCAGGAGCAGTAGAAGCCTGCATGTGAGGAGAGGATGAGTAAGCACCCCTCCCTGATGGATAAAGTTATATAGTTAGGGTTTATATACAGGGATAATGGCTTGTATATACAAGGATGATGGGGGTTAATACAGGGATGATGGCTGGGCTACCCATCATCCCTTTATATAACACCCATCATCCCTGTATATAACAACCATCATCCCTGTATATATCAGCCATCATTCCTGTATAGAATTATTTGGACAGTGACACAATCTTCATGATTTGGGCTCCGCATGCCACCACATTGGATTTGAAATGAAACATCTGAGATGCAATTGAAGAAGAACTTTCAGGTTTAATTCAAGGGGTTTAACAAAAATATCCTGTGAAACGTATAGGAATTGCAACCATTTTTCTACATAACCTCTTCATTTCAGGGGCTCAAAAGTAGTTGGACAAATTAACATTACAATAAATAAAATGTTTTCTTTTTAATACTTTGTAGAGAATCCTTTGCAGGCAAGGACTGCCTGAAGTCTGGAACCCATCGACATCACCAAACGCTGGGTTTCCTCCTTTGTGATGCTTTGCTCGGCTTTTACTGCAGCTGTCTTCAGTTGTTGCTTGTTTGTGGGTCTTTCTGCCTTAAAGAGGCTCTGTCACCACATTATAAGTGGCCTATATTGTACATGATGTGATCGGCGCTGTAATGTAGATTACAGCAGTGTTTTTTATTTAGAAAAACTATCATTTTTGACAGAGTTATGAAAGATTTTAGCTTTATGCTATTGAGTTTCTTAATGCCCAACTGGGCGTGTTTTACTTTTTGACCAAGTGGGCGTTGTGGAGAGAAGTGTATGACGCTGACCAATCAGCGTCATACACTTCTCTCCATTCATTTACACAGCACATAGTGATCTAGCTAGATCCCTATGTGCAGCCACATACACACACATTAACGTTACTCAAGTATCCTGACAGTGAATAGACATCACTACCAGCCAGGACGTGATGTCTATTCAGAATCCTGACACTTTGGTAACGTTTGTGTGTGATTTACAGCAAGGCATGCGTAATCTCGTTTTAAATGACAGTTTACAGTGTAATCTCGCGAGATTACGCTTGCCTTGCTGTAATCTCACACAAACGTTACCGAAGTGTCAGGATTCCGAATAGACATCACGTCCTGGCTGGAGGTGATGCCTATTCATTGTCAGGACACTTGAGTAACGGTAATGTGTGTGTATGTTGCTGCACATAGTGATCTGGCTAGATCACTATGTGCTGTGTAAATGAATGGGGAGAAGCGTATGATGCTGATTGGTCAGCGTCATAAACTTCTCTCCACAACGCCCACTTGGTGAAAAAGTAAAACATGCCCAGTTGGGCATTAAGAAACTCATTAGCATAAATCTAAAATAGGTCATAACTCCGTCAAAAATTATTGTTTTTCTAAATAAAAAACACTGCTGTAATCTACATTACAGCGTCGACCATATTATGTACAAGATAGGGCACTTATAATGTGGTGACAGAGCCTCTTTAAGTTTTGTATTAAGCAGGTGAAATGCAGCTCGATCGGGTTGAGATCTGGTGATTGACTTGGCCATTGCAGAATATTCCATTTCTTTGCCTTAAAAAGTCCTGGGTTGCTTCCGCAGTATGTTTTGGGTCATTGTCCATCTGTACTGTGAAGCGACGTCCAATCAACCTTGCTGCATTTGGTTGAATCTGAGCAGAAAGTATATCCCTGAACACTTCAGAATTCATCCGGCTGCTTCTGTCTTCAGTCACATCATCAATAAACACTAGTGACCCAGTGCCTTTGGCAGCCATGCATGCCCATGCCATCACAGTGACATACAGAGGATGTGGTGTGCTTTGGATCATTTGCCGTTCCAAGCCTTCTCCATACTTTCTTCCTCCCATCATTCTGGTATAGGTTGATCTTAGTTTCATCTGGCCAAAGAATGCTGTTCCAGAACTGGGCGGCTTCTTTAGGTGTTGTTTGGCAAAATCTGGTCTGGCCTTTCTATTTTTTAGGCTGATTAATGGTTTGCACCTTGTGGTGAATCCTCTGTATTTGCTCTCATGAAGTCTTCTCTTTATGGTAGACTTAGATACTGATACACCTACTTCCAGGAGAGTGTTCTTCACTTGGGTAGATGTTGTGAAGGGGTTATTCTCCACCATAGATAGGATTCTGCGATCATCCACCACTGTTGTCTTCCGTGAACGTCCAGGCCTTTTGGACTTCACGAGATCACCAGTGCACTCTTTTTTTTCAAGAATGTACCAAACTGTGGATTTGGCCACTCCTAACATTTGTGCTAACTCTCTGATGGATTTCTTCATTTTTTTCAGCCTATCGATGGTCTGTTTCACTTGCATTGGGAGCTCCTTTGACCTCACGCTGTGGATTCACAGCAACAGCTTTCAAATGCAAATGCCACACCTGACATCAACTCCAGACCTTTTACCTGATTAATTGATGATGGATTTACGAGGGAATAGCCCATGCAGCCCTTTAAATAGCTTTTGAAATAATTGTCCCATTACCTTTGGTCCCTTGAAAAAGAGGCAGCTACATATTAAAGAGCTGTAATTCAAAACCCCTTCCTCAATTTAGGATGTGAATACCCTCAAATTTAAGCTGAGTGTCTGCACTTTAAGCCCATATTGATTATATAACTGTATATTCAGTATGTTTTGGTAAACAGCTAAAATGCCAAAACTTGTGTCACTGTCCAAATAATTCTGGACCTAACTGTATAGGGATGATGGGGGTTATATACGGGTTGATGGGGTTATATACAGTGATGATGGCTGGACCAGTGCAAATTTCTAATTAGATTTTATTAAAAATTATTGTCACTTTTTGAGATACAGCTGCTTTGTATCCTGTATACACAGCGGCTGTATCTAGCACAGAGACCTGAACCCGTCAAGGCCGGCGGGACTGACGGGTTCAGTAACAGCTGATCCTGCGTGTCTCTGACACCTAGTATCCACCTGTTATTGATCACATCTAAGTTATGAATTTAGGCATCGTTCACATCTGTGTGAAAGGTTGGAAAGGTCTGACAGAACCCATGATCGGAACTCAGACGCAGATGTGAACGAAGCCTTAGATGTGATTGTTAACAGCTCGATTCTGCGTCTTACATGCGTTGAAGGGGTCCACTGGGTTGGGGCCCACTCAGATATATTTCGTCCCCCTGTGCTAAACCCCTAGTTACGCCTCTTGGTGTAGTTCGCTACTCTATCAGCCAGACTGGGGAGCTGATAATCAACTCTTACCCAGACGGACTCATGGTGTCAATGTACTTTCTGTGGCTGGCATGTAGTACTAGATGTATGGCGGGCGCAACTTCTGGAGCCATGCCAGCCTAATTTTAAAAAGGGATTCTCGCAATGAGACAACCCTTTTATGAAACCCTAGTATAAGGAAGGTATTTACAGCTCTCTCTCTCTCTGAAATGCAGTAAACACCATTCATGTATTATATTACAATATTAAAGAGGTTTTCCAGGAAGTTTCATTGATGGCCTGTCAGTAGAATGGGCAACCAGGCAGGGTTGGAGGTAAGGCTATTGATGGGTGGGCAACATGGATGTTCTAGGATGGGAATGTTCGTGTGGTAGCTAGTCAGCATATATTTCAGCATTTCTTCATCCTGTAAGCCGCAACCTTCAACCTTGCTGAATATCTTAAAGTGAATAAATCTATTTGATCTCATTTAAGGAAGCAATGGTATATGTATATTTGTAGAGAAATGCATTTTTACAATAAAGAGAGATTTGTCACCCATTTAGTGGTGACCAGATTGAGCTGACAGAGGGGGAGACAGGCAAGGCCTTACTTAAATATAGACAAAACATTATGTGCTAATATGGCTGACAAGAAGGAACAAGGAGAAGTCTGGAGTTAGGAGAACGCTTTAAATCTGATGAATTTCTAAGTTGCGGGTCCCTTTTATATTGAACAGATCTCTTTATTGTGTCTCATAATTCACTCCTCTTTGTCTCCTAGGCAGGCTTCAATGCAGGAGATGGCTGGAGGTATTTTAATATTCCCGGCTCTCGCACGGATGACATTGCAGGAATCGCAAACACCACTAATGTAGGAATTCCCGGACGTTGGGTTTTTCGAATCGACAACAACCACGTGCAGGTTGGGGGATGCAATAACGCAAGTACGTGGCACCAGGACAAGGGATTCCTGTCATGTTTTAGCCTCTTTCTGTATTGGGATTGCACATCAGCAGATGTTTGTACTGGTTTTCTGCTTCTATAACCTGGTGATCAGACCAACTGTGATACATTACATTCCTGCTCTTTTGGTAATCGCCCAGTGTTTATTTTGAGGGTTTCAGAGAGCGTCCATTGCATCTTCCTCAGTGGTGGTTACCCAGCTTTTCTAGAGTTGTGAACGGCAGTTTTAAGTGATCTGGGCTGTTTTGCTGCATAAGTAGGCAGAGTTGTCGTTCAGGAAGGAGTCTGAGGTGACAACCCTTGTTGGCGCTTTTGTGGAGGCCGTATTGGACATCACTCAACTTTTCTCATACACAGGTAGAACTAAGTAATGACTATTTAACAATATGAGGAAAAATAAGAACTCAGTGGCCTATATTTACTGGTGATTTACTTTTTTGGAAGGAAAATACTAAAGGGTGATTTAAGTTAATAAATAAATGGGTATTGCTTGCACTTTTCTGGAAGAAATTCTATCATATGTTAAGCTTCGCATTACTTCATTTTGACATTTATATTTTAAAAACAACATTTATAATGTGGGTAACTGTAAATTTTATTCTCCCACATTGAATAAACCTTTCAGGAAGTGCAACAAAAATGGCTGACATGGAACTGAGCTACAGTCAAACAATTTATTAGCTGCAAAGTAGAATAGAGCAAGCCTTATACAGCCCCAAAACAGCAGCGTGACATGCCAGGTTAAAACTTTGTTAATCCTTAAAATGCCAACACATCTGGGCAACACATTACTGCCCATTGAAATGGAATGTTGTGTTCCATTGTTGGGAGTTCTGGAATCCACCAATTAGTAAATATTGACTTCAGCCTATGCCAAGGAACCAAGCTTCTGTTTAAAAATATTTGACTTAGAAGTCAATGAAAAACAAATATACATATAAGAAACAAAGTGCTCTTTCTCTGCTGTCATTGTATAACCGAGAAGATAAAAAAATCGTAATTTATATTGATGTATAAATTCTTATTTTTATATTCCTTCCTATGTAAAAAAATAATACATATATATATATTTATATACAGTGAAGGAAATAAGTATTTGATCCCTTGCTGATTTTGTAAGTTTGCCCACTGTCAAAGTCATGAACAGTCTAGAATTTTTAGGCTAGGTTAATTTTACCAGTGAGAGATAGATTATATATTAAAAAAAAAAGAAAATCACATTGTCAAAATTATATATATTTATTTGCATGGTGCACAGAGAAATAAGTATTTGATCCCCTACCAACCATTAAGAGTTCAGCCTCCTCCAGACCAGTTACACGCTCCGAATCAACTTGGTGCCTGCATTAAAGACAGCTGTCTTACATGGTCACCTGTATAAAAGACTCCTATCCACAGACTCAATTAATCAGTCTGACTAACCTCTACAACATGGGCAAGACCAAAGAGCTTTCTAAGGATGTCCGGGACAAGATCATAGACCTGCACAAGGCTGGAATGGGCTACAAAACCATAAGTAAGATGCTGGGTGACAAGGAGACAACTGTTGGTGCAATAGTAAGAAAATGGAAGACATACAAAATGACTGTCAATCGACATCGATCTGGGGCTCCATGCAAAATCTCACCTCGTGGGGTATCCTTGATCCTGAGGAAGGTGAGAGCTCAGCCGAAAACGACACGGGGGGAACTTGTTAATGATCTCAAGGCAGCTGGGACCACAGTCACCAAGAAAACCATTGGTAACACATTACGCCGTAATGGATTAAAATCCTGCAGTGCCCGCAAGGTCTCCCTGCTCAAGAAGGCACATGTACAGGCCCGTCTGAAGTTTGCAAATGAACATCTGGATGATTCTGAGAGTGATTGGGAGAAGGTGCTGTGGTCAGATGAGACTAAAATTGAGCTCTTTGGCATTAACTCTACTCAACGTGTTTGGAGGAAGAGAAATGCTGCCTATGACCCAAAGAACACCGTCCCCACTGTCAAGCATGGAGGTGGAAACATTATGTTTTGGGGGTGTTTCTTTGCTAAGGGCACAGGACTACTTCACCGCATCAATGGGAGAATGGATGGAGCCATGTACCGTCAAATCCTGAGTGACAACCTCCTTCCCTCCACCAGGACATTAAAAATGGCTCGTGGCTGGGTCTTCCAGCACGACAATGACCTGAAACATACAGCCAAGGCAACAAAGGAGTGGCTCAAAAAGAAGCACATTAAAGTCATGGGGTGGCCTAGCCAGTCTCCAGACCTTAATCCCATCGAAAACTTATGGAGGGAGCTGAAGATCCGAGTTGCCAAGCGACAGCCTCAAAATCTTAATGATTTACAGATGATCTGCAAAGAGGAGTGGGCCAAAATTCCATCTAACATGTGTGCAAACCTCATCATCAACTACACAAAACGTCTGACTGCTGTGCTTGCCAACAAGGGTTTTGCCACCAAGTATTAAGTCTTGTTTGCCAAAGGGATCAAATACTTATTTCTCTGTGCACAATGCAAATAAATATATATAATTTTGACAATGTGATTTTCTTTTTTTTTTTTTATATAATCTATCTCTCACTGGTAAAATTAACCTAGCCTAAAAATTCTAGACTGTTCATATCTTTGACAGTGGGCAAACTTGCAAAATCAGCAAGGGATCAAATACTTATTTCCTTCACTGTGTATGTATATATATATATATATATATATATGTATATATATATATATATATATATATATATATATATATACACACTACTGTTCAAAAGTTTGGGGTCACCCAGACAATTTTGTGTTTTCCATGAAAACTCACACTTATATTTATCAAATGAGTTGCAAAATGACTAGAAAATATAGTCAAGACATTGACAAGGTTAGAAATAATGATTTTTATTTCAAATAATAATTTTCTCCTTCAAACTTTGCTTTCGTCAAAGAATGCTCCATTTGCAGAAATTACAGCATTGCAGACCTTTGGCATTCTAGCTGTTAATTTGCTGAGGTAATCGGGAGAAATTTCACCCCATGCTTCCAGAAGCCCCTCCCACAAATTGGATTGGCTTGATGGGCACTTCTTGCGTACCATACGGTCAAGCTGCTCCAACAACAGCTCTATGGGGTTGAGATCTGGTGACTGTGCTGGCCACTCCATTACAGATAGAATACCAGCTGCCTGCTGCTTCCGTAAATAGTTCTTGCATAATTTGGAGGTGTGCTTTGGGTCATTGTCCTGTTGTAGGATGAAATTGGCTCCAATCAAGCGCTGTCCACAGGGTGTGGCATGGCGTTGCAAAATGGAGTGATAGCCTTACTTATTCAAAATCCCTTTTACCTTGTACAAATCTCCCACTTTACCAGCACCAAAGCAACCCCAGACCATCACATTACCTCCACCATGCTTGACAGATGGCGTCAGTCACTCTTCCAGCATCTTTTCAGTTGTTCTGCGTCTCACAAATGTTCTTCTGTGTGATCCAAACACCTCAAACTTCGATTCGTCTGTCCATAACACTTTTTTCCAATCTTCCTCTGTTCAACGTCTGTGTGCTATTGCCCATATTAATCTTTTCCTTTTATTAGCCAGTCTCAGATATGGCTTTTTCTTTGCCACACTGCCCTGAATGCCAGCATCCCGGAGTCGCCTCTTCACTGTAGACGTTGACACTGGCGTTTTGCGGGTACTATTTAATGAAGCTGCCAGTTGAGGACCTGTGAGGCATCTATTTCTCAAACTAGAGACTCTAATGTACTTGTCTTGTTGCTCAGTTGTGCAGCGGGGCCTCCCACTTCTCTTTCTACTCTGGTTAGAGCCTGTGTGTGCTGTCCTCTGAAGGGAGTAGTACACACCGTTGTAGGAAATCTTCAGTTTCTTGGCAATTTCTCGCATGGAATAGCCTTCATTTCTAAGAACAAGAATAGACTGTCGAGTTTCACATGAAAGCTCTCTTTTTCTAGCCATTTTGAGAGTTTAATCGAACCCTCAAATGTAATGCTCCAGATTCTCAACTAGCTCAAAGGAAGGTCAGTTTTATAGCTCCTCTAAACAGCAAAATTGTTTACAGCGGTGCTAACATAATTGCACAATGGTTTTCAAGTGTTTTCTAATCATCCATTAGCCTTCTAACACAGTTAGCAAACACAATGTACCATTAGAACACAGGAGTGATGGTTGCTGGAAATGGGCCTCTATACACCTTTGTAGATATTGCATTAAAAACCAGACGTTTGCAGCTAGAATAGTCATTTAGCACATTAACAATGTATAGAGTGTATTTCTGATTAATTTAATGTTATCTTCATTGAAAAAAACTGTGCTTTTCTTTCAAAAATAAGGAAATTTCTAAGTGACCCTAAACTTTTGAACGGTAGTGTGTATGTATGTATATATATATATATATATATATATATATATGTATATATATATTTAAATATTTAACTTGTGAGTAGAGCTGTATTGCTGGTCTCACGGAGCAATTATGGAAGGGATAGGAGGACACTGGAACGACAGTGTGTCATTTATGAATGACCCTGATCATGGCGTAAAATGCAGTAAGACGATGACCACTGCTTGAATAAATAGTCATCTCTTAACTGTATAGACAGGCTCTGATGAAAGTTTAATTGACCAAGGTCCCAATCTGTCTCCATGGTAACCGACTACAAGTAAACTCTGTTTGAGCAGATCCTGTAGTCATATTCCCATCTGTCCTCTACTTCTTTCTTACCCGCCAAATGTATTTTAACCAGAAGTAGGTGACAGATGGAAGGGAGTATGACTGCAGAATCAGACTACACAAGGTTTGTTTGTAGTCTGTAACCATGGAGACACATAGGTCTGCATAGTAACTGTAGACTCAAAACTAAGATACTTTTAATGAAGATTTAGCAAAGTTACTTCATTGTTTATTTTAGATGCATTAGAGCAATAAAGTTGTAAGTAAGATTTCAAAGGTGGACACATCAAGTATAAAGAGAAACAGAAGTTGATATGACAGTTCACTACTCTATTGGAAATGAAAATAATTAGTAATAATTGTTGATATGTATTTTATATATGGTTTTTTAAGATGAAGCTCCCTTTACAAATGAACAATTCAGGTATTACATATGTATATAGAAATTGCGGATAATATAGTTCCTGAATATACTGTTTCATGATGGAAATTCTACATCTGTCGCTTTGATTTTAATGTCTAATTATGTCACTATACATAGGCAACACTGGGTGTAGTGATGCCGTTTATGATAATAATATTTCATATTTACATGAGATTCTTTTTTTTCTTATTTCAGCCTCTGTTTGCTGGACTTTGCGCCCCTGCCGCAATGGTGGCAGATGTATTGATGACTGTGTCACTGGGAACCCTTCTTATACATGTTCCTGTCTTAGTGGCTTCACCGGGAAACATTGTCATATTGGTAATAAATCATTTTTTTTCATAGAGAGTTTGATAATAATTTGCTATGTGTGAGTTTACACATCCCTGCAGGATTATGCAAGATTATATGATAATTTTACAAAAAAGACTTCACGTGTCTTACACATTCTTATATATATGTCCAACTTGTCTTGCAGACATGGGAAAATGCTTCTTTCAGCCATGTCAGAATGGTGGCACCTGTGTGGATAAACCCGGATCCTTCTCCTGTATATGTCCGGCAGACTTCACTGGACCATTATGTGAGACAGGTAATTTCAGAACCGGTTCTTCAGATAGGCATGCTGCACACTGTGTCACATGCTACGTATTAACATTTCGCAGTACATTATAGAGCATTAACCACTTAAAGGTTTTTTCCAGCCACTAAAAATTGATGGCCCATCCTCAAGATATGCCATCAATAGCTGATGGGTCAGGGTCCAACTTTCAGGACATTGCAGCCTTTTCTCCCATTGAAGTGAATGAGGGAAAAGTCGGACCCCTACAGATAAGCTATTGATGGCCTATCCTGAGGATAGGCCATCAATTTGTAGTGGCTGAAAAACCCCTTTAATACTGTTTTTTTGGGCCTTAATGAAAATAAACTGTTAAAGGTTTTCTCACAAATTTTGTGATGTGGCATAAGAGAACATGTACACGTTGCATATTTTCATGCGTTTTTAGGTGCGGTTTTTACATTTTGATGCAGAAACTGGTGCGGATGTAAAAATTCTGCAACATGTAGAGGAGATTACTTGGTGTCTCATTTACTTTGCTGGTACTGTATTACGCGGCAGATCTAATGCAGGAAAATCTGTGCGGCACATCCGTATAGAATACACATTGTGTGCATGTGGCCCAAATTTGAGATCAATGGGATAGGGTGACCAGTCCTTTGTTTCCACGAAGTGTTGGTTGCTCGTGAGTTGACACTGTTTTTTCAATCTGATCAGTCAGACTCTGACCAATTATTTATGACATATCAAACATTCATACAAATAGTAGTAAATCTAGAATTGACAGTGCTCCATCATTGCTTAAATTATGGGCTACAACAAAAAGAACCATAAACAGAGTAAAAACTAAAGGCAGATTAGATGCTGTGCCGAAAGGTTGTCGTTCATCCTGTGAGCAGATGTTTTCTGGACAGTTAGGTCTGTCATTTTTCTGGTTTGCATCTCTATGGTATGATGTTCTACAACTTATACAGCCCTTAGTGCAGTGAGGATTTCCATGTATTTCTGACATTAAAGAGATTTATGGCAGTTTAGTTCCTGCCTGTTGTTTTTATCCTAGAGGTATCGCCCTGCACTGGCAAGAACTGTTGGAATGGAGGACTCTGCCATGTTTACAATGGGATTGCAGTGTGCCAGTGTCACCCAAGATATACAGGCGACCAGTGTGAGACCGGTAAGGAAAATTAAGATGACATGTCAATGAGCAATACTGCACTAGTGTTACCATGAATGGATGATGAACAATACTTATGGTAATGTATGATGAAATAAGTCTAGTCCACAATGCTGGCAAAATAAAGCTGAAATGTAATAATCACAGAACATCATGTTAATCTCTCTCCGAATTTTGCTTTTGTTTATTGTAACCTGTAGACAAAGTTATGCTGTTCTGATAAGGCTCATTCAGACTGGCTTACTGCTGTAATGTACAAATGTATTTCTCTGTAGTATCCGCTACTAGCCCGTGTTTTACCGCATGCTAACCCCATCCCAAATGCTCAAAGTAACCTCCCTATGCAGTAAAAACAGAGAGGGCATCACTGGAGAAGTATAATCAGTTGCGATAAATCTGCCTTTTTAGTGGAACAGCTTAAAAAATTTGGTAGACAACTACACCAAAATGATGGCCCTCTTCACCTCCATGGCCTGTTTAATCAGCCTTTCCTTCTGAACACACCGAGGACATTGAATCCTCGGACACCGAGCCTACGCTCAATCAGGTGTTCAATAAAGTAGTAGCCACAATAAAAGCCTGTAAAATGTCCCTGACAAGCAAATTTGGGGGGGTCAAAATAGATGTTGGGCTTCTCTGCCAGAGAGAGGGTGCAGCATTGCCAACAAGAGGATTTCTCATGTGGAACTGCACATCCCCTCCTCAGTCTCCTTCTCATCAGCCTGTACCATAGAGATGCCAAACTGATTGCCACTGAAACCACCAATTCTCCTAGTATGCTTACTCTGCAACAACGGGCTTGGCGGACCCAGGAACTCAGATACAGTAATGCTCTCACATCACATATACAGTGAAGGAAAGTTTGCCCACTGTCAAAGACATGAACAGTCTAGAATTTTTAGGCTAGGTTAATTTTACCAGTGAGAGATAGATTATATTAAAAAAAAACAAAACAGAAAATCACATTGTCAAAATTATATATATTTATTTGCATTGTGCACAGAGAAATAAGTATTTGATCCCCTACCAACCATTAAGAGTTCAGCCTCCTCCAGACCAGTTACACACTCCAAATCAACTTGGTGCCTGCATTAAAGACAGCTGTCTTACATGGTCACCTGTATAAAAGACTCCTGTCCTCAGACTCAATTAATCAGTCTGACTCTAACCTCTACAACATGGGCAAGACCAAAGAGCTTTATAAGGATGTCAGGGACAAGATCATAGACCTGCACAAGGCTGGAATGGGCTACAAAACCATAAGTAAGACGCTGGGTGAGAAGGAGACAACTGTTGGTGCAATAGTAGGAAAATGGAAGACATACAAAATGACTGTCAATCGACATCGATCTGGGGCTCCATGCAAAATCTCACCTTGTGGGGTATCCTTGATCCTGAGGAAGGTGAGAGCTCAGCCGAAAACTACACGGGGGGAACTTGTTAATGATCTCAAGGCAGCTGGGACCACAGTCACCAAGAAAACCATTGGTAACACATTACGCCGTAATGGATTAAAATCCTGCAGTGCCCGCAAGGTCCCCCTGCTCAAGAAGGCACATGTACAGGCCCATCTGAAGTTTGCAAATGAACATCTGGATGATTCTGAGAGTGATTGGGAGAAGGTGCTGTGGTCAGATGAGACTAAAATTGAGCTCTTTGGCATTAACTCAACTCGCCGTGTTTGGAGGAAGAGAAATGCTGCCTATGACCCAAAGAACACCGTCCCCACTGTCAAGCATGGAGGTGGAAACATTATGTTTTGGGGGTGTTTCTCTGCTAAGGGCACAGGACTACTTCACCGCATCAATGGGAGAATGGATGGAGCCATGTACCGTCAAATCCTGAGTGACAACCTCCTTCCCTCCACCAGGACATTAAAAATGGCTCGTGGCTGGGTCTTCCAGCACGACAATGACCCGAAACATACAGCCAAGGCAACAAAGGAGTGGCTCAAAAAGAAGCACATTAAGGTCATGGAGTGGCCTAGCCAGTCTCCAGACCTTAACCCGTTAGTGACCGACCCATCGTGTTTCTACGTCGGTCACTAACGGGCCTTATTCCGATGCCATAGACTTTTTACGTCGCGGCATCGGAATAAGTAAACAGAGCAGGGAGCTGTCAAGTCTCCCTGCTCTCAGCTGCCAGAGGCAGCTGAGGGCTGGGAGCGTCCCTGCTCTGCCGTGTGAGATCGATATTAGTATCGATCTCACACGTTTAACCCCTCAGATGCGGTGCTCAATAGCGAGCACCACATCTGAGTGGTTTTGGAGAGAGGGAGGGAGCTCCCTCTCTCCCCACCGACACCCGGCGATACGATCGCCGAGTGTCTGTGTCTCTAATGGCAGCCGGGGGTCTAATAAAGGCCCCCAGGCTGCCTGGAGTGAATGCCTGCTAGATCATGCCGCAGGCATGACCTAGCAGATGCCTGTCCGTGTTAAACGGCCAGGCAGTAATACACTGCAATACAAAAGTATTGCAGTGTATTATAAATGCGATCGGAGAATCGCATATTATAGTCCCCTAGTGGGACTAGTAAAAAAGTAAAAAAAAAGTATAATAAAGTTAATTTTAAAAAAAATGTGAAAAAAAATGAAAAACCCAGCTTTTCCCCTTACAAAATGCTTTACTATTATAAAACCAAAATAATGTAAAAAAGTTACACATATTTGGTATCGCCGCTTCCGTAACGACCCCGACTATAAATCTATTACATTATTTAACCCGCACAGTGAACGCCGTAAAAAAAATAATAAAAAACTATGGAAAAATTGCTGTTTTCTGTGAATCCTGACTTTAAAAAAATGTAATAAAAAGTGATCAAAAAGTCGCATCTACTCCAAAATGGTACCAATAAAAACTACAAGTCGTCCCGCAAAAAAAAAGCCCTCATACAACCGCATCGGCGAAAAAATTAAAACGTTACGGCTAAAGCGTTTTTACTGTGTAAAAGTAGTAAAACATACAAAAACTATGCAAATTTGGTATCATTGCAATCGTAACAACCCGCTGAATAAAGTTATTGTGTTATTTATACCACACGGTAAACGGCGTAGATTTAGGACGCAAAAAAGTGTGGCGAAGTGTCAGATTTTTTTCTATTCCCCCCCAAAAAAAAGTTAATAAAAGTTAATCAATAAATAATATGTACCTAAAAATGGTGCTATTAAAAAATACAACTTGTCCCGCAAAAAACAAGACCTTATACAGCTATGTCGATGCAAAAATAAGAAGGTTATAGCTCTTGGAATGCGACGATTGAAAAACGTAAAAAATAGCTTGGTCATTAAGGTCCAAAATAGGCTGGTCATTAAGGGGTTAATCCCATCAAAAACTTATGGAGGGAGCTGAAGATCCGAGTTGCCAAGCGACAGCCTCGAAATCTTAATGATTTACAGATGATCTGCAAAGAGGAGTGGGCCAAAATTCCATCTAACATGTGTGCAAACCTCATCATCAACTACAAAAAAACGTCTGACTGCTGTGCTTGCCAACAAGGGTTTTGCCACCAAGTATTAAGTCTTGTTTGCCAAAGGGATCAAATACTTATTTCTCTGTGCACAATGCAAATAAATATATATAATTATGACAATGTGATTTTCTGTTGTTTTTTTTAAATATAATCTATCTCTCACTGGTAAAATTAACCTAGCCTAAAAATTCTAGACTGTTCATGTCTTTGACAGTGGGCAAACTTACAAAATCAGCAAGGGATCAAATACTTATTTCCTTCACTGTATGTCAAATGACGGCTTTTGAACTTTCAGACTACAAAGAAGAGTTTATATTAATCTGAACCGCATGGATTCGTGGGCGGGGGGCAGTTTTTGCAGATCACAGTTTGCTCTATTCCTGATGTTCAATGTGGGTTTTTTTCCCCATTGACTTTTTTTGTGGTAAAACGACATTGGAGAAATAAAAGCACAAGGGGAAAATGCATGTAGCTTCTAAATATCAAGGTATGAGCACCTCCTTACCATACATATTTCTGGGGGATCAGCTTCATCCATCTGCTACATCACCCACTCCACATGCAGACGGGGCACTTATCAGCTCTTTCTAAATACTGGATTTGATCTCTATTTGTGGACATGGAGGAAGATGCTGGACTTCAGGACGATTGATAGTGAATCAGAGTTTAGGACAAGAGGGGTCAAGGAGGAGGGAACTGTTTTTCATAGGTGACAATCCAATGGCAGTAAGTATGCCTTAGGTTGTCACATATAAACTTCTTAAACAAGGCACAAATTAAGTCCAATAGCAATCTACCTGGTGGGCTTATTTTTTGTTGTTGTACCAATTGGGAAAATAAATTCTATTTAAGTGAATTTCTATAATTTTTTTACAAAATACCTTAATTTAGAAAATCAGAAGTTTTGTTATTATATGTGTTTTACTTAAAGTGATGTTGGTTTCCCCAAAAGTGACAATGGCAAGTGCAGCCATATTGGGTGTTACCTTTGAATTAGGTCCTCAGCAACTAATGACACTGTCACTTTGTTTTGGTTGAACATGCTGACAAAATGGCAGTCGGTTGTTGGTTTCCGAGATGCTTATTTGAAAGTGACAACCAATTTGAGTAACTTTCTGTTTTCACTTATGCAAAAAATAAATGCTTCTGCCTCAACAAAACAGACAAATTCTAATTTCTCTAAAAGTAAAAACATATATAAAAATACCAAACTTTTGGAACTGCTAATGCCTTAATTCATTTTTACGTTTTGGGTGAAAAGCCTCATTAAGGAGACAAGATATGTTGGCTCAAACCACATGCAAACATAAATCTCTCTGACTTTGTACAACTTCATTAATTATTTGTTTTTTAGAGATAAGACCTTGCTCTTCGACTCCTTGTCTAAATGGTGGAATCTGTGAAGACTTGGGGACAACCTACCGTTGTCTCTGCAATTCAGGATTCGAAGGAGCACACTGTGAAAGAGGTAAAGCCTGCAGAACTAAGAAAAATCATTATTTGGATTTTTTTAAGCATTTGCAACTAAAATGTAAAAAACAATTCTTGTAAACTTGAATCATTGAGATTTGTTTTAAGATTTTTCTATGATTATAAAATTCTGTTCAACAATGTCTTAGTTATAGAATATAAAATGTGGCCAAAAGTATGTGGACACCCCTCATACTTATGGAGTTTTAGGTGTTTCACCCACACCCATTGTGAACAAGTACATAAAATCAAGCACATAACAATACAATCTCAATAGACAAACTGTAAGGGTATGTTCACACGATGAGAGGCATTTACGTGTGAAAAGACAGACTGTTAACAGCTGCCTCGTTTCACACGTAAATGCTCCTCCTCGTAATTTACGAGGCGTCTGAGACGCTCTGAGATGCTCGTAAATCTTGAGCTGTGCTTCATTGAGTTCAATGAAGAACAGCTCAAATTACGTGGCAAAGAAGTGCCCTGCACTTCTTTGCCGAGGCAGTCAATTTACGCGTCGTCGTTTGACAGCTGTCAAACGACGACGCGTAAATTACAGGTCGTCTGCACAGTACGTCGGCAAACCCATTCAAATGAATGGCCAGATGTTTGCCGACGTATTGTAGCCCTATTTTCAGACGTAAAACGAGGCATAATACGCCTGGTTTATGTCTGAAAATAGGTCATGTGAACACAGCCTAAAGGATCTGCCAGGCACAGCTTCTGTGTCAACGCCCATAGGTAATCAGTCTGCACCTGCTTCTATGTCTGTGAGACTGACTCCATCTTCCACCACTCAGCATGGCAGGCTTAGGAGTGGGAGAGCCTATCACAGCCTGGCCAGATGGAGCTAGCTCCCGCCCTCTGTCTATTTATACCTGCCTTTCCTGTTCCTCCTTGCTTGTGATTCTTCTCGTTTGGTTTCCTGGCCCTGCTGCAGCTTCTGAACTATTTGACCCTGCTTCATATTGACCCTGGCTTACTGACTACTCTCCTGCTCTGCGTTTGGTACCTCGTACACTCCTGGTTTGACTCGGCTTGTTCACTACTCTCCTGCTCTGCGTTTGGTACCTCGTACACTCCTGGTTTGACTCGACTCGTTCACCACTCTTGTTGCTCACGGTGTTGCCGTGGGCAACTGCCCCATTTCCCTTAGCTTCTGTATACTCTTGTCTGTTTGTCTGTCGTGCACTTACTGAGCGTAGGGACCGTCGCCCAGTTGTACCCCGTCGCCTAGGGCGGGTCGTTGCAAGTAGTCAGGGACTGAGTGGCGGGTAGATTAGTGCTCACTTGTCTGTTTCCCTACCCCCATCATTACACAAACATTGGTAGTAGTATGAGTGGTACTGAAGAGCTGCCACTTTTGCCACATGTCAATTTGGTTTGTCGAAATCGCCAATTCTCTGTTAGATCATTCTCTAAAGAGTCTCAAACTGCCTCTAGAAGTAACGTCGTTACAAAAACCCATCACTGGGGGCTTTATGAAATTAGTTTCCATGTCGGAGCAGCTGCACATAAGTCTAACCATGCTCAATTCCAACCATGGGCTGGAGTCGTGTTCTCTGGAGTGATGAATCATGTTTCACAATATGGCAGTCTGATGGACGGATCTAAGATACCGTATGCAAAGACAGTTTGGAAAATGGTATGCCTCGTGGGAACAGTTTTGGGAATGCTCTTTCCTGTTCCAGCATGACTGTTCCACTGTGTGCAAAGCGAGGTCTATAAAGACATTGTTTGACAAGTTTGGTGTGGAGGAACTCGAGTGGCCTGCACAGAGCTCTGACCTAAACCCTATTAAAGAGGCTCTGTCACCAGATTTTGCAACCCCTATCTGCTATTGCAGCAGATAGGCGCTGCAATGTAGATTACAGTAACGTTTTTATTTTTAAAAAACGAGCATTTTTGGCCAAGTTATGACCATTTTTGTAATTATGCAAATGAGGCTTGCAAAAGTCCAAGTGGGTGTGTTTAAAAGTAAAAGTCCAAGTGGGCGTGTATTAGGTGCGTACATCGGGGCGTTTTTAATACTTTTACTAGCTGGGCGTTGTGAAGAGAAGTAACATCCTCTTCTCTTCAGAACGCCCAGCTTGTGACAGTGCAGATCTGTGACGTCACTCACAGGTCCTGCATCGTGACGGCCACATCGGCACCAGAGGCTACAGTTGATTCTGCAGCAGCATCAGCGTTTGCAGGTAAGTCGATCTTACCTGCAAACGCTGATGGCTGCTGCAGAATCAACTGTAGCCTCTGGTGCCGATGTGGCCGTCACGATGCAGGACCTGTGAGTGACGTCACAGATCTGCACTGCCAGAAGCTGGGAGTTCTGAAGAGAAGAGGATGTTACTTCTCCTCACAGCGCCCAGCTAGTAAAAGTATTAAAAACGCCCCGATGTACGCACCTAATACACGCCCACTTGTACTTTTACTTTTAAACACACCCACTTGGATTTTTGCAAGCCTCATTTGCATAACTACAAAAATGGTCATAACTTGGCCAAAAATGCTCGTTTTTTAAAAATAAAAACGTTACTGTAATCTACATTGCAGCGCCTATCTGCTGCAATAGCAGATAGGGGTTGCAAAATCTGGTGACAGAGCCTCTTTAAGCACCTTTGGGATGATTTAGAATGCAGATTGTGAGTCAGACCTTCTTGCCCAACATCAGTGGCCGACTTGACAAATGCTCTTTTGGCTGAATGCAGACAAATTCCCACAGACACACTCCAAAATCTTGTGGAAAGCCTTCCCAAATTGGTGAAGGCTGTTAAAGACACAAAAGGGGACCCAACTCCATATTAACGCCCATGGTTTTGGAATACGATGTCCAGCAAGCATATATGATATAGGTGTGATGGTCAGGTGTCACATACTTTTGGCCATCTTCTAACACAGGCTGTTACCCAGTTTTCCTGCACTCCAGAATGACAATGATGGCTAGTTATGTAGCAAAAATCCCCATCCACATATTTCTGCATAAACAACTAGATAGGTGTGCTGTTCAGGAGCATGGTAAAACTGGGTGACAATTCCTATTGGCGCTGTAATTTAAGTTAAAAATCAGAGAGGGAATATAAATATAACTATAGAATTTCAGAATAGCTTTTTTAACAACTTGACGGAAGATTACTTGTATTTATTGGAGGATTTATAGGTGGGAATGCAATTTAGTTTTTGCCATTAAGAATGCTGCGGGGACAATAACATTAATAAACTTTAAAAGTGTATGTTCTACCCTCTCTAGTATCTGTTTTTTTGTGTTTTTCCTTTCCCAGAAGTCAGTCCTTGTTTTTCTGGACCCTGTATGAATGGAGGAACCTGTGTGGAGTTGGGTCTTACTTACACGTGTTCTTGCTCATCATCGTTCACTGGCGCACACTGTGAGAATGGTAAGCGTCCAGGATTTAATGGTATGCTTGCATTACAAGTAAAAAAAGGATTTATGTCCCAGCTAACAATATTATCACTGTCTGATTTCCCAGAGATCAAACCGTGCTCTTCAGCTCCATGTATGAATGGGGCAACATGTGAAGATCTGGGTGATACCCACTCTTGTCTCTGTACTCGGGGATTTACTGGTCTGAACTGTGAGACAGGTGAGAGGCATAACAGTTTAGTAGTCTTGTGAAATGCATAATTCATGGGATCTGACCTGCTTCAGGTCTTCATTCATTGACGTTGATGTTCTTCAGTGTGTCTCGTGGCAAAAGAGCAATCTACAATAGTATAGGCCTTTACAGTTGGTAATTCATTGCATCCTCTAGTAAAAAATTATTTTCTATATTGGCATTATGGTTGAATTCGATGTTTAAATAGCACTACATATTCATGTAAAGGTTCAATATTTTGGAGTGCATTTCTGAAGAATTACTATTTCTTAATTTTCCTTGCAATTTCCATCTATTAATTCTTTGGAGTCTCCCTTATAACAAGTATGACGGATTTAATATAATTCATAAACCTGGTTGATAAGTTGTGATTATTTAACACCATTCCTCAGTTTTACATTTTTTCCTACCAGAGCTTAAGCCCTGCTTTTCCTCTCCATGTCTGAATGGAGGCCGCTGTGAAGATATTGGTTCTAGTTTCAGCTGCTTATGCCTGCAGCGATTCACTGGAAGAAGGTGTGAGACAGGTAAGGAACTCACAGATTACCTATTGTCATGTCTATGAGGGTATGTTCACACGGCAACGCCAATTTTGTCTCAAATTACGGAGCTGTTTTCAGGCGTTTTTCGCAGACTTTTACGGACGTAATTGGAGCTGGTTTTCATTGGAGTCAATGAAAAACGGCTCCAATTACATCCCAAGAAGTGACATGCCCTTCTTTGAGGCGGGCATCTTTTTACTCGCCGTCTTTTGGGTAGATGTTTGCAGATGGTTTGGAGCCGTTTTTTCGGGCGTAATTCGAGGTGTAAAACGCCTGAATTACGTCCGTAAATAGGGCGTGTGAACATACCATTAGGCCGTTTTGAAAAATGGCCGCGTAAAAAACGCCCCGTCGGAACAGAACGCCGTTTTTCCTATTGAAATCAATGGGCAGATGTTTGGAGGCATTCTGCTTCATACTTTTCTGCCGTTTTTCGGGACGTTTACGGCCCAAGAAAAAGGCTGAAAACACTCCCTGTGAACATACCCTTACTAAAAAACTTCTGAAAATATGGAGCTGTTTTCAAGGGAAAACAACTCCAGATTTTCCGATGTTTTTAATCAAATTCGCATTTTTCGCTGCGTTTTTTACGACCGTTTTTGGAGCTGTTTTTCTATAGAGTCAATGAAAAACGGCTCAAAAAACGGCTCAAGAAGTGACATGCACTTTTTCGTGGCCGTTTTTAAAAAAAACGGCCCGTCAGAACAGAACGCCGTATTTCCCATTGAAATCAATGGGCAGATGTTTGGAGGCGTTCGGCTTTCGATGCTTCGGCCGTTTTTTCAGCCTCTTAGGGCCCGGAAAATGGCCGAAAATAAGCCGTGTGCACATACCCTTAGTATTTCAGATGTAACAGCCAGACCCCTGAGGTTCTACTGAACCAAATTTACACAATCATATCGTGCTATATGGGGATCAATGGTGCTGTATGTTCAATTCAGTAGAACTGCAGAGGTCTGGGTATTACATCCAAAATATAGACTCTCAAATAAGGGTACAATACACCCGTTTGAGTGATGAATTTATTAAAATGCACAACATATCTGAAGTTGATGCACATTTTAACATTTTTAGTGGCATCTCAACATAAACGATAGAGTTGTACAAATGTCAAAATTAATAAATGACTCCCTTTAAGTATAACTATAGTAACATAATTTGTTAGGCAGAAAAAAGACATATGTTTTTTTTCTATCTCTGAGAAGAATATTACACAACATTAACATGTAGACTACAGGAAAATATTCAGATTCCACTAACTGTTATGTGATGCATTTCACACCACAGAACTCCGACCATGTTCTTCATCCCCTTGTCTCCATGGGGGAATGTGTGAGGATGTGGGTGATACATACAGATGTGAGTGTAAGCAGAGGTTTACTGGGAGACACTGCGAAACTGGTAAGGATTGGGAATTATTTTCTGGTTACTTTCTATTTGTCGTTGAAAAATATAACAGAAGTACTTATAAAAGTCACAAATATAAAATGTTCTATGTCTGTGTCTCGTTCTGTCCCCATATCTAAATACCCCAGCCAAGGCAAAGTGGCTTTATGCTAAATCACTCCCCCCCCCCCATCTCCAAAAACTTCTGGCACAAGCAACGCCAGCCCTCCCCATCCAACTCTAGTTATGCCCCCGGCTACAGTTATATTTGATCTCCTTTTATATGTGGTCCTTGAAATAAAAAAAATTATATATATATTTCTATATCAGGTTTGACATAAATTAAGTGTTATTCGTTGCTCCTTTATATCAAGTTTTATTTTAGGCTTCAGTATTATGTGTAAACATTTGCCTAGTTATTTCCTTTTATGTGTAATTTTTAGATTCATTTGCAGTTAAATGGACACGTAACTTACCTGTATATTGTTTTTTTTTCTGTTGCATACTTTCATTGTATAACAGTTCAGACTATCTACACTCCTCAACATTGAAATTAAAACACCAAGAAGGACAAGTCGTAAGGTTATGCAAATGGAGGAAGTAGCAGGTGTCGCTAAGATCTGCAAATTATCACATTTTCAAGCACTTCGCTCCAATTTGTGGCATTTGGGAGGGCACACAATCCAGATTGAAGGCATAGTTTTTTAACCACATGAAATCTCAAAAATTGGATCAAGTGGTGTGGGATTGATTGTGCGATGCCTCCTGTTCGTCGCCGTGCCAGTTATCGCCCCTTGTCGCAAACTGAGAGGGACAGAATCCTCGAACTGACTGACCTTGGTTTATCACTCTGGCAGATCGCTACACGCTTTGGCCGAGATGTCAGCGCTGTTTAAAGTTGCGTGTGCCAGAGGTTGGGAGAACAATAACAAACAGGAGTGACAGCAAGAGGTGCACAGAGGCGAACCTCTGCACGGACGTATAATCTGATAAGAATAATTGCGTGTAGTGATCCATTCTGTACTACAAGTGAAATTGGACGTCAGAACCCAAACCTAGGGCGGCAACCAGTGTTGACACGAACTATTAGAAGGCGTTTGCATGACATAAGGCTACGATCCAGACGTCCAGCTACAGGTGTTCCATTGACCACACGCCACCACTCTCAAAGGCTTACATGGTGCATAGCAAGACGGCAATGGAGGCTGGAATGGAGGTCTATCCTCTTCAGCGATGAGTCCGGTTTTGTCTCGGACGCAATGATAGCCTGAGATTGGTCTGCAGACCATGTGGGCAACGCCAAGAAGAGGCCTTAACAAGAGAACGTCACACCGGTCCTACTCCCTCCCGGGATTATGGTTTGGGGTGGCATAATGTACAGTAGCCGGACCCCTCTAGTCTTCATTTCAGGAACACTAATAGCTCGTCGTTACATTGATTTGGTCGTGGTACCAGTGGTACGGATATTTCTCCAAAGTGTCCCAGAAGAAGTTTTTCAACAGGACAATGCCAGGCCCCATGTTGCTCATACTACTGTGAGCACCCTGCGATTCCTAAACGTGCTACCATGGCCTGCAGCATCTCTAGACTTGTCTCCTATCGAGCACATCTTGGACGTCATTTGTCGGCAATCGCAAAGGGAGATGCTAGCAGCCAATCTTGATGATTTGCTTTAATAACCTCATTGATAGCATGTCAAGGCATGTAAGGCCTCATGCACACGACCGTAAAAACTCCCGTTATTACGGGTCGTAATCACGACCCGTAATAACGGGCTCATAGACTTCTATTGGCGACGGGTGGCTTCCCGTTTTCTCACGGGAAGGTGCCCGTGCCATTGAAAAAGATAGAACATGTCCTATTTCAGGCCGTAATAACGGCACGGACAGTCCATAGAAGTCTATGGAGCTCTCGTAATGACGGGTGGCTACATGTGTGCACCCGTCATTACGGCAGCGTTGCTAAGCGACGTCAGTAAATAGTCACTGTCCAGGGAGCTGAAAGAGTTAACTGATCGGCAGTAACTCTTTCAGCACCCTGGACAGTGACTACCGATCAGTATAAACCTGTAAAAAATAAAAATAAAAGACGTTCATACTTACCGACAACTTCCTGCTTCCTCCAGTCCGGTCTCCCGCCCGTTGCCTTGGTGACGCGTCCCTCTCGACATCCGGGCCGACGTCCTGGATGACGTTTCAGGCCATGTGACCGCTGCAGCCAATCACAGGTCAATCACAGGCTGCAGCGGTCACATGGACTGCCGCGTCATCCAGGGATGTCGGGCTGGATGTGAAGAGAGGGACGCGTCACCAAGACAACGGCTGGGTAAGTATGAATTTCTTTAACTTTTATTACAGAAAGGGCTGTCCCTTCTCTCTATCCTGCACTGATAGAGAGAAGGGGCTGCCGATTAGTGCAGTGCTATTTTGCCGCCAAAAACGTGCTCGTAAATACGGGTGGAATACGTGTGACACCGGACCCATATTTACGGGCACGGGTTCGTAAATACTGGTGCAAAACGGGTGGAATACGTGTGACACCGAACCCGTATTTACGCCAGTATTTACGGGTGGGAAAAAATACGGTCGTGTGCATGAGGCCTAAGTGTGGGTATTTCTGCGTGTGGCGTTCATACTCAATATTGAATAAATAAAGATGTTTGAAATATTTTGTTTCCATTTTTTTATCACTTGCATATCATTAACATGTCTATCGATCCTGTGATTTCCACAATTCCAAAACTTTTCCTTCTTGGTGTTGCAATTTTAATGATGAGGAGTGTAGTTTTGTTGTTGGCATCAGCCTCTATAAAACTGTCAATTACTGAAGATGTTACTCTTCCCCCCAGAGATCAGACCATGCTTCTCGGCTCCGTGTCTTAATGGCGGTACATGTGAGGATGATGGAAATCACTACATCTGTTTGTGCAGACAGGGCTTCATTGGGGCGCACTGCGAGACAGGTAAAAATTATTGAAATGTTTACAAAAATGAATTTGTTACACGTTTATGTGACCACATTTTTTATTATTTTTACAAGATTTCCATATTTCACAGTTTAGTACAGATAATGTATTGATTTACATCATTTCTTGCCTCATTGAACCTAACAGTTTAATATGTTTATCTTGTACCCATGTTTTGGGCAGTTTTATAACCTATGAGCTGGACTATGTTTTGCTCAGCAAGGTCCAGAGCTCAGGTCTACAACTGTAATAAATTGACTGAATTGCTCCTTGACATCACTGCTCATGCAAGCCACCAGCCAAACTGTTCTTAAGAGAGAACCTGTGGGCTCTCCTGACATGTCTGTTTTAGTAAATACTTGCATAAAATGACACTTCCAGAGCATATTTTCTTAGAATTGTGTATTGCTGTTCCTCTATTATTCCTCCTGGAAATATATGAATACGTTGATTTCTTGGTGTTACCATTCCCTTTATCAATGGGGCATGCTCCTACACACTGTCTAATCAGTGCTGACTGCGTAAGGACTCTTCCTATTGACAAAGGGAATGGTAACACCCCAGTGACCAGTGGTACGTACCTAGTAATAGTTTTTGGCATCCTCAGTGAACCAGATGCACATGTGTTGAACCTGTTGCATCGCCTAGACAAGGACACATTACCTTCTTTTTCCTCTATACTATGTATACTACTATACTGTACTAGTTTGGCATAATGACAAAGAAAGGTAAATTTTGTAGCTCTCCTTCTTTGAACTGGCGCTGTCGACTTTATCCTGCTTCTATTGGCGTATTGCAGCTATGGTAAGTTATTGCGCTGTTTCCTGGCCACCTTTAACAGGCAATCACAAACAATTATTTTGGACAAACCATTTCTATCAAATAACACAAACCAATTGGTGATCAGCTTTTATTGTTTAGTACAAGTTAGACAACTTGTATTTATTCATTTTTCAGGTAATCTATTGGTAGGTGATGACTGTAACATTTGTGAGATTGGGATTAGTAATCCGAGACTGCACATTGATTCCATTGAGAAAAAGATTGAATTCTTTTATATAAATATTCAGGCTTTCCATATATTTATAATTCATTCTCAGTCTATTTCCTTGGTTTTTACCAGAAATCGGTAGCTTGCTACTTAATTCTCTGCTTAAAGGGGTATTCCCATCTTGTAACAATTGTCAGAAAATACCAAGATCAGAATTTTCCCAATTAGCGTCATTTTCAAATAAGATACAGTGTCCGAGATCCAGATGACCGTACAGCCATGGCCTTTTTCATTTGTATTTTTTAAGGTAGCTTATGGATCCGGCTGTCCTTGCTTGTGTCAGTGAGAATGCCTAGGATCTCGCGAGACCAGGCCACCTCTATGCAGCCTTATGTAAGTCTATAGAACGGCTCACGGACATTCGCAGTAGCCCTGGAGCTGTTCTATAGTTTTGCACATGGTATGTAGATGCTAAGCCCTTATCAGGGCTTTCACAGTGTGCTTGCTCAAGAGAGCACACATTGAAGCAAGCGCAATGTGAGGTTATCACAGCGCCACCTGACTGACATATAAGGCGAAACCCCTACAAACGGCCAGCGACAGGGAGCGAGAAGCAGGGAAATGAAGTTCAAAACAGAAGAAGACAAGGCAGGATTCTTATTTTGAAGACACAGATATTTATCATTTTTATTTGAGAATTGAGCCGAGATAGGAATAACCCTTTAATGACTTGGCTAATGGTTAGATATTCACTGGAAGAAAATTATATATGTATATTTACAGAACATATATTAATAGATATTCAGCAAACATTTATTCACAATAATACCACCTAGCCAGTTGAGAAATTGCTCTTTTTGGTTCACATTTTAAAAATTTACATTTTTTTACTTTTTAAACTGCCTTCACATTGGTGCTGAATTATCAAATTCCCATATTGACCAGATGGTGCCCAGTTTCCAGAGAGCAGGGCTATGTTCACACATTTGTTAGTTATTTCCTGACAGGTCTTCATCTGAATAGGTCATTCTCATAGCAAACAGTGCTCTGGAAAGATTGGAAGCCAGAATGTCACAGAAGAAAGAAATAGAAAATGTCTCCTGCTACTAGGTGCAGGGGAGTCCTCCATCAGTAATCAGGGGTCAACCAGCAGAATTAGTCTTTGACCTCTCTATTCTGATTTGAGGGATAGACCTACACCGCTTTTTTTAATTTTCTATTCCTTTTTTACCCAAAATTGAAACATCTGTTTTGGAAGGTCAAATAAAATGTTTAGCAACTTGACAGAAGAAAACAGCTCAAAGAATTATATTAACCGGTGACAATGTTTTGTTAAAATGCTGAAGTGAATGTATCGCTAATATTAAAACCAGATAGTAAAACATAATCTTTTTTTATTTTTTGATTATAGATTTTTTAAATTCTATTTTCTGTACATGATTATGGGGGCGGCCATCTTGCCTGAGCTGCTGTTGCCAGCATTTAGCGGTATGCTTTACAGCAGCCACATGCGCCAAATTAACCTGCAAACAGGAGGGGACCATTAACATATATGGGAGAGTTTTCTAGGCATGCTCTGTGACCTCTATAGAGGTCATTGTGCAGGGAGGGGAGGCGGGGAGCTGTATCCATCACATATTATCAATGGTGGATCCCGTGTTATTTATATAGAGGTGTTACCTGTCATTGTAATCCTGCATGTGATGATAATGAGGTGACTGCTGAGAAGTGAACTTTACAGAACAGGAAATGTCCGTCTATTGAAAGTCTCAGTGGCCAGAGTGAAAACTGCAATAGTTTAAGGGCTCATTTACACGAGCGTGTGCGTTTTGCGCACGCAAAAACCGCGGCGATTTGCGTGCGCAAAAGGCACTTAACAGCTCCGTGTGTCAGCCCTGTATGATGCGCGGGTGCGTGCTTTTCGCGCAGCCGCCATCACGATGACACTCCGTTTGGATGTTTGTCAACAGAAAAGCACGTGGTGCTTTTCTGTTTGCAAACATACTTTTGACTGCTGTTGCGCGAATCACACGCGTCCCACGGAAGTGCTTCCGTGTGGTGCGCGTGATTTTCACGCACCCATTGACTTCAATGGGTGCGTGATGCGCGAACAGCGCACAAAGATAGGACATGTCATGAGTTTTTTTCAGCGGACTCACGCTGAGCAAAACTCACGGACTGTCTGCATGCCCCCATAGACTAATATAGGTGCATACGACACGCGTGAAAAGCACGCGCGTCGCACGCACGTATATCACGCTCGTGTAAACGAGGCCTAAAGGGAATGTGTCACTAGAATTATTTTTATTTTTTTTCAGTTAAACAATTAGTATTTGAGTGATTACACATTGTTTTAATTTTTTCACAAGTCAGGAAATATTATAAATTAGATTCTAATTTATAACATGTCCATGTGCTGGGCACTAGAGGGAGCAGTTCCCAAAATTGCAGCATGGTCACTGTGGTAAAGCAACTTCATTGATTTATGCTGCAAATTTGGGGTGGACACACTCTTCTCTAGTGTCCTCACACAATCCCCCCTCCTTTCTTCTGGCTAGTGCCAGGAGAAGGAGGGGGTTGAATCTTCAAACCTCCTACACTGTGTGCTGCCATTTTCTGAGCGACTGCACAGTGTAGGAGGATTAGATACAGGGCTCAGCAGACAGTATAACAAGAACATACACGAACATAAAACACACATCACATACGCGAACATAAATTACCTGCTCCTGCCGCCGCTGCCGCCTCCAGTCCTATTCCTTGCGCCTTCGCTTCCTTGAACATATGGCCGGAAGCCGCGGCCGGAAGTCGTCATCTTACTGTCCGGCAGCGGCTTCCGGTCCACATGAAAATGGCACCGGATTTCGCTCTGCGAATGAGCTTCGTTTTGGTCTGTGTGGGAGCGGCGCATGCGCCGTTCCCACACAGACGGCGTACGCTTCAGAGAATGGAACGGCTCCCGTTCGCATTCTCTATGGGGTTGTATGTGCCGTATTCCATCTCTGTATGTGTCGTTACATACAGAGATGAAAAAAAAATGGCAGCACCCATAGAGAAGTAAAAGTAAAAACGCGGTAAAATGTAGAACATGAGAACACAAATAAATAAAATGTATGTTAATATCATATTAACAGCAATATAATAATAATTAAAAAAAAATCATGACACCTTCCCTTTAAGATTTTTTTTTAAAAAAGATAATGATATAGAAAAAAATCATTGAAAATTCCTAAAATATATGCTTAACTTGAAAACTTGATTTAAACAAAAGGTTATTTTTTACGATGACACATTCCCTTTAAGTATTTTTTTACCTTTTCCTAGAGGTCCGACCCTGTTGGTCATCTCCTTGCCTTAATGGAGGAATCTGCAAAGACCTGGTTAATGGTTATAACTGCATTTGTACAGGAGGCTTCACTGGGGACCATTGTGAAACAGGTGAGATCACATTCACTGAGTCCATAATAGATAGATGTATATTTGATTCTATATATGTCCTCTTATGGTGTGTCAGAACACAAATCAATGTTTAATTGTGTCAGTTTAGGAACTTTTGTGTCTCCTACCACTATAAAGTAGTGTAGAGTAAATATCTCTATTTCTGTATTATATTATATTTCTCTTATCTTATTCTCGATTTAATTTCTTTCCTGCCTTTAGAGCCTCGGCCTTGTTCTTCTTCTCCTTGCCTGAATGGAGGTTTGTGTAAGGACCTCGGTGCTGAGTACAGTTGTTTGTGTTCAAGTGGGTTCACTGGAGAACATTGTGAAACAGGTGACAAGATTACTGCTTGCTTGTTTGCATATATGGTAATGGGGGGGGGGGGGGTTGTTGGAGGGGTGTTGGAAAAATTTTATACTAATTATTTGTGAGTCACATAAAATTTCTTCTAGTAAGTCTCCTACTGTCTCACCCTATTCTGGATTCACAGTAACATTGCTCATTACATCTATGTAATGTCTTCCATGCTGCTGCTTCTATGTGTGTGTGAGAGATACGGGGGCTGGATGTCCTCCCTGTGCTGTGTATGAGAGACATCGTAGCAGCTAGCCCCCTCGCCCGGGAGCTGAGTTAAAGAGGCTCTGTCACCAGATTTTGCAACCCCTATCTCCTATTGCAGCAGATAGGCGCTGCAATGTAGATTACAGTAACGTTTTTATTTTTAAAAAACGAGCATTTTTGGCCAAGTTATGACCATTTTTGTATTTATGCAAATGAGGCTTGCAAAAGTACAACTGGGCGTGTTGAAAAGTAAAAGTACAACTGGGCGTGTATTATGTGCGTACATCGGGGCGTGTTTACTACTTTTACTAGCTGGGCGCTCTGATGAGAAGTATCATCCACTTCTCTTCACAACGCCCAGCTTCTGACAGTGCAGACACAGCCGTGTTCTCGAGAGATCACGCTGTGTCGTCACTCACAGGTCCTGCATCGTGTCAGACGAGCGAGGACACATCGGCACCAGAGGCTACAGTTGATTCTGCAGCAGCATCGGCGTTTGCAGGTAAATGGATGTAGCTACTTACCTGCAAACGCTGATGCTGCTGCAGAATCAACTGTAGCCTCTGGTGCCGATGTGGCCGACACGATGCAGGACATGTGAGTGACGTCACAGATCTGCACTGCCAGAAGCTGGGCGTTCTGAAGAGAAGTGGATGATACTTCTCATCAGAACGCCCAGCTAGTAAAAGTAGTAAACACGCCCCGATGTACGCACATAATACACGCCCAGTTGTACTTTTACTTTTCAACACGCCCAGTTGTACTTTTGCAAGCCTCATTTGCATAAATACAAAAATGGCTCGTTAGTAAAAACGTTACTGTAATCTACATTGCAGCGCCGATCTGCTGCAATAGCAGATAGGGGTTGCAAAATCTGGTGACAGAGCCTCTTTAAGGGGAAACTGACAATTAGATATGATGCCGGAAGAGGGGAAACTGCTGAAAAAGGCAGAACATAAGTCATAATGGTCAGGAATAGTTTTATTCCTCCTGTACATACACATGACGGCTGATTCTGAAAAATCACCTAAAATAACAGGTACCCTTTAAAGACTTTCTGTAGCCTGTCATATTATCACTTAATGCCACAGCTGCAGCCAAGCATCTTGATCATACATTGCTCTCGACCACACATTGTGTATGTGTGCTCTAAAATAACTATGACTCAAATTAGACACTTGAGACTGTTTTAGAAATATATCGGCTATTTATTCATCAAATTCTGTTTTGAGTCAGAATGATTAAGCCCCAATTCAGATGACAGGGAAACTCGGCCGTATGACCGATCTTTTTTCAAACAGACCGTGCGAACGGCCCGGGAAAAACATGTCATATTTTTTCCCGTTTTCCTGGACCCCTCAATAGACTCAAGTCTATAAGGGATCCGTGAAGACGGGTCCCGCACGGGTGCAAATCGTTTGAATAAAGCCTAATAGATGTGCAACACACACACACACATTGAGTTTGTTTGTTTATTTATTTATTTATTTATTTAAGAAAAAGCCCTGTAGCAGAACCATTAATGTATCATCATCTACACAGGTAGCAAATTAACTTTTTGCTTCTTTGTATCAGTAGTCACACACCAGACTGCCCCAAATCATATCAAAGAAACCTGCGATTGAAGGTTTAGGTCGGGTTCCCACGTAGTATAAACGCTGCGGAATTTCCGCAACGGAATTGTGTGCGGAAATTCTGCAGCATTTACAGTAGCAGCAAAGTGGATGAGAATTAGAAAATCTCCTGCCCACGCTGCGGGGAAAAAAACGCAGTGTAAACGTTAGTAAATTGACCTGTGGTACATGTCAATCCGCAGCATGTCAACTTATGCTACGTTTTCGTTGATTTTCTGTTGCCGGTTATCCCCATTACAAAACCCGCAACAGAAAGCCAAGTTTTGCAACTTTTGCAGCGGAATCGCAGCGATTCCGCCACAAAGATTGCAACTCATGAAAAAAATAAAAATCATACCTATCCAGAACTCTCTCCTTTTTGCTGCAGGTCGGCCTCCTGGTATGATTTTTCATCCCATGTGACTGCTGCAGCGTCACATGGCATGCAACATCATCTTAAGAGGCCGGACTATGCGCAGAAGAGAGTGAGGGGGTAAGTATAAATGTGGTTGTTTTTTTCAGCGCTACTTTCCAATGTGCTGCGGTTTTTCGGACGGAAGGTGCTGCGGGTTCCAGGTCAGGTACGATGCACAGTTTTTACGCAGCGTATCCGAACCGTTGGAACCCGGCCTTACACCTAGATAACTTGTGAGAATTAAGCACCATGAAGCAACAAAAAGAGCCAGATATATAAGCATAATTGACTACTATTTGCCTTTAGTCACACTGCTGCAGAAATGCAAAGAAACAACATGAAGCCATAATATACATTCTGGGGTTTCTGATGTAAATGTATTGGAAAAAATGGTATTAGGCACAAACATTAGATTTATGAAGCGCCCTCTTTCCTTACAACTTTTCCTGACATAAACAACATTTTATGGTTGGGTCTAGAAAAGGGAGCATTGCCTTTGTGTCACCTGGAGTTTGACTTTTCTACGACTTTGTGGAAGAGAAAAATTGTGGTTTACAACTTATTGTAAAGTGTGGTTTTGTTCAGTATCATATGTTATGATACAGGCAGCGTAGGACGAAAGACTGGAATGTGTGCAAAGCCCCTATTACATCGGCCGATTTTGGCTGGTGCAGCGAGCGTTTGATCCTGTCACACGGAGCTATGGATGGGGATGAGCGGTGGTTACTACGATCGCTCGTCCCCATACATTATTATTATGTCGGCAGCGCGTCTCCATGTTTACACAAGTAGATCTGCTGCTGACAACGATAATATTTTACTTTTTTAAAACGATACGATCAGAAGATGAACAAGCATTTGCTCGTTCATCTCCTGAAAGTTCCCCTGTTTACACAGGGCAATTATCAGCAACGAGCGTTATATGAACGCTGGTCCGCACGATAATCGCCCAGTGTAAAACCCCCTTAAGTTAACTGAGTTATTTGTTGGCCGAATGCCTACTATACAGATATTAACCCCTTAACGCACCATGACGTAACTGTACGTCAAGGTGAGCAGTAAGTTCGCGCACCTTGACGTACAGTTACGTCAGTGCTTTGACAGTTAACCGCCGCGCGGCGCTACACCGCAGCGGCGGTTAACTGTGCAGGGTGTCAGCCCTGCTCTCCCCGTTGCCGATCAGCGGCCTGTCGCCGCTGATATCAGCAGTTAACCCCTTAATTGCGGCGCTCGATTTTGAACGCCACAATTAAGGTCTTTAGCGCCGATCGGCAGCCCCCATGTGAAATCACGGGGGCTGGCGATCGTACCCATGGCAACCGGACGCCAGACAATGGCTTCCGGGTTGCCATGTACAGAAGCCTATGAGGACCACCCCGAGGGTGGTCGTCGTAGGCTTCCTGTCAGTGTGACTGTCACGTCACAATGACAGTTGGAATGCATTACACTACGTGTGTAGTGTAATGTATTCCAGCAGCGATCAGAGCTGCAAGTCTAAGTGTCCTCTAGTGGGACAAGTGAAAAAAGTAAAAAAAAGGATAAAAATGTTTTAAAAAAAGTGTAAAAATAAAAGTTATAAGTTACATAAACAAGAACTGCTTTTTTTCCTATTATAAGTCTTTTATTATAGGAAAAAAAATGAATACGTAAAAAAAAAGTACACATATTTGGTATCACCGCGTTCGTAACAACCCCAACTATAAAACTATAATATTATTTTTCCCGCACGGTAAACACCGCAAAAAAAATAAACGAAAAACAATGCCAGAATCACTATTTTTTGGTCACCACCCCTCCCAAAATATACAATAGAAAGTGATCAAAAAGTCGCATGTACGCCAAAATGGTACCAATACATACTACAACCCGTCCCGCAAAAATCAAGCCCTTACACAGCTTTTTTGACTGAAAAATAAAAAAGTTACGGCTCTCAGAATATGGTGACACAAAAAATAAATTATTTTCTAAATAAGTGATTTTATTGCGCAAACGCTGCAACACATAAAAAAACGTATATACATATGGTATCGCCGTAATCGTACCGACCCGCAGAATAAAGTATAATAGTCATTTATAGCCCAGGGTGAACGCTGTAAAAAATAAATAAAAATCATTGTCAGAATTGATGGTTTTTGGTCACCTGGCTTGCCGAAAAATTGAATAAAAAGTGATCAACAAAATCTCATGTACCCCAAAATGGTACCAATAAAAACTACTGCTCGTCCCGCAAAAAATATGCCCTCACACCACTCTATTGACAGAAAAATAAAAAAGTAGTGGCTCTCGGAAAGCGGGGAGGAAAAACGAAAAAGCAAAACATGAATTAGTTCGTAAAGGGTTAATTACTTTCGAATGAAAAAACTTTTATGACCACATGTGGGGTACAGCCGTACTTGGGAGAAATTGCTTTACAAATGTTGGGGTGCATTTTCTCCTATATCCTTTGTGAAATTGAAAAAAATCAACATTTTAGTGGAAATAATGTTGATATTAATTTTCACGCCCTAATTCTGATAAATTCTGCAAAAGACGTGTGGGGCCTAAATGCTCACTATACCCCTAGATAGATTCCTTAAGTGGTGTAGTTTCCCAAATGGGGTTACTTTTGGGGGGCTTCCACTGTTTCGGTCTCTCAGGGGCTTTGCAAATTCGACATGACACCCAAAAACTATTCCAGCTAAATTTGAGCTCCAAAAGCCAAATAGCGCTCCTTCCCTTCTAAGCCCCGGTGTGGGTCCAAACAGTAGTTTATTACCACATATGGGGTATTTACGTAATCGGGAGAAATTGTTTTACAAATGTTGGGGTGCTTTTTCTCCTTTATTCCTTGTAAAAATTAAAAATGGCTACCTTTTTTCAGAAAAAAAGTAGATTTTTACCTTTACAGACTAATTCCAATGAATTCAGCAAAACAACTGTGGGGTCAAAATGCTAACTTTACCCCTAGAAAAATGCCCTGAGGGGTGTAGCTTCCAAAATGGGGTCACTATTGGGGGGTTTCCATGGTTTTCATCCCTCCAGTGCATTGCAAACGCGACACGGCACTGAAAACTATTCCAGCAAAATCAGAAATCCAAAATCCAAATGGTGCTCCTTCTCTTCTGAGGCCTGCTGTGGGTCCAAACAGCAGTTTATTACCACATATGGGGTATTGCTATAATTGGAAGAAATTGCTTTACATATGTTGGGGTGTTTTTTCTACTTTATTCCTTGTAAAAATTTAAAATTTCTAAGTTTTTTCACAAAAAAAGTAGATTTTCACCTTCACATACTAATTCAAATAAATTTAGCAAAAAAACTGTGGGTTCAAAATGCTAACTATACCCATAGATAAATTCCTTGAGGGGTATAGTTTCCAAAATGGGGTCACTTTTGGGGGGTTTCCACTGTTTTGGCAGCACAAGACCTCCTCAAACCTGACATGGTACCTAAAATATATTCTAAAAAAAGGAGGCCCAAAATCCACTAGGTGCTCCTTTGCTTCTGAGGCCTGTGTTTCAGTCCATTAGCACACTAGGGCCACATGTGGGATATTTCTAAAAACTGCAGAATCTGGGCAATAAATATTGAGTTGCATTTCTTGGGTAAAACCTTCTGCGGTACATAAAAAATGTATTAGAAATGAATTTTTGAAGAAAAAAATGAAATTTGTAAATTTCACCTCTACTTTGCTTTAATTCCTGTGAAACGCCTAAAGGGCTAAAACACTTTGTGAATGCTGTTTTGAATACTTTGATGGGTGCAGTTTTCAAAATGGGGTGACTTCTGGGGACTTTCTAATATATAAGGCCCTCAAAGCCATTTCAGAACTGAACTGGTCCCTGAAAAAATAGCCTTTTGAAATTTTCTTAAAAATGTGAGAAATTGCTGCTAAAGTTCTAAGCCTCGTAACGTCCCAGAAAAATAAAAGAATGTTCAAAAAACGACGCAAACATAAAGTAGACATATGGGAAATATAAACTAGTAAGTATTTTGTGTGGTATTACTATCTGTTTTACAAGTAAATACATTAAAATTTAGAAAAATGCTAATTTTTGCTAATTTTCTCTAAATCTTGGCGTTTCTTACAAATAAATATTGAATTTAACGACGAAGTTTTTTCAGTATCATAAAGTACAACATGTCACGAGAAAACAATCCCAGAATCGCTTGCATAGGCAAAATCATTCTGGAGTTATTACCACATAAAGTGACACATGTCAGATTTGCAAAAATGGGGCTGGTCCTGAAGACCAAAACAGGCTTAGACACTAAGGGGTTAAAACTACAAAGACACTAATATTTATATTTATTTTATTCATTTATAGAGCCCTAATATATTTAGCACTGCTGTACAGAGATTGTCATCCCTCACATCGGTCCCTATCTCCATTGGCTCAGAATTTGAATTTCATATTAATCTATCAGTATGTTTTTGGAGTGTGGGAGGAAACCAGGGTAACCCAGAAAAAAACCAACACGAAAACAGGGAGAACATACAAACTCCATGCAGATATTGAACCATTGCAAAGGGTTAAATCCACAGCAATTCCGCTGAAAATACGCATCAAAATCTGCATATAAAATATGCAGATTTTGTGATGGATTCGCTGCGGCCAAATCCGTGGCGTAAAAATGTGTCATATGCGAATCCAGCCTTAACCAGTTCAAAATCAGGTCATTTTCCCCTTAGCGCCATACGCCGTACATGTACGGCAGATGTGCGCTATGTCAATATGGCATAAGCTCAGGAGCTGAGCCCGCACAATACCCGGTGGGTGGCGGCTGTTTTATTCAGCGGACACCTGCTTGCAACGGCTTGGATTGCAGATTACTGTGATCCTAGCTGTTTAACCCTTCGGATGCCACAGTCAATAGTGACTGCGGCATCTGAGCGATTAGACAGAGGGCGCAAGCTCTCTATGTCTTGCGATCGGCACCCCCACAATGAAATTGTGGAGTGTCGATCACTAGCCATAGCAGCCGGAGATCTAGTGAAGACCTCCAGGTCCGCCTTCTGTGCTTCACTAAAGCCTTGCTACAGGCAGGGCTTAAAAGCAAAGCACAGAAAAAGGCAATCCATGGCAAAATATAAGTATTGCCGTATGGTAAAATCCCCTAGCAGGACTAAAAAAAAAAGTTAAAAAGTTTAATAAAACTTATAAAAATTGAAAAAAATAAAAGTAAAAAAAAAACTTTTTCCATTCACACACATAAAAAGTAAACATAATTGGTATCGCCGCGTCCGTGAAATCAGAACTATTAAAATTCTCAGTATTTAATCTGGGAAAATGTCGTAGGAAAAAAAAAACATTCACAATGTCAGAATTGCTGGTTTTTTTTTTTGGTCACTTAACTTCCCCAAAAAAAATTGAAAAAAAGTGATTCAAAAGTCGCATGTACCCCAAAAGTGTGTCAATAAAAAAACAGCCCGTTCTACAAAAAACAAGCTTTCACACAGCATCTTCAACTCAAAACTAAAAAAGTTATGGGTTTCAGAATATGGCGACACAAATGTACATTTTTTAAATAAATTATTTTTATTTTGTAATAGTAGTAACAGATAAAAAACATATAAATATGGTATCACGGGAATCGTCTTAACTCACAGAATAAAGTTGACATGTCACTTTTATGGCACAGTGAATGCGGTACAAATAAAAAAAAAAAAAACCATAGTGAAATTGCGTTCTTTTTCAATTAGGGCAAAGCCACACGTGGCGGAATTGTTCTGGAATTCCGCTGCGGACACTCCGCAGCGTTAATCCACAGCGGACCCGTTTCTCCATTGCCTTCCACTTCTTTTTAGTAGGCTTCGTTTAGACGAGGCGGAAAATTCCGCTGCGGAGCATAGGCTGCGTTGCGGAATTTGGTGTCCGCAGTATACAATGGATGTTGCGGAGTTGTGGCGGACTGGTTGCGGACTCATTGCGGAAGATCTCCATTGACTTCAATGGACATTCTAAATTCCGCAATGAAGTCCACAGATATCATGTACATGTTATGTGTGCTGTGGATGCGTATTGGTTTTTTAACATGACATTTCTTCATTCTGGCTGGACCTATGTATTTCTAGGTCTACAGCCAGACTGAGGAAGTCAATGGGGCTCCCGTAATTACGGGTGACTACGTGTGTGCACCCGTAATTATGGGAGCGTTGCTAGGCGACGTCAGTAAATAGTCACTGTCCAGGGTACTGAAAGAGTTAAGCGATCGGCAGTAACTGTTTCAGCACCCTGGACAGTGACTACCGATCACAATATACATCAACCTGTAAAAAAAAAAGAAGTTCATTCTTACCGAGAACTCCCTGCTTATTCCTCCAGTCCGGCCTCCCAGGATGACGTTTCAGTCTAAGTGACGGCTGCAGCCAATCACAGGCTGCAGCGGTCACATGGACTGCCGCGTCATCCAGGGAGGTCGGGCTGGATGCCGAAAGAGGGACGCGTCACCAAGACAACGGCCGGTAAGTATGAAATTCTTTTACTTTCACTAGGGAAAGGGCTGTCCCTTCTCTCTATCCTGCACTGATAGAGAGAAGGGAAGCACTTTCACCTCAATACGCAACGGCTAGTCCGCATCAATTTACTGCACATTTTGGGCAGATCCGCCACAGAATCTGCAACGCAGATTCTGTGCGGCATTGATGCGGACAGTTGCGGAAGAAAACCGCCACGTGGGGCCATGCCCTTACACTCCACAAAATTATTTTTAAAAGTTTTTCAGTACATTATATGGTACATTAAATGGCACTATTAAGAACACCACTTGACCTACAACAAACAAGCGCTCATATGGCTATGCCGACGTTAAAATAAAAAATTTATGGCTCTTAAAATGTAACAATGAAAAAACGAAACAGAAAAAAAAGAAATTGTCTGTGTCCTTAAGGCTATGTTCACCCGCTTAACCAAAAAATACAAGTGAAAACAGCTCCTAATTTTCAGACGTTTTTTAAGCCACTCGCGATTTTTATGACGTTTTTAACGGCCGTTTTCGGAGCTGTTTTTCTACAGAGTCAATGAAAAATGGCTCCAAAAATGTCCCAAGAAGTAACATACACTTCTTGTTCGCGGGCGTCTTTTCACGTGCCGTTTTTGGAAAACGAGGCGTAAAAAAATGCCCCGTAGTAAACAGAACACCGTATTTCCCATTGAAATCAATGGGCAGATGTTTGGAGGCGTTCTGCTTCTGTTTTTCAGGCATTTTTCGAGGCGTAAACACCCCGAAATACGATTGAAAACACTCCATGTGAGCATACCCTAAAGGGTTAATGATCAGGTGCAGTTTAGCTGTTTTTTTGTAGTACATGCAGATTTTCCTCACTCGGGTATTCAAATAATTTTTTTTACACTTTGTGCCTCCTATGAAGCCATAACAGACCTTTAAGGGACATTTCAACATCACGTACCTTTTTCTTTAATTTCTAATTTTCCCTTAGAACTGGGGCTAATATATTAGCCACAATTACAGGGGGAAATACAGCCTCTTTACACGCTCTGTAGAGATGATTTGGGTCTGCTAAGATTCATCAGCTTCCCAATTTAGAAATGTCTTCAGAGTGAGGGTATGTGCACACACAAAAAAAAAAACGTCTGAAAGTACGGAGCTGTTTTCAAGGGAAAACAGCTCCTGATTTTCAGACGTTTTTTAATCAAAGTCGCGTTTTTCACGGCCGTTTTTGGAGCTGTTTTTCTATAGTCTTCTGATTTTTCAGCCGTATTTCGGGACGTTTACGGCCCGAAAAACAGCTGAAAACACTCCGTGTGAACATACAGTTTGCTGGGAAATGCAGAGTTTACTTACCTGATACCCTCTGATGTGAGGGTTAGCAGCTTATTTCAGAAATACTCAACCATAAAGTACTTAAATCTTTCATTTCCTGCCTGTAGAAGTTAAACCCTGCTCATCCTATCCATGTCTAAATGGGGGCATCTGTGAGGATACAGCCGAAGGATACATCTGTATGTGTAAACAAGGATACACTGGAAATCACTGCCAGACAGGTAAGTGCTTATTACTATCATTACATTCAAGTCACTTTTAAATAGGCCAGAGATTCACTACAGATTTCCTTTGTTTTTTTTTTACGTTTTTCTTTTGCAGTTTTTCCAACATAGAAAAAAACAATAAAACAACACAGCTGTGAGCAGGTCAAATGCATAAACTGAATAAGAAATGCAGATACATTGTATCCACATAAGTCAGAATGGTTAATACAGGCGAACATTAGAAAATTGGTATCAATAGGGCCAGTTACAAGTGTCAACCATACAGCATACTACACAAACACACGCACTGCTCCCCTACCCGTCAGACAAACGGTGGTCAACTCCAGATGGTTAGAAGGCAGGTTTCTGAACCTTTGTAACGGATCCGCAAACTGGAGTATTCAGCCAAGTAGACTATACTTTGTCGAATTTCATTGGACACTTTCTGGTTATATAGAGTACCTTGTAATACAGGATGAAGGAGTTAACTAGATTCAACCATTGACCCAAGTATAAGCAGTTGGTAGATTTCCATTTCCATGCTCACAGGAAACCAAAGTATGTATTCATGAACATGCACTGCAGGCCAGAAACCTGGGATAGAACGATACTGCATGCAAAAAGATTCTGAAACATAGATCACTATCAGAGATACCTAGCGTTAAATGGGTTACTGTCATTTCAACAAACTTTGCAGAAATGAATAGTATAGGCGATTATAAGAAACTTTGTAATATTAATATCAGTAATATCAGAGTAACAAGCCTCTTTCTTCTCTTATTTGACTGTTTTCCTGCTCCCCCTCCCTCTATTAGGCCTTATTCAGACGAACGTATAATACGTCCGTGATACTCGTGTGATTTTCACGCGCGTCGCACGGACCTATGTTAGTCAATGGGGCCGTTCAGACTGTCAGTGATTTTCAAGCAGCGTATGTCCGCTGCGTAAAACTCACGACATGTCCTATATTTTCCCGTTTTTCACGCATCACGCACCCATTGAAGTCATTGACGTTTTTGGAGCCGTTTTTCATAGACTCTATTGAAAACAGCTCCAAAAACGGCCGTAAAAAAAACCAGCGAAAACACTGTGAAAAACGCAAGCTGCTCAAAAAGCGTCTGAAAATCAGACGCTGTTTTCCCTTGAAAACAGCTCCATATTTTTTTTCAGACGTTTTGGAGTCTCGGACGTTTTTCGAACCGTAAGCGCCAGAAAAACGGAAGAAAAATCGGAAGCAGACGCCTCCAAACATCTACCCATTGAAATCAATGGGAAAAACGGCCTTCTGTTTCCGATGGGCCGTTTTTTTACGCGGCCGTTTTGAAAAATGGCCGCGTAAAAAAACGGCCACGAAAAAGAAGTGCTGGACACTTCTTGGGACGTTTTTGGAGCTGTTTTTCATAGACTCTATTGAAAAAAGCTCCAAAAACAGCCGTAAAAAACGCAGCGAAAATCGCGACTGGCTTATAAAACATCTGAAGATCAGGAGCTGTTTTCCCTTGAAAACAGCTCCGTATTTTCAGAAGTTTTTGACTCAGAGTGTGAACATACCCTAATATGACTATGGATAGTAGTTGTTATTGATCAATGATTGACCAGAATAGATTTGCCATACTACTGATTCCACTGGGAATTGAGAGTTATTCATTGTGCATGAAAATAATAATAATATATATATTTTTTCCCTTCTATTTTTCCATAGAAATCAAACCTTGTTCTTCATCTCATTGTCTTAATGGAGGTGTGTGCAAAGACGTGGGGATTACTTATATCTGTGTTTGCGCGCAGGGTTTCACTGGGACAAACTGTGGTAAAGTCCAATGCTAGCTGTTTTATTTTAAATATATCTATCCAGATAGACCAGATACATTCAATCCAAAAAAGTCCAAACGATACACTTAGATCAACAATCCTATAAGGCTATGTTCACACGGAGTATTTTGGGGGAGGAATATCTGCCTCAAAATTCCGTTTGGAACTTTGAGGCAGATATTCCTCTCCCTGCACGCCGATTTTCGCGGCAATTATCGCGCCGTTTTTCGCCCGCGGCCATTGAGCGCCGCGGGCATAAAACAGCGAGAAATACGCTTTCTCCTGCCTCCCATTGAAGGCAATGGGAGGTCGGAGGCGGAAGCGCCCGAAGATAGGGCATGTCGCTTCTTTTTCCCGCGAGGCAGTTTTACTGCTCGCGGGAAAAAGACGCCGACGCCTCCCATTGAAATCAATGGGAGGCGTTCTCGGGCCGTTTCTGCCGAGTTTTGCGACGCGGTTTCCGCGTCAAAAAACTCGGCAAAATACCCCGTGTGAACATAGCCTAAGACATTTCCATTATGGTATCACAGAAATACAGTGACTGTTTTAAGCCCCTTTTCACATTTGGTGTGGTAAAATAAAAATGTAAAAATCATAGTAATCTCTACTAGCAATGTCTTCAAAACCGAAAATATGAATGAGATGTTCACAAAGCTGATGTAGCACCTGGCTGCTGTGCTGTGTACACTGCTAAAATAAGTACAGTGGGGAAAACACTGACAGTTAGGAGGGGAATGAGGTCTTATAATCCATATACATAGTTACATACAGTAGGTTGAAAGAGACACAAAAGTCCATCAAGTTTTTATGCAAAATTTATACAGAGGTGAGGTTGCCTTAGGGTATGTTCACACGGCTTATTTACGGACGTAATTCGGGCGTTTTCCGCCTCGATTTACGTCCGAAAATTCGGCTCGATAGCATCGGCAAACATCTGCCCATTCATTTGAATGGGTCTTACGATGTTCTGTTTCGACGGTCATTTTTTTTACGCCCCGTTGTCAAAAGGCGGGGCGTAAAAAAGACGCCCACGTCAAAGAAGTACCTGTCACTTCTTCAGACGTAAATGGAGCCGTTTTCCATTGACTCCATGGAAAAACAGCTCCATTTACATCCGTAATTGACGCAGCGAAAAAGCGCCTCAACATGCCAAGACGGCTGAAATTACGGAGCTGTTTTCTCCTGAAAACAGCCTCGTAATTTCAGCCGTAACGGACGCTGCCGTGTGAACATACCCTAATAAACAAATACACATTTTTTTAAATTCCTTGTCATCCAAATCTTCCCAGTTGTGCATGTGTTCCACTCCTGTACTGCTTTAAAGAATTTGCCTCGGGACAGATATTGATTGCATATCACTAGGATATGCCATTGTCAGTTTGGCGGGGGTCTGACATCCGTGACACATGCCTTTTGCTAGAACGAAGTGGCAACAGCTCTAGGATAGAACATGCCTTCGCTTTCTCCTAAGGCCACATTGTCGACCCATTATAGTTAATGGTGGGCCATGTTGCCTGAAAAAAGCTGAGCGGAGTTGACAGCCGCTTACCTAGCCCAGTGATATGCCATCAATGTATGTCCTGACACAAGCTCTTTAAATCCTCTTCATCTCAATAATAAGAAGCATGTTTCAGATTTATTTAAACAATCTTCTTTAGCCTTTGCCTCCATATATTTCTAGAAGTCCGACCGTGCTCCTCATCTCCATGTCTGAATGGCGGAATGTGCAAGGATAAAGCTAATAGTTACAGTTGTGTGTGCACATGGGGATTCACCGGGAAACACTGTGAGACTGGTGAGTGAAAGTTGAAGCAATTTTTGTCATTTTTTTACTTTGTTTATTTTGTAGAAAAGCAGAGGTAAATCATTCCCAGCACTCTTTTCCAAAAGCATTTCCAAATTTAGTTAGCTTGCTTTAAAGGGTCACTAAACGTTCAACAAACTTCTGACATGTCATAGTGACATTTCAGAAGTTTTGATCGGTGGGGGTCCGAGCGCTGAGACCCCCACCAATCGCTGCAACAAAACGGCAGAAGCACTTATGTGAGCGCTCGGCCGCTTAGTTTCTGTTCGGCTTTTTACGGAAAGCCGATGTAGCGGTGTATGGGCTCATAGACTTTCTATTGAATCCGTACACCGCTACATCACTTTCCGGAAAAAGCTGAACAGAAACTAAGCGGCTCGGCGCTCACCCGAGCGCTTCTGCCGCTTCGTTTTAGCTATTGGTGGGGGTCTCAGTGCTCGGACCCCCACCGATCAAAACTTCTGACAAGTCACTATGACATGTCAGAAGTTTGTTGAACGTTTAGTTGCCCTTTAACAAATTCTATATTAGAGCTCTTCAAACTAACTCTGGATAATTGTAGAAAGTAGAAATTACGAGGCACTCACCGCAATGGCAATAAAAGATTTATTGAAGTTGATCTCGGTCTGTTATAATGTGGAGGATGCCAACGACCGTTTCACGCTACAAGCGCTTTGTCAAGGCTCATGCGTCACTTCCTTATTGCTCCTTTTATAACGTGCTCCATGTGAGCTTACATAATACATTATACAAAAGAAAATAAATAGAAACAAAAAGAGAGCAAAAGGATAAACAGCAATAAATAGCAGGCTTCTAAAATATAACAATACACATTCAGCACAATATTTATTAAGGAAAATGAAAAAACATTTAAGTTAGGAAGGAACTGAGATCGTTGCGGTCAAACTGAGGCATTGGGACCGCTGGGTCTGAATGACCGCAACGATCTCAGTTCCTTCCTAACTTAAATGTTAGATGTTAAATGGAGCACGTTATAAAAGGAGCAATAAGGAAGTGACGCATGAGCCTTGACAAAGCGCTTGTAGCGTGAAACGGTCGTTGGCATCCTCCACATTATAACAGACCGAGATCAACTTCAATAAATCTTTTATTGCCATTGCGGTGAGTGCCTCGTATTTTCTACTTTCTACAATCAAGTTTTACACATATGCTGTTTTCTACCGATGAGCACCCCGCGGGCAACATTTTGACAGCTGTATTTCCACGTGTTTTGAGCCACACAGCTTTTACACGCAGAGACTGTGTTTTTCCCTGCATTGGGGCAGTGCCGGCCTTCTTTATCTTCCATACAGTAACTTTGGGTAATGCTTATGCTTAGTTTATGACAAATTGATCACACAACAATTAATTTTTTGGCTTTTTTTTTTTTGATCCTGTTAATATATTTCATTTCATGATTGTTCTAATTTTCTGCCGAGCTAATTTATAAAGAAAAAAACAACGAAATATTTTTAACTGCATTCATGGAAAAAATACTTGTACCATTAGTTACTCTTGATCATGACTTCACCAATCTTCAGATGTCTGTTTATGTTATTATTTATTATTTAAGAGTATGAGCTGTTTTGTGTTGTTTTCCCATTATACCTAGAGTTCAGGCCATGCTTGTCATCGCCTTGTGTCAATGGTGGTACCTGCGAGGATATGGGTGATGGTTATAGCTGTGTGTGCACCACTGCATTTACTGGACTGCATTGTGAGACAGGTGAGAAGTACTCTAATAACTCTTTATATCAAGTGTCTGATAAAATGCAATGAAGCGCTGTTAGGCCTGATTCAGATGAACGAGTGCAAACTCTGACGTTTAAAATGGCAATTTTTCATGTACGAGTCACACCCGTGTGGGACCCGTTTTCACGGATCCCTCATAGATTTGAGTCTATTGATGGATCTGTAAACTGGACAAAAAGAGGACATGTCCTATTTATTCACAGGCCCTTCACACGGTCCGTTAAAACAATGGCCCGTGTGAACAGCCCCATTGAAATACATGTGTCCATGTGAAGGGCGTTAAAAAAAAACGGCCGTTACATGGACAAGATGTACGTTTGTCTTAATAAGGCCTAATGGATATAATTTTGCTGGTTGTATTATGCACACAAGCTTTGCGCCACATTTATTACTTGTTTTATACACATTTTTCAAAACGCTCAACAAGGGGGCATTGCTTAGCTAGAAATGGACTTGGTCTAGCAAAAAGGGGCTAGGCTAAAAAGGCGACCCTGTGCGCCAAAATAGCCAACGAAGAGGTAGTCTATGGAAGAGAGAAGTGTCTAGCATATCTAGCTAGATGCGACAAATTTATCACACAGCATTTTGGCGCATTTTCTGACTGCCTTGTCTAAGTTTACACTGTCTAAAACTTAGATAGTATTAGTAAATCTGCTCCATTGGGATTAGCATGTAAAAGGTGAGGTTTTGCAATGCTACAAATCAGATTTCCATACAGCACCATTGAGTAATGTGGATGGCTAGTATAAGCTTATCATATCTGCTTCATTTCATGAACTCTTTGCGTAAAGTGTGTGTCATAGTTATAACTATTTCCCCACTTGATGAGAAGACATAGTAGCATTATATATACCAGCAGTATAGTATTCTCGCCGGCAGACTTTAAATGGGTTGTTCTTTAACCATATAGTAATAACTCATGGCATGTAGTGGAAAAAAAAGTACAATAAGGGTCAGTTCACACGTTGTGTAAATACTGTGGTTTTTCCGCAACGGAATTCATTGCGGAAAATCCGCAGAAAATACAGTAGCAGCAAAGTGTATGAGATAAAACAAATCTCATCCACACGCTGCGTAAATGCTGAGCGGAATTTTATTCCGCAGCATGTCAATTTTATTTGCGTCAACGTTACTTTTTTGTTGCGGGTTTTCCCCATTGAATTCAATGGGAGGTAAATCCCGCAACAAATAGCAGTTGTTGCGTTTTTTGCGGCAGGTTCGATGCAATTCGGCCACAAAAAAAAGCAACTCAGAAAAAAAATAAGCCTGATACTTAATAAAAAGTCTGTGTTCCTCCCTCCAGCGCGGCCTCCTGGGATAACGTTTCATCCCATGTGACTGCTGCAGCCAATCACAGGCTGTAGGGGCGGATACATGGGTTGAAACTTCATTCCAAGAGGCCGGCCTGGATTATGTCAAAGGGCCGGCCTCCTGGGATGAAGCTTCATCCCGTGTGACCGCCGCTGCAGCCAATCACAGTCTGCAACGGTCGCCTAGGATGAAACGTCATCCCAGGAGGCCAGCCTGCTAGCAGTTTGGTGCGGTTTTTCGGCCGGAATTCCCTACAGCGCACAGGGAGGATACGCTGCGTGCTACTACGCGGCGTATCCGCCCTATGTGAGCTCAGCCTAAGAGTCTAATTTCCAAAATATACATTTTCACCACATCAGATTGACCACTAGTGAATATGTGCAGTAAAAAAATAAAAAACAAATATTACCAATACCAAAAGAATGTCATGTCTAATCCAAAAATCATAATATACCACAGACCCATATATTTTATGAAAGTAGACACCTTAAGCATTTTAAAAATGCCAACCAAATACTCATAAGCGCCTTCATGCAATTTTGCATCGAAGCATAAGGGCTTGTGCACACATAACGGAATTCCTGCAGTAAATGTCTGCAGCATTTTCGTTAAAACTAGCAGACATTCCGCTGCGGAAAAACTGCACCATTTCCTGCATTTTTACTGCAGAAAATGGTGCCGATTTTTCTGCGTTTTTTTCAATGCTGGGAGATGGTGATAGCAGCAAATCAGTCCATTTTCCGCAGCAGGAATTGACATGCTGGGGTACGAAGCATACGCACCGCAGGTGAATTTCTACTCGGAAATTTTACGCAGGGTGTGGATGTTACATCTCACCCATTTTGCTGCTACTGTATTCTGCTGCATATTTTCCATCTGCAATTCTGGAAGGAAAATACGCAGCAATTCCGTTACATGTGGACAAGCCATAACATTGTGTAAAAAATGCATAAAAAGTAACGTTTATGGCTAATGGTCTGACCCAAGCAGAACCTGAGAAACTCAACACCTCCTAGAAAGAATAGTTCAAGATGTGCAAAGTTCATACAGGCCATTTAGGTCTATGTTTACTTGCACATATCTTCATAAAATCAGCAAAACTGAAGAGACCAAAAATCTTGCAATACAGAGGCCAGTAAACATCCGAGTAACGGAGTCGACTAATTGTCTGATTAGGCGCAATGTGTTATTAAGATGTGCAACTGTCCATTCTTCTCACCCCTCTAGAAGCCCCATCTTCTGGGCTTTAATATGATATCTAAGCTTTATACCTTATATTCTAGTCATGCCAAACACTTAAAGTCATAACATATTACATATGTCCTTGACAGTGAACGGGTTATTGTATCTTTTTCAAATCTCTTGTATATAATGCAGAACAGGATTATACATGGCACACATTTTTCATAAATATTGGGCAAGCCACATGTACCACCTTTCTAACACACATTATTCCACATTTCTGAAGCTTCCCGTTTGCTGAATAAGCTTTTGTGTTGAATAGCTGCACTATTTTTGACTCTCGGGCTGCGGTGTTGTGTGCAGAAATCTTCCAACACAGGACTGTGGCAAAACAGGATTTAGAGCAGAGTTGTCAATCCCACTACAGACAGAACTACATTTAGCTTCTTTCATTGTAAAAATTTTGGACATTTGCTTCAGAATCCCAGCTGTCCCTCTTTCATTAGGATACAGTCCTGGCCAAAAGTTTTGAGACTGACAAAAATTTTAGTTCTCACAAAGTTTGCTGCTTCAGAGTTTTTGGATCTTTTAATAAGACGTTTCTATGGTTACCAAAGTACAATTATAAGCATTTCATACATTTTTGTAACTTTTCTTGACAAATACATCAAGTTTAGGCAAAGCCTCAATATAGTGTCGACCCTTCTTTTTCAAGACTTCTGCAATTCGCCCTGGCATGCTGGATATCAGCTCCTGGGCCAAATCCTGACTGATGGCACCCCATTCTTGCCTAATCAGTGCTTGGAGTTTATCACAATTTCTGTGTTTTTGTTTGTTACCCGCCTGTTTGTGCGGTACTCGCTTTTTGGAGATTGACCAAAGGTTCTCAATATGATGAAGGTTTGGGGAGTTTCCTGGCCATGGACCCAAAATGTCAATGATTTGTTCACCGAACCACTTAGTTATCACTTTTGCCGTGTGACGTGGTGCTCCTTCATCCTGGAAAAAGCATTGTTCATCACCAAATTGCTCCTGGATCGTTGGGAGAAGTTGCTCTTGGGGGATGTTTAGATACCATTCTTTATTCATGAAAGTGTTCTTAGGCAAAATTGTGAGTGAGCCCATCTCCCTTGGATGAAAAGCAACCACACACATAAATGGTCTCAGGATTGTTTACTGTTGGCATGCCACAGGACTCATGGTAGCGCTCACTTTTTCTTCTCCGGACAATCATTCTTCCAAATGTCCCAAACAGTCTAAAGGTGGCTTCATCAGAGTTTATCCCAGTCATCTTCAGTCCAATCCCTGTACTTCCTGTAGAATGTCAGTCTGTCCTCGATGTCTTTCTTGGAGAGAAGTGACTTATTTGCTGCCCTTCTTGACACCAGGCCAGCCTCCAAAAGCCTTCGCCTCACTGTGCGTGCAGATGCACTGACATCTGCCTGCTACCATTCCTGAGCAAGCTCTGGACTGGTGTTGAACTGATCCCGTAGCCAAATCCTCTTTAGGAGACGATCTTGGCACTTGCTGAACTTTCTTGGGCACCAGAAGCCTTTTTTACAGCAATTGAACCTCTCTCCTTAAAGTTCTTGATGATCCGATAAATGGTTGATTTAGGGCCAATCTTACAAGCAGCAATGTCCTTGACTATAAAGCCCTTTTGTTGCAAAGCAATGATGACTGCACGTGTTTCCTTGGGGGTAACCATTGTTAACAGAAAAAGACAATGATTTCAAACACCATCCCCCTTTTAAAGCAACCAGTCTGCTCTTAAAATTCAATCCACATGACAGAGTGATATCTGCTGCCTATTCCTCATTAATCCTTTCTCCTGAGCGAACGATTAGATCACTAAAATGATGTTAACATGTAGCAGAGCTCAAATGCAGTGGACATTTTTTTTTTGTGTGATTAATTTGCAGAGCAAGGAATGACTTTGCAATATCTGATTATTCTTCATAATAATCTAGAGTTAATGCAAATTGCTACTATAAAAACTGAAGCAACACACTTTGTGAAAACTAAAATTTGTCTCAAAACTTGTGGCCAGAAATGTATACAATCAAATAAAATTTTTCATACTGGTTTAGAACCGTATTGTGTTTCTGCAAACAAGATACTTAAATTGTAACTAAACTTTTAAAAATCTTTTGACATGTCATAGTGACATGTCAGAAGTTTTGATCAGTGGGGGTCTGAACACTGAGACCCTCCACTGATTGCTAAAATAAAGCAGCAGAAGCGCCCGGGTGAGCGCTGTGCCACTTAGTTTCTGATCGGATCTGCTCCGATTTCATCGGAGCGGTGTACAGGCTCAATGGAAAGTCTATGAGTCTGACACTGCTCACTCGGCTTTCCAAGAAAAGCTGATCAGAAACGAAGCAGCACATCGCTCACCCTAGCGCTTCTGCAGCTTCATTATAGCGATCATTTGGGGTCAATGCTTGATCAAAACTTCTGACATGTCACTATGACATGTCGAAAGTTATCTAAAAGTTTAGTTACACTTGAAAAAATAAAATAGCATTTAATCTTACCTTCATGGTTTTCAGTGAAAGGACTTCATGAAATGTTGTTTCATTAAAATGTTCATAGTATGGATTTAGATCATTTCTGACAATCTGTCTGGAAGAAAACTTTTTTTTGGGTTTATTAAATGCCTGGAGCCAGTGGATCATGAATTGTGACTGGATATGACCTTTATAATTTTGGTTGTTCTATGACTCACCAGATCAAGAGCTATTTACTCATCTTGAACTTCCAGTAAATACTTCGATTCAGCATTTTATTCCACTATATTTAGCTCTTGTATTTAGCTGATGTAATATGATAGATGTGTTTTTTGGATTATAGCATTTCTTCTAAGACGTCTCTAACATAAGATTGTGTAGTGTTGGTCCATGGATTACATCTTTAATCTCCATTCCTGTGCTTTTCAGTCCCTCTGATTCTTTAAATCTGTCAACTGTGGATGGAAATCAGCCTGTGACAATCACCATGGCTTTCTGTGGCGTCTTAAAGGGAATGTATCACCTGTATATTTAAAAAAAAAACAAAAAAAAAAACTTGATTTAAACTATAGGTCATTTTCTGATGACACATTCCGTTTATAGGATACTGTAAGATGTTTTAATTCAGTGTTTGACATTGAAACAACTAACTTACAGTATATAGTATCATTAATCGTGATTGGGTGAATCCAATAGAATCTCTTAGGCCCTGTTCACACGGTGGAATTTTTGTGGCAAAACCTGCAGCGGATTCCGCTGCTACGTTCCGCCTCCCATTCATTTCAATGGGAGTTGGATGCTTCTTTTTCTTGCTAGCTGATATTTTCATGCTAGTGGGAAAAAGAAGCTTCCTGCCCGATCTTCAAAGTCATTGAAGTCAATTGGAGGAGGAAACTTGCTGCCGATGGCAGGAATAATTCCGCAGGGGATTTTGTGGAAGGACCCGCCACGAAAAATCCACCGTGTGTACTGACTCTTATACTTGATATGTCTTCATTATCCCCTTTTCTTTACGTTCTAGAGATCTTGGAATTACCGGGACCATGCTTCTCCTCTCCATGTCAGAACAATGGTGTATGCAGAGAATCAGATGATGCATATTTATGTGATTGTCCTGCAGCATATACTGGGATACATTGCGAGAACCGTGAGTATCCTCTTCACCTAGGTTACTATAGATCTTCGATGGAAAGATTGTTTAATGCTGGGCTCTAAGGTTTTAGATTTTGGTCCCAGTCAGACCTTTTGGAAGGTATTTCTTACCCGGCCATTTTAGTTCCCATTGTACCTAAAGAAATCGCAGCCATTCCCCATACATGCATTTACAAGCTTTGTTCATAGTCCGAATGGTGATAAGAATTTTTTGGACACAATGGATATGGAAATTTTATACATATACATTTGCAAAATAGTTTTTTCTTTAGTTTTACTTTGGAGCAAAAATACATTAATAACATGAAGGTAAAAGGGATTAAACAAACTTCATAGATTTCCAAATATTAGCGATATATGTGATGAAAGCAGTAGATAAAAATTCTAACAGGAACAGTCAAAATAAAAACAACGAACAAATGGAATAGAGTGCAAACTTTATCCAGTCAACATAACCACAGGGACACCCAAAACAGTTGGATGGCACTTGATTATGGACTTTTCAACAAAGGTTGGTGTCGCAAAAGCAGTCAGACAGATGTCATCATCAGGAAAAAAAAAAAAATTATCTAAGACTGAAAAATTAATTATTATTGCAAAACAAAATGGCTTCTCATCCGAAAGCAGCAATCGGTTAAAAGTAAAAAGGGTTTTCCCATTCACAGGAAGTAATGGCATGATATGGCTGAGATATACCATCACTTTATGATTGGTGGGGAGGGGCCGGGACCCCTACCAATCCTGAGAATGAAGGATCAGCAGTGCTGGTTGAGAGCTGCTACTCCTTCTCAGTTTTTCCCTGACACCCGCTTTACAGGGAACTGCAGCACAGCTCCATTCAAGTGAATGGGACTATACTTCAGTTAGTTGCATAGCCGCTGACCAGATGCAAGGATTTAAAGGGGCCGCATCCAAACACCTCACAAATTATGTTCCAAGAAAACCCATATGGGCTATATTTGAATATAGGGATCCGGAAACCAATCCATTTTAATAAAGGATCCCGTTAGTTTCTTACCACGGTCGCGGTGGTAGGATGCAAAAGCATTCTCCAAACATTGCTTAACCCAACCATGCATTCAGGCTATTTTTTGAAAATCTTTCTATTATAATGAGGATGAGTTGGGTGGAGGTATCCCTAAGCAAGAAGAGAAAAGTAGAAAAATGTTTTAATATTTCAAAGAGCTGTATCGCAGTCCGCCAAATCACATACAGTTAGGTCCAGAATTATCTGGACAGTGACTCAAGTTTTGGCATTTTAGCTGTTTACCAAAACATATTGAATATACAATTATATAATCAATATGGGCTTAAAGTGCAGACTCTCAGCTGTAATTTGAGGGTATTCACATCCTAATTTGAGGAAGGGTTTAGGAATTACAGCTCTTTAATATGTAGCTGCCTCTTTTTCAAGGAACCAAAGGTAATTGGACAATTATCTCAAAAGCTATTTAATGGGCTGCTTGGGCTATTCCCTCGTTAATCCATCATCAATTAAGCAGGTAAAAGGTCTGGAGTTGATTTCAGATGTGGCATTTGCATTTGGAAGCTGTTGCTGTGAACCCACAACATGAGGTCAAAGGAGCTCTCAATGCAAGTGAAAAAGACCATCGTTAGGGTGAAAAAAATGAAGAAATCCATCAGAGAGAATAGCACAAATGTTAGGAGTGGCCAAATCAACAGTTTGGTACCTTCTTGAAAAAAAAGCGCACTGGTGATCTCGTGAACTCCAAAAGGCCTGGATGTCCACAGAAGACAACAATGGTGGATGATTGCAGAATCCTTTCCATGGGGAAGAAAAACCCCTTCACAACATCTACACAAGTGAAGAACACTCCTGGAAGTAGGTGTATCAGTATCTAAGTCTACCATAAAGAGAAGACTTCATGAGAGCAAATAAATAGGGTTCACCACAAGGTGCAAACCATTAATCAGCCTCAAAAATAGAAAGGCCAGATTAGTCTTTGCCAAACAACATCTAAAGAGGCCAGCCTAGTTCTGGAACAGCATGAAAGTAAGATCAACCTGTACCAGAATGATGGGAGGAAGAAAGTATGGAAGAGGCTTTGAACGGCTCACGATGCAAAGCACACCACATTCTCAGTAAAACATGGTGGAGTCAGTGTGATGGCATGGGCATGCATGGCTGCCAAAGGCACTGGGTCACTGGTGTTTATTGATGATGTGACTGAAGACAGAAGCAGCCGGATGAATTCCGAAGTGTTCAGGGATATAGTTTCTGCTTAGATTCAACCAAATTCAGAAAGGTTGATTGGACGTCGCTTCACAGTACAGATGGACAATGACCCAAAACATACTGCGAAAGGAATCCAGGAGTTTTGTATGGCAAAGAAGTGGAATATTCTTCAATGGCCAAGTCAATCACCAGATCTCAACCCGATCGAGCTGCATTTCACCTGCTTAGAAAGACCCACAAACAAGCAACACCTGAAGACAGCTGCAGTAAAGGCCGGGCAAAGCATCACAAAGGAGGAAACCCAGCGTTTGGTGATGTCCATGGGTTCCAGACTTCAGGCAGTCATTGCCTGCAAAGGATTCTCTACAAAGTATTAAAAAGAAAACATTTTATTTATGGTAGTGTTAATTTGTCCAATTACTTTTGAGCCCCTGAAATGAGGAGACTGTGTAGAAAAATGGTTGCAATTCCTGAACGTTTCACAGGATATTTTTGTTCAACCCCTTGAATTAAACCTGAAAGTCTACACTTCAATTGCATCTCCAAATAATTCTTGACCTAACTGTACGTCGGGCCATGAGAGATTTTATTTAGGGCTGACAGTCTGGTACCAGGAGAGAATGCTTCTCTAGGATCCACCCATTGATGTTGGGTGAATGGTTGTAGAGGCATTACACAAAGGAGCCCGCATGCCACAAATATCTTAAGACCAGACAATATTTAACTTGTTTTAACACAGGTTGCTTTGCAACATTGGAAATCTAGGATTATCCTTTTCTTCTGTTCGGTGAACTTCTCACACGCATAATTGTAAAGTGTTGAAATTTACTGTTACTTTACAATCTTCTGAAATACTTTGTCAGAGCAGGTGAAATGTTGTAACTTTGTTACTATTCGAATTGATTTGTTGTAATCCCTTCTCCTCCCTTTCCCCTGCCCTCTACCCGTTGTCGTAGGTGCAGATAGATGTAATGATGGGGGTAGGTAAACAGACAAGTGAGCCCTAATCTACCCGCCACTCAGTCCCTGCCTACTTGCAACGACCCGCCCTAGGCGACGGGGTACAACTGGGCGACGGTCCCTACGCTCAATATGTGCACGACAGACAAACAGACAAGGGTACACAGAAGCAAAGGGAAATGGGGCAGTTGCCCACGGCAACACCGTGAGCAACAAGAGTGGTGAACGAACCGAGTCAAACCAGGAGTGTACGAGGTACCAAACGCAGAGAAGGAGAGTAGTGAACAAGCCGAGTCAAACCAGGAGTGTACGAGGTACCAAACGCAGAGCAGGAGAGTAGTCAGTAAGCCAGGGTCAATATGAAGCAGGGTCAAATAGTTCAGAAGCTGCAGCAGGGCCAGGAAACCAAACGAGAAGAATCACAAGCAAGGAGGAACAGGAAAGGCAGGTATAAATAGGCTGTGATAGGCTCTCCCACTCCTAAGCCTGCCATCCTGAGTGGTGGAAGATGGAGTCAGTCTCACAGACATAGAAGCAGGTGCAGACTGATTACCTATGGGCGTTGACACAGAAGCTGTGCCTGGCAGATCCTTTACAGTACCCCCCCTTTTATGAGGGCCACCGGACCCTTTCTAGATGGACCTGGTTTATTGGGAAAACGAAGGTGGAACCTCCTGACCAATACCCCAGCGTGAACATCCCGGGCAGGTACCCAAGTCCTCTCCTCAGGCCCGTATCCTCTCCAATGAACCAGGTACTGGAGGGAGCCTTGGACCATCTTGCTGTCCACAATCTTGGCCACCTCGAATTCCACCCCCTCGGGGGTGAGAACGGGGACAGGAGGTTTCCTCGAGGGAGCCAAGGACGGGGAGCAGCGTTTAAGGAGGGAGGCATGAAACACGTCATGTACTCGAAAATATGGGGGCAACTCCAGTCGGAAGGAGACAGGATTGAGGACTTCAATGACCTTGTATGGCCCTATAAACCGGGGGGCAAACTTCTTGGACGGGACTTTAAGGCGCAAGTTCTTTGACGATAGCCACACCAGATCCCCGACCATAAACAAGGGGTTAGCAGAACGTCTTCTATCTGCCTGAGTTTTTTGTATGCTCTGGGACGCCTCTAGGTTCTTCTGAACCTGGGCCCAGACTGTGCACAGTTCCCGATGAACAACCTCTACCTCGGGATTGTTGGAACTACCAGGAGAAACGGAGGAGAACCGTGGATTAAACCCAAAATTACAGAAAAAGGGGGAGACCCCTGACGAGTTACTGACCCGGTAATTGAGGGAAAATTCGGCGAGGGGAATGAATGAGACCCAATTATATTGACAGTCGGAGATAAAACACCTTAAATATTGTTCTAGAGACTGATTAGTCCTCTCGGTTTGGCCATTAGTTTCAGGATGGAAGGCAGAGGAGAAGGACAGATCAATCTCCAACTTTTTACAGAAGGCTCTCCAAAACAATGAAACAAATTGTACCCCTCTGTCAGAAACAATATTGACAGGGACCCCATGGAGACGCAGGATGTGTTTGACAAACAAGGTAGCTAACGTCTTAGCATTGGGTAGTTTCTTGAGGGGCACAAAGTGGCATATCTTACTGAAGCGGTCTACTACAACCCACACCACCGACTTGCCTTGAGATGGAGGCAAATCGGTGATAAAATCCATGGAGATATGGGTCCAAGGTCTCTGGGGAATGGGCAAAGAACGTAGTAAGCCCGCTGGTCGGGACCTGGGAGTCTTGGACCTAGCACAAACCTCACAAGCGGCGACGTAGGCCTTAACGTCTTTAGGCAACCCAGGCCACCAATAGTTTCTGGCAATGAGGTGCTTGGTACCCAGGATGCCTGGATGACCAGATAGTGCGGACTCATGATTCTCCCTAAGTACCCTTAGCCGGAATTGCAGGGGAACAAACAGCTTGTTCTCAGGAAAGTTCCCGGGAGCTGAACCTTGATCAGCCGCAATTTCAGAGACTAAATCAGAATCAATAGAGGAAATGATTATACCTGGAGGCAAAATACAAGCAGGATTTTCCTCCGAAGGAGGGCTGGCCATGAAGCTACGCGACAGTGCATCAGTCTTAATATTTTTAGACCCAGCCCTATAGGTAACCAAAAAGTTGAATCTGGTAAAAAATAACGCCCATCGAGCTTGTCTCGGGTTCAGCCTCCGGGCAGATTCTAGGAAAACCAGATTCTTGTGGTCGGTAAGGACCGTTACCTGGTGCCTAGCCCCCTCCAGGAAGTGGCGCCACTCTTCAAATGCACATTTAATGGCTAAGAGTTCGCGGTTGCCAATATCATAGTTACTCTCAGTGGGCGAAAACTTCCTGGAGAAGTAGGCACAGGGACGGAGATGGGTGAGGGACCTGGTACCCTGGGACAAGACAGCCCCCACTCCCACCTTGGATGCGTCAACCTCCACGATAAATGGCTCCATTTGGTTGGGCTGAACCAGCACCGGGGCCGAGATAAAGCACTTCTTAAGGACCTCAAAAGCCTGGACAGCCTCAGGAGGCCAGTGGAGGAGATCAGCACCTTTGCGAGTGAGGTCCGTAAGAGGCTTAGTGATGACCGAGAAGGTAGCAATAAATCTCCTGTAATAATTAGCGAACCCCAAGAACCACTGTAACGCCTTCAGGGAGGCAGGTTGGACCCATTCCGCCACAGCCTGGACCTTGGCGGGGTCCATGCGGAATTCATGAGGAGTGAGGATTTGACCCAAAAATGGTATCTCCTGCACCCCAAACACACATTTTTCGGTCTTCGCAAACAGTTTGTTTTCCTGAAGGACCTGGAGCACCTTTCTGACATGCTCAATGTGGGAGGACCAGTCCTTGGAAAACACAAGTCTGTCATCAAAGTACACTACAAGAAATACCCCCAGGTAATCTCTTAAAATCTCATTTATGAAATTCTGGAAGACCGCGGGAGCATTACACAACCCAAAGGGCATGACGAGGTATTCGAAATGACCTTCGGGTGTGTTAAACGCAGTCTTCCACTCATCCCCCTCTTTGATGCGGATAAGGTTATACGCCCCCTGAAGATCAAACTTAGAGAACCATTGGGCCCCCTGAACCTGATTAAAGAGATCAGGAATCAAAGGAAGGGGATATTGGTTCATTACAGCGACCTTATTCAAGTTACGGTAGTCAATGCATGGCCTAAGACCACCATCCTTCTTCCCTACGAAGAAGAAGCCAGCACCTACCGGAGAAGTAGAAGGGCGAATGTAACCCTTGGCCAGGCATTCCTGGATATACTCTCTCATGGCTTCACGTTCGGGACAAGAGAGATTAAATATCCTACCCTTAGGGAGCTTAGCTCCTGGTACCAAATCGATAGCGCAATCGTATTCTCTATGAGGAAGTAACACTTCGGAGGCCTCCTTAGAGAAAACATCAGCGAAGTCCTGAACAAACTCAGGTAGAGTGTTCACCTCCTCAGGGGGAGAAATAGAATTAACAGAAAAACATGACGTCAAGCATTCATTACCCCATTTGGTAAGCTCCCCAGTATTCCAGTCAAACGTGGGATTATGCAACTGCAACCAGGGAAGGCCTAAAACCAAATCGGACGATAATCCCTGCATCAACAGTACAGAGCACTGCTCCAAATGCATGGAGCCAACAAGGAGTTCAAAAACAGTGGTATGCTGTGTAAAATAACCATTAGCAAGAGGAGTGGAGTCGATACCCACTACCGGGACAGGTTTAGGCAAATCAATCAAAGGCATAGCTAGAGATATAGCAAATTCCACAGACATGATATTAGCAGAAGACCCTGAATCCACGAAGGCACTGCCGGTAGCAGACCTACCACCAAAAGAGACCTGAAAGGGAAGCAAGATTTTATTACGTTTCATATTTACGGGAAATACCTGTGCGCCCAAGTGACTTCCCCGATAATCACTTAGGCGCGGAAGTTTTCCGGCTGCTTATTCTTACGCCTAGGACAGGTGTTCACTTGATGCTTGTCATCCCCACAATAGAAGCAGAGACCATTCTTCCTGCGGAACTCTCTACGTAGTCGGGGGGACACGGAGGCCCCGAGTTGCATAGGTACCTCCGAGTCTTCCGTGGAAGAGCGAGGCAACGGAACCTCGGGAGGCATCATGGGGGAGTCAGAGGTGAAAACACAAAAACTTTAAAGTTGTCGTTCCCTGAGACGTCGGTCAAGTCGTACCGCTAAAGCCATAACCTGGTCTAGGGAGTCAGAAGAGGGATAGCTAACTAGCAGGTCTTTCAGGGCGTTCGACAGACCCAACCTAAACTGGCACCTTAAGGCAGGGTCATTCCACCGAGAATCTACGCACCACTTCCTAATGTCAGAACAATACTCCTCAACAGGTCTCTTACCCTGACGTAAGGTCACCAGCTGACTCTCGGCAAAGGCAGTCCTGTCAGTCTCGTCATAAATGAGTCCGAGAGCAGAAAAGAAAAGATCAACGGAGGAAAGTTCAGGGGCGTCAGGAGCCAAGGAGAAGGCCCATTCTTGGGGCCCTTCCTGGAGCCGGGACATAATTATACCCACCCGCTGGCTCTCAGAACCTGAGGAGTGGGGCTTTTAGCGAAAATAGAGCCTACAACTCTCCCGAAAGGAGAGAAAAGTCTTCCGGTCCCCTGAGAACCGGTCAGGCAACTTGAGGTGGGGTTCAAGAGGTGAGGTGAGGGGCACTACCATGGTAGCATCAGGCTGGTTGACCCTCTGAGCCAGGGCCTGGACCTGTAGGGAGAGACCCTGCATTTGCTGAGCCAGGGTCTCAAGGGGGTCCATAGTAGTGTGAGGGACCAGGGTAGACTAGGTATATGGGCTTGTGATTATGTAATGATGGGGGTAGGGAAACAGACAAGTGAGCCCTAATATACCCGCCACTCAGTCCCTGCCTACTTGCAACGACCCGCCCTAGGCGACGGGGTACAAGTGGGCAACGGTCCCTACGCTCAATAAGTGCACGACAGACAAACAGACAAGGGTACACAGAAGCAGAGGGAAATGGGGCAGTTGCCCACGGCAACACCGTGAGCAACAAGAGTGGTGAACGAGCCGAGTCAAACCAGGAGTGTACGAGGTACCAAACGCAGAGCAGGAGAGTAGTGAACAAGCCGAGTCAAACCAGGAGTGTACGAGGTACCAAACGCAGAGCAGGAGAGTAGTCAGTAAGCCAGGGTCAATATGAAGCAGGGTCAAATAGTTCAGAAGCTGCAGCAGGGCCAGGAAACCAAACGAGAAGAATCACAAGCAAGGAGGAACAGGAAAGGCAGGTATAAATAGACAGAGGGCGGGAGCTAGCTCCGTGTGGCCAGGCTGTGATAGGCTCTCCCACTCCTAAGCCTGCCATCCTGAGTGGTGGAAGATGGAGTCAGTCTCACAGACATAGAAGCAGGTGCAGACTGATTACCTATGGGCATTGACACAGAAGCTGTGCCTGGCAGATCCTTTACATAGATACCATTAATCTTGGATGATGGCAACTTCTCGACATGGTCGATAACTATTTTTTTTATTGCGGTTTAACAAAGATAAATGTAAATCCATGGTACAATCTACAAACACTCACCTATGGAAGGTATATCACTGAACAATGTAAATGTTATACCGCAAAATTGTTCCCTTTATTTGTCATCAAGCAGCAAAACATGGATTGCACAAGCATAAGCCAACCCATGAACACAGCTTTGCGGACTACCTATAACAAGGCATCCCAAATTCCTACTTCTTTCCCTTCCCCTCCCATGTTAATTCCCTGCACTCTCCTAAGGTTTGTTCTTAAACTTTTCAAGGCAGCGGCCGCTTCATTCAGCCCTGCACCAATCAGAAAATGATAGCATATCCTAGGCCATCCCTTTCTATGATAGAAACACCTCTTTAATTAGTAAAATCTGCTTATGGAAAAGCTAGACTGTATAGAAAAGCCTTTGGCTCCAAGATTCCAGGAAGCTCTGTGGCGAATGAACTTTTATCGTGAAAAATTGTTCCATGGTGAAATTAGCCTTGGGAAGCTAAACAACTTAAAGAGGCTCTGTCACCACATTATAAGTGCCCTATCTTGTACATAATATGATTGGCGCTGTAATGTAGATTACAGCAGTGTTTTTTATTTAGAAAAACGATCATTTTTGACTGAGTTATGACCTATTTTTGCTTTATGCTAATGAGTTACTTAATGGACAACTGGGCGTGTTTTTCTTTTTTAGACCTAGTGGGCGCTGTGGAGAGAAATGTATGACGCTGACCAATTAGACCAATCAGCGTCATACACTTCTCCCCATTCATTTACACAGCATATAATGATCTTATTACATCACTATGTGCAGCCACATAAACACACAGTAACGTTACTAAAGTCTCCTGACAGTGAATGTACATTACCTCCAGCCAGGACGTGATGTCTATTCAGAATCCTGAGACTTCCGTAGCGTCTGTGTGATATTTACAGCAAGGCAAGCGTAATCTCGTTTTAAATGACAGGTTACATCGTAATCTCGCGAGATTACGCTTGCCTTGCTGTAAATCTCACAGAAACGCTATAGAAGTGTCAGGATTCTGAATAGACATCACGTCCTGGCTGGAGTTAATGTACATTCACTGTCAGGACACTTCAGTAACGTTACTGTGTGTTTATGTGGCTGCACATAGTGATGTAATAAGATTACTATATGCTGTGTAAATGAATGGGGAGAAGTGTATGGCGCTAATTGGTCACTGATTGGTCAGCGTCATACACTTCTCCCCACAACACCCACTTGGTCAAAAAGTAAAAACAGGCCCAGTTGTTCATTAAGTAACTCATTAGCATAAAGCTAAAATAGGTCATAACACCGTCAAAAATGATTGTTTTTCTAAATAAAAAACACTGCTGTAATCTACATTACAGCGCCGATCACATTATGTACAAGATAGGCCACTAATAATTTGGTGACAGAGCCTCTTTAAGTGATGCTGGGTGGTTTAGTATTCTTCCAGTTCTTCGTGGTAAATCTTGCGGCTAGTATATTTACCACCGTTCATGCATTCGTGAGTGTATTTCCCAGATGAATAAAACACAGTGCTAATTTGGTTGGGCTCTAAATTGGAAGGAGGACAAGCAAAGAGATAAAGGACAATAATGAATCCCAGAAAGGGTTGACAAGTTGGCACATGTGGAAGTGTTTTGTTTTTATGTCCACATTTCCTCCAGCAGAGGTTTAACCCCTTCAGGACTGAGCCTGTTTTGGCCTTCAGGACGAAGCCGATTTTTCAAATCTGACATGTGTCACTTTATGTGGTAATAACTCCGGAATGCTTTTACCTATCCAAGCGATTCTGAGATTGTTTTCTCGTGACATATTGTACTTTATGTTAGTGAAAAAATTTGGTTGATAAATTCAATATTTATTTGTAAAAAACACCAAGATTTGGAGAAAATTTGCAAAAATTAGCATTTTTCTCAATTTAAATGTATCTGCTTGTGAAACAGATACCGTGTTTCCCCGATAGTAAGACACCCCCGATTGTAAGACGTATCGGGGGTTTCAGGGGGGTCGGCTAATATAAGCCGTACCCCGAAAGTAAGACATATGTCTTACTTTCGGGGAAACACGGGGTATTGCCGCCTCCTGCCCACTTCCGCGCCGCCCCCCTCTCCATACGTCACCCCCAGCACTTGTCAATGCCGCCTCCTCCTTAAAACCCGAGCCATAGACTTTTTACGGCTCGGGTTTTAACTTGCTGCCCGCGCGATCGGGCAGCTGAATGTCGGGTCTCCGGCTGTCAGTGACTGCCGGGGACCCGGAGGAGAAGATAGAAGCAGCTTTAGCTGCTTCTGTCTTCTCCGATGTGTTTTTACACAGCGTTCAATGAACGCTGTGTATAGGAATAGAGACAGCAGCAGCGGCGCTGTCTCTATTCCTCCCGATGATCATGTGACAGGTCACATGATCGCCGGGTCCCGTTAGTGGCAGGCTGCTGCTGTGTCTAACAAGACCCAGCACAGCCCTATTAGTGACAATCGTCACTATGAGAGGGCTGATTTCCCCTGTAACTGGGGCTGCTGTGCAGCTCCAGTTACAGGGGAAAAGATGGTGTAAAAGAAAGAAAAAAATATATATAAAGTTCCCCAAAGGTCTTTTTTGACCTTTGAGGGACAGACCATAGTAATAAAAAAATAATAAAGTAAAGTGCAAAAAATTCGACAATTTTTTTCTAATATAAGACATACCCCGAAAGTAAGACATAGTGGGGCTTTTGGGGATAAAAAGAAAGTAAGACACTGTCTTACTTTCGGGGAAACACGGTAGTAATACCACACAAAATAGTCACTAGTTAACATCACCCATATGTCTACTTTATGTTTGCATCGTTTTTTGAACATTCTTTTATTTTTCTAGGACGTTACAAGACTTAGAACTTTAGCAGCGATTTCTCATATTTTCAAGAAAATTTCAAAAGGTGATTTTTACAAGGACCAGTTCAGTTCTGAAGTGGCTTTGAGGACCTTATATATTAGAAAGTCCCCATAAATCACCCCATTTTGAAAACTGGACCCCTCAAAGTATTCAAAACAGCATTCAGAAAGTGTATTAACCCTTTAGGCGTTTCACAGGAATTAAAGCAAAGTAGAGGTGAAAGTTACAAATTTCATTTTTTTTTTACAAAATTCATTTGTAATACATTTTTTTCTATACCACAGGAGGTTTTACCCGAGAAATTTAACTTATTATTTATTGCCCAGATTCTGCAGTTTTTAGAAATATCCCACATGTGGCTCTAGTGCGGTCATGGACTGAAACACCGGCCTCAGAAGCAAAGGAGCACCTAGTGGATTTTGGGGCCTCCTTTTTTTTAGCATATATTTTACTTACCATGTCAGGTTTGAAGAGGTCTTGTGGGGCCAAAACAATAAAGACCCCCAAAAGTGACCTCATTTTGGAAACTACACCCCTCAGGGAATTTATCTAGGGGTATAATTAGCATTTTGAACCCACAGTTTTTTTTGCTAAATTTATTTGAATTAGTTTGTGAAGGTGAAAATCTACTTTTTTTCTGAAAAAACGTAGAAATTTGTAATTTTTTCAAGGAATAAAAGAGAAAAAACACCCCAACATATGTAAAGCAATTTCTCCTGATTATAGCAATACCCCATATGTGGTAATAAACTGCTGTTTGGACCCACAGCAGGACTCAGAAGGGAAGGAGCACCATTTGGATTTTGAAATTCTGATTTTGCTGGTATGGTTTTCAGTGCCATGTCGCGTTTGAATTGCACTGGAGGGAACAAAATAGTGGAATCCCCCGGAAAGTGACCCCATTTTGGAAACTACACTCATCAAGGAATTTTTCTAGGGGTAAAGTTAGCATTTTGACCACACGGTTGTTTTGCTGAATTCATTGGAATTATTCTGTAAAGGTAAAAATAGACTTTTTTTCTGAAAAAAGGTAGCCATTTTTAATTTTTACAAGGAATAAAGGCGAAAAAGCACCCAAACATTTCTAAAACCATTTCTCCCGATTACGTAAATACGCCATATGTGGTAATAAAGTGCTGTTTGGACCCACAGCGGGGCTTAGAAGGCAAGGAGCGCTATTTGGCTTTGGGAGCTCAAATTTAGCTGAAATGGTTTTTGGGTGCCATGTCGCATTTGCAAAGCCCCTGAGAGGCCAAAACAGGGGAAACCCACCAAAAGTGGAAATTACACCACTTAAAGAATCTATCTAGGGGTATAGTGGGCATTTAGACCCCACAAGTCTTTTGCAGGATTTATTAGAATTGGGCCATGAAAATGAATATCAACATTTCTTCCACTAAAATGTTGCATTTTTTTCAATTTTACAAAGGATAAAGGGGGTAAAAGCCGCCCAACATTTGTAAAGCAATTTCTCCCGAGTACGGCTGTACCCCACGTGTGGTCATAAATGGTTTTTCATTAGAAAGTAATTAACCCTTTCTGGACTGATCCATTTTTTTCTTTTCCTTTTTAGTTTTTTCCTCCCCGCGTTCGAAGAGCCACAACTTTTTTATTTTTCAGTCAATAGAGCGGTATGAGGGCTTATTTATTGAGGGACGAGCGGTCGTTTTTATTGGTACCATTTTTTGGTACATACAACTGTTTGAGCACTTTTTATTACATTTTTAGCTAGAGCGAAGGTGACCAAAAAAACAGCGATTTTGCCGTTTTAAATTCTTTATTTTTCACGTGAGACGCTCCATACATCACCCCCCACACTAAGACATGCTATGTTGTGGTGCGCGAAGGGGTTAATGCGCAGCGCATGGTGCGGAGTGAAAATTACAATTTTCCACTCATATGCCACTTTAGTGCACTATATGTTATGCCCAGTTTGTGCCACTGAAGACAAATACCTCATAAAATATTAACCGGGTTCTCCCGGGTATGGCGATGCCATATCTGTGGACGTAAACTGGTGTTTGGGCACGCTGCAGGGCTCAGAAGGGAGGGAGCGGCATTTGGCTTTTGGGGCGCAGATGTAGCTTGGTAGTTGTTCTGTTTGGGGTTTTACTGGTGTTTCAGTTTGTAATGTGGGGGCATATGTAATCTGTGCGGGGTACATCAGGGTACATGTTATCTGTGCGGGGTACATCAGGGTACATGTTATCTGTGCGGAGTACATCAGGGTATATGTTATCTGTGCGGGGTACATCAGGGTATAATAAGAGGGTATAATAATGGGGTAAATAAATAATAATCCGCAGATATGTGACCGGTGTCGCACTGGTAAATGGCGCCCAATCTTATCTGCTTTTGGAACACTCTGCACGTTTTGCATCGCCATATTCTGAGAGCCAGAACGGTTTTATTTTTTCTCCACCGGAGCTGTGTGAGGGTTTATTCTTTGCGGGACAATCTGTAGTTTTCATTGGTACCATTTTGGGGTACCAGAAATTTTTTTGATCACGTTTTATTCCATTTTTTGGCAAGCCAGGTGACCAAAAACCATCAATTCTGACAATGTTTTTTATTCGTTTTTTTATGGCCTTCACCATGGGCTATAAATGACCATTATACTTTATTCTGCGGGTCGATACGATTACAGCGATACCATATGTATATAATTTTGTTATGTTTTGCAGCGTTTGCGCAATAAAATCACTTATTTATAAAATAAATACATTTTTGTGTCACCGTATTCTGAGAGCCATAACGTTTTTATTTTTCAGTCAAAAAAGCGATGTAAGGGCTTGTTTTTTGCGGGACGGGATGTAGTTTGTATTGGTACCATTTTGGCGTACATGCGACTTTTTGATCACTTTTTATTATATATTTTGGGAGGGTTGGTAACCAAAAAATTGTGATTCGGGCACTGTTTTTTGTTTATTTTTTTTGCGGTGTTCATCGTGCGGGAAAAATAATATTACAGTTTTATAGTTGGGGTCGTTACGAACGCGGCGATACCAAATATGTGTACTTTTTTTAACGTGTTAATTTTTTTCCTATAATAAAAGACTTATTATAGGAAAAAAAGCATTCTTTGTTTATGTCACTTCTAACTTTTATTTTTACACTTTTTAAAAACATTTTTATTATCTTTTTTTTACTTTTTTTACTTGTCCCACTAGGGGACACTTAGACTGGCAGCTCTGATCGCTGCTGGAACACATTACACTACACACGTAGTGTAATGTGTTCTAACTGTCATTGTGACGTGACAGTCACACTGACAGGAAGCATCGGAGGACCGGCCGGGGGCTGATCCTCCGAGGCTTCCGTACATGGCAACCCGGAGGTCATTGTCTGGCCTCGGGTTGCCATGATAAGGATCGCCAGCCCCCGCAAATACATGTGGGGGGCTGCCGATCCGCTGTAAACCTCTACGATGTGGTGATCGCAATCGACCACCGCATCGAAGGGGTTAATTGCCGATTTCAGCGGCGACAGACCGCTGATCGGCAACGGGGAGAGCAGGGCTGACACCCTGCACAGTTAACCGCCGCTGCGGTGTAGCGCCGCGCGGCGGTTTAGGGTATGTTCACACGAGGGCGTCCGTAACGGCTGAAATTACGGGGATGTTTCAGCCTGAAAACATCCCCGTAATTTCAGCCGTAACGGCATATGCAGGCGCTTGAACGCCGCGTCCATTACGGACGTAATTGGCGCTGCTATTCATTGGAGTCAATGAATAACGGCTCCAATTACGGCCAAAGAAGTGACAGGTCACTTCTTTGACGCGGGCGTCTATTTACGTGCCGTCATTTGACAGCGGCGCGTAAATTACGCCTCGTGTGAACAGACAAACGTCTGCCCATTGCTTTCAATGGGCAGATGTTTGTCAGCGCTATTGAGGCGCTATTTTCGGACGTTATTCGGGGCAAAAACGCCCGAATTACGTCCGTAATTAGTGCGTGTGAACATACCCTAACTGTTAAAGCGCGGACGTAACTGTACGCCAAGGTGCGCAAAGTTACTGCTCACCTGGACGTACAGTTACGTCCAGGTGCGGGAAGGGGTTAAGTATGAGGAGTTTGGCTTTGGATAGCCTGCATAGTGCGAGGTACCGATGAAGAATAGTTTTAAAGGGTAACTAAACTTTCAAAAAACTTCTGACATATCATAGTGACATGTCAGAAATTTTGATCGGTGGGAATCTGAGCACTATGACCCCCACTGATCACTAAAACGAAGTGCAGAATCGCTCGGGTGAGCGCTGAGCTGCTTCATTTCTGACCAGATTTTCTCGGCTTTTCAATTGGTGTACGGGCTAATAGACTTTCTATTGAGCCTGTACAATAATTGCTCAGCTTTCCGAGGAAAGTGGATCGGAAACTAAGCTGCTCATCGCTCATCCACTCATTTTAGCAATTGGCGGAGGTCTCAGTGCTCGGACCCTCACGGATAAAAACTTCTCACATGTCACTGACATGTCAGAAGTTTTTTTGAAAGTTTAGTTGTCCTTTAAAGAGGTTGTACAGGGTTAGAAATACATAGCCGCTTTCTTACAGAAACAGCGCCACACCTGACATTGGGTTGTGTATGGTATTGCAGCTCTGCTTTATTGAAGAGAATGGGGATGAGCTGCAATACCTCACGCAACATGTGGACAGATGTGGAACTGTTTTTGGAAGAAAGCAGCCATGTTTTTCTAATCCCGTACAACCCCTTTAAGTGCGATGTAATGTATGAGGTGTGTTAGTCCCACTTGTTTGTCAGAGAGTTCTGGTACGGTTCCAAAATTTGCCAGCAAACAAGAAGTGCATAAGTTGTCAAGCAGGTAGTAAGCTTAAGCGGAAGGCTATATGTCATGTAATTTATTAAAAAGATTGCTGTAAAGAGAATTATTGGGCTGCAGACATGTATGGACCATGAAGGGCGAGTGGCTTCCATCGACAGTATCAAGGGTTGCACTGTTTGTGTGTATGATTTGGAGACACTTAGTGCTGCTATTCATCTAGTGCAAGCCTATTCTTAAGGGAGTAGAAAAGCGTGATGATAGCAAGGTTAGACTGGTCCTGGACTCCCCACGGTTTGAGTTATTCAAGAGAAGCTTCCATGAGACTAGTGAAATTTATCTCCAGGCTTATAGGTCTCAGGCTGAATCTGGAAACCCCTCAGTGGTGGTAGCTCTCATAGCTGTAGATCACCTCCATGGTGTATGGTGGCAGTAATGGAGGCTG